>NC_080163.1:32524080-32830949 GCF_950295315.1 Erinaceus europaeus
GAAGTTAGAGACTATCAAATACATAGAAGAAAACATAGAAAGAACTCTCTTCCATAAACATTTTTACAGTATCTTCACTTATTCAAATCCAATTACAAGGAAAACCAAAACAAAAATAGACAGATGGGATTACATCAAACTGCAAAGCTCTGCACTGCAAAGGGAATCACCACCATAACAAAGGTAACCTTGAGGAACTGGGAGAAAATCTTTATGTGTCATATATCAGACATGAGACTGATAACCAAAATTCACAATAAACTCATCAATGAACTCCACAATAAAAAGTCAAACAATCTGTTTAAAAATGAGGGGAGTAAATGGTTAGAATCTTCTCCAAAGAAGAGATTCAAAAACCCAACATACGTATGAAAACATGTTCAAAGTCACTGATCATCAGGAAAATGCATAAAACAACAATGATATACCACTTTACATATGTGAAAACATCACACATTAGAAAAGAGAGAAACATCAACTGTTGGAGAGGTTGTGGAGGGAAAGGGACTCTCCTATGTTGCTAGTTGGAATGTAAGTTCGTCCAACCCCTATGGAAAACAATTTGGAGACTCGTCAGAATTCTAGATATGAACCTACCTTATGACCCAAAAAGATAGACAACTGCAGACCTGCTTCACTGCTTGTGAAGTGATCCTCCTGCAGGTGGGGAGCTGAGGGCTCCAACCAGGATCCTTATGCTGGTCCTTGTGCTTTATGCCATGTGCACTTAACCCGCTGCACTACCACCCAGCGCCCAGACTATCTCTTCTACTCTGTGATTACATCACAACTCTTCTTCTCTCATAGTTAAAAGCTGGTTAGACTGAAGGACAGACAGTTTTGAAGCTGGACAACAACTAGAGAGACCTACAGTATAAGGGAGGATGAAGAAGAGAGCTTATTTTATTATTATTATTTTATAATTTTTATTTATAAAATGGAAACACTGAAAAGACCATAGGATTAGAGAGGTAAAATTCCACACAATTCTCACTATAGGAACTCCATATCCCGTCCCCTCCCCTGATAGCTTTCTTATTCTTTATCCCTCTGGGAATATGGACCCAGGGTCATTATGGGGTGCAGAAGGTGGAAGGTCTGGCTTCTGTAGTTGCTTTCCCTCTGAACATGGGGGTGACAGGTCGATTCATACTCCCAGCCTGTCTCTTTCTTTCCCTCTGTTGTCACCAGGGCTTCATTGTCCCAGGCTAGCTTTTTTTTTTTTTTTTTCTGATAGAGACAGAATGAAACACACACACACACACACACACACACACACACACACACACACACACACACACACACCACTGAAACTTCCTTCATTGTGGTGGGGCCCAGCTTGAACCTCTGTTATGGCCACGGTAGAGCTAGTAGACTAGGCAGGTGAGCTATTTTGTCAGTCTGAAGAGGAAGAGAGCATTTTAGTGACCAGATGAAAGTGTGCCTATGAATAAAAATAAGTTGTAAACGTGAGCTGGCATTCATGACCAGTTACCTGAATGCTAAGCAGCCTCTTCTTGGATTTGCCTGTTAGCTTCATACAAGGTTTCACTCTTCCTGGGATATTCAGTGTTGCTAAGTCTGGGAGCCTAGGAGCTTTGAGTGGGAGTCACAAGGCTTCTGAACTCTAATGCTTTATTTTAATGAGTCATGGGTGGTCTTACTCATCAGAAAGATCTCTTGTATTATCAGAATTGTTTTTGCAAGTAGGACAGAGAATAGATCCGTAAGGCAACCAAAATCTTCTTTTCTTCTTCCCCAGGTCACTCCAACCTTAAACCAGCCTTTGATTCCTTCCAACATCATTCATTTACAATCCTCTATAAGTTCACCTAATTTCTCATCGATTTTCTTTTAATAATAATTGTGAGCATTAGGTTTCAACATCTGGAGGCTATTAGATAATGCATTCAGTTACACCAAGAATCTTCTAGGAGTTTATCCTGATTCTATTTCTGCTTTGATATGGTTGATTAGCTTTGTTAGTTAAAGGATCGTGATAAGAATTCCATTTAAAGATGGTTTTTCTAAACAAGATCAAAAGAGAAAACACAAGTAGAACATGAACAGGAATTGGCATATTGCACCAAAGTAAAAGACTCTAGGGTGGGTCAAGAGGAGAATACAAGTCCAAAAAGGATGACAGAGGACCTAGTAGGGGTTGTATTGTTGTATGGAAAACTAGGAAGTGTTATGCATGTACAGACTGTTGTATTTACTGTGGAATGTAAAGCATTTTAAAGTAATTAAATAAAGAATAAAGAAATAAAAATAAAGGAAAAATAAAGAAATTTAAAAATAAAGAAATAAATAAAGACATTAAATAAATAAAATAAAGAAATAAAGAAATTAAAAATAAAGAAATTTAAAAATAAAGAATAAAGATATTTTTAAAAAGAAAGAAAGAAATTAAAATAAAGAATTTAAAAAATAAATTAAAAAAATAATAAAGATGTTTTTTCTTACTTCTCTAAGTTCCCTGCTGTTATTTTTTTCCCTTTTCTCCTTTTATCTTGTAAGATTGGTTTTTTATTGTAATTATTTAATGGTATAAACAAATATAACTTATTTGGAAAAAGTCCAACTTTTCCCAATTAAGTTTTATTTCATAGATTAGATGTATCTCATGGATTTGTTTTCCATAATTTTAAGACTCTCCAGAAGAGTTTTAATTTTTCAAAGAGTATGTGAGTGTTGGAGCTTCTTAGAGAATATCTTGTGACTATATTATATGACAGTTCTTATATTTGTCTCTTGAAAAACCAAGTGTTCTAAGGTCTTTGACCCAGACCAGAGTCACTGTGTGGAATTATGATAAATTGCTTAAACAAGAGCTTTCAATTTTCCTCATTCTGAGAATTACTTGGGGCTCTCATCAAACATATTCCTTCCTGGATTCATGCCAGAAATGATAGAAACAGAATGTTCAAGAGAAAATCCCATCCAGGATTCTCCAGAAAAGCCAAACTAATAGGTGCTGCCTATGCATAAAAGGAGATTTATTACAAGAAGTATAAATATCAGTCAATTAATGTGATTTTAGAGGTTACGTTCTACTGTCTTCTAGCTGAACATTATATATGAGAACAGCTGGTGATATAATTCAGTCCAAGTCTGAAATCCTGAGAGCTAGAGGAGCTCATGACATAAATTCCAGTCAGAGGGCTAGAGGAAAAGATGAGATAATACACTTCAACCAGCCAGGCCAGAAAAAAAAGGCCAAGTTTCTCCCTCCTCCATCTTTTGTTCTACTCAGGTTTCAACAGACTGGATGGTTCCCACCTATGCTAGGGAGAGCAATCCACTGACTGAGCAATCCACTGACTGAGTTAAGGTCAGCAAGATTGCCAGCTAGGGGGAAAAAACAATGATAATGTATGCATAGGAATGGATTAAAAGGTATTTTCTATTTATTTATTTATTTATTTATTTATTTATTTTAATTGACACCAGGGTTACTGCTGGGCCTGGGTGCATGCACTACAAATCCACAGCTCCAGGTGGCCATATATTCTTTCTTTTCTATTTTATTTTTACATGACAGGACAGAAAGAAATTGAGAGGGAAGGAGAGCTAAAAAGGGAAAAAGAGAAATAGACACCCACAGGCCTGCTTCACTGATCATGAAGCATCCTCCCTGTAAGTGGGCAGTGGAGGTTCAAATCCAGATCTTGTGCATGGTGCTATGTGCCCTTAACTGGGTGCGCTACCACCATTCCGTTTCCTGATAAAGAGGTATTTTCTACCTCAGAAGCTGCCTGCTAAATATCAGGATGTATTAATAAGTTGAAGCAATAAAACCACATCTGGTACAGTAGGTACAATTAGCCACCACCTGGTTTAGCTTACTATAATGACTTTCATTCTCTAAGACTCATCTGTTTCCTGTACAGGCCAACTAAGAGAGCTGAGTGGGGATATGATATAGAAATCCCCACTTTTGGGAGTCAGGCGGTGGCACAGCGGGTTAAGCGCAGGTGGCGCGAAGCACAAGGACCGGCATAAGGATGGGATCCTGGTTCGAGCCTCCGGCTCCCCACCTGCAGGGGAGTCGCTTCACAGGCGGTGAAGCAGGTCTGCAGGTGTCTGTCTTTGTCTCTCCCTTTCTATCTTCCCCTCCTCTCTCCATTTCTCTCTGTCCTATCCAACAATGACATCAACAATAATAACTACAACAACAATGGAAACAAAAAGGAAATAAATTAAAAAAAAAAAGAAATCCCCACTTCTGCATTTTCAGGTCTTTGATAGTGGCATTAATCTCTACAATCCCTTCAGGAATGTAGCGTTATTTTTGGTTCACTGCTTTCTTAGTTAGAGAGAGTTCTAATAACTTCCATCCATCCTTTCCTTTCACAGAAGCCCACACAACACAAGTCAAGGAGCCGGGGCTTGAATTTTGCCTCTTGAGTGTAACTGTTCAACTGTGCATTCGGAAACTGGGGAAACAAACACAGGATTGGTTCAGGGGCCTGCTGAGTCCACTGTGAACAGGATCTGAGCTGAAACTCACTGACCCCCTCACCTCCATAAGCCCCTACTCTGGTGGACCACAGCAGAATGTTTATGGTTTTAAAGATAGTGTCAGTTCAGAGTCAGTATCTGGTAGTCCCTGAAAAATCAGATTATCTTCTTTTCTTCCATATACTGGTTTGATCCAAGTTAAGGCACAGTTTTAGGATGGAAAAGAACATTGCCTCACTCTTTCATTTTATAGATGAGCTTTGACCGCCTGGCCAAAAGCCATGTGGTAAATGAGAAATATAGTAAGTGCTTAACATGACATCAGGTATGGAATATGGGGCACAGGTAGCCCAGGTGTTCACAACCTTCTCTGGGGCCTTCCAGGTTCTTTATTGTGATAGGAAGGATTTAACCAAGTATGAGAATGGCTAGTGGCTACATGAACTATTAATGTGCTTGAAAACTTATTAGGAAAAGAATTAAGGATATTTTTAATTAGGAAATAGTATATCTCCTCTCCCAACCCTTTCCCCCCCACCACCACCAAAGGAAAAGTGTGTACAAAGAAATAGAGGGGAAAAAAGGATAAGAGTCAAAGTTATCTTTTTCTCCACTATTCCAAGCTTTGGGTACATGATTGCTGAACAATTTGTTTGGCTTTGTATGTTAACTCTCTTTTCAGTCACCAGGTTCCAGATGCCATCAGGATGCCGGCCAGGCTTCCCTGGACTGAAGACCCCACCAATGTGTCCTGGAGCTCCGACTCCCAAGAGACCCACCCTACTAGGGAAAGAGAGAGGCAGACAGGGAGTATGGACCGACCAGTCAACGCCCTTGTTCAGCGGGGAAGCAATTACAGAAGCCAGACCTTCCACCTTCTGCAACCCACAATGACCCTGGGTCCATGCTCCCAGAGAGATAGAAAATGGGAAAGCTGTCAGGGGAAGGGGTGGGATATGGAGATTGGCTGGTGGGAATTGTGTGGAGTTGTACCCCTCCTACCCTATGGATTTGTTAATTTATCCTTTCTTAAATACAAAATAAATTAAAAAAATAAAAATAGAGTCAAACTTATCTTTTATCATTTTTAAAAAAAATTAAATATTTTATTTATTTATTAATGAGAAAGAGATGAGGAGAAAGAACCAGATATCACTCTGGCACATGTGTTGCTGGGGATCGAACTCAGGACCTCCTGCTTGAGAGTCTAAAGCTTTATCACTGCACCACCTCCTGGACCACTTTCTTTCATTTTATTTGGTGGGTGGTGGGGGTTAATGCTTTATAGTATAATTGTTGACACATGGGTACAATTTCTCATCTCCTAGTCTGCAAAATGCTGTCACTGCCACTTAAGGTCTTTTGTCTACCATCATTCACACCCCTTCAATGCTAGTTATTGCTCAGATTGTATTTGTGCCCTTGTTGACTTTTCTCTGTAACTGGCTTGCCCAGCACTGGCATAGGTTGGTAGGTGGTCTCTGGCTATGTACAGAGCCCCAAGGTGTTTTCAAGTAGTTGAGTTGCTTTGGACTGGTTTTTGGGTGGTCCTGGCTGCAGGCATGTCCCAATCTGCATGCATTTTTTCCATGCAAATCTGTATAATTCCTAACACATGTCTGTCTCCTTTCACAATTTCTCTAACACTGTTACCATAAAGAAAAGTGCAGGGCTCCTTTCAGGAAGACTGGGAGAGGTTTGCATTATAAATTGATAATTCAAAAGGGGTCCATCTAGGCATCCTAGATCACCTTTAATTCAAAGGGTTTGCCCTGTAAACTGATTCAAATTTGGAAATTGAGAAACCATGATTCTCCAGTTTTTTATTATTCAGTACAGACTTTTACTCACTTAATCTAGACCTTTCCTGCTTATGCAGATTAAAGACTAAGTAGGCTTCTGGTGTCTGGTGGTGGCACACCTGGTTGAGCACACGTGTTACAATACTTAAGGACCCAGGTTCAAGACCTGAGTTCCCACCTGTAGGGAGAAAACTTCACTAGCGGTGAAGCAGGGCTGTGGGTCTCTCCTTCCTTCTCTCCATCTCTATAGCTCTATTCCTCGTGATTTCTGTCTGTCTCTATACAATAAATAAAGAGTGGGCCAGGCAGTAGCACACAGGGTTAATCACATAGGGTGCAAAGCAAGGACCAGCATAAGGATCCCGGTTGGAACCCCTGGACCCCCACCTGCAGGGGTGTCTCTTCATGAGTGATGAAGCAGGTCTACATATGTTTATCTTTCTCTCCCCCTCTATGTCTTCCCTTCCCTTCCTCTCTCCATTTCTTTCTGTCCTATCCAACAACAATGACAACAATAATAATAGTAACAATGATAAACAATAAGGATGACAAAAGGGAAAAAAAATGGCCTCCAGGAGCAGTGGATTAATAGCGTAGGCATTGAGGTAAAACCCTTGAGGTAAAAATAAATAAATAAATAAATAAACAAACAAATAAAAAATACAGTGTTTTTCTTACCTATTAGGTTGTTGGAAAACTCATGATGCATTTTAATATAGAAAAATCACAAAAATATACATCATGATTTTTCCAACAACCTAACATTTGATGCCTAGGAACATCATGATTAGGTGGTCAATACTACAGGTTTGCATGAGTCTGACTATTTGGATTGCTGCTTTAACTCTGCTGTCTATTCTAATAGCAAACCCTCCTTGCTGATGGTGGTTGAACACTGCAAGTTGACCTTTGCCTCCCCATGGTCTGTTGGATAGTATGCCAGCTCCCCCTGGTTTCTGCTTAACCATATGCCTGTATACGGATAGATTTAATCCCATTCAAAGCTTTGGTCTATTTACATAAATCACTTTTACATTTACATAAAGCACTCCAGGGCATTGGTGGTTCAGTGATAGGATTCTCGCCTGCTCTGCCCCCTCCTTGTCACACTCTGATTTTCACCAGTCACTTTTCTCTCCACCCTCTCTATGCCACATCCTGTTTCCACCCTACTTGGCAAGTATATATAAAGACAGCATTGTGAGTTTTAGGTTACTTTAACTTGAGTTTAGCTTAGCTCGTCTTAGATTGTGCTGCGTCCTGCATGAATAAAGAGATACTGCGTACAACCCAGCCATGAGTCCCTGGTCGTCTGTTACCGGCCCGTGAAGCCAGCCTGGCGAAAACAACGTAACCCATCGAAAACAACAATGGTCCAATTATATTACTCCTTGTTCAGGTTTCCCAGTTTTGTGACTACACTTTTCACTGTACAACTAGCCTATGGAGAGAAACAATGGCTAGATACTTGAAGGATGTGGAGAGCCCCTTCATGGATTTTTCTCACATATTACAAAAATGCATGTTCTGGACTCTCTCAATTTGGTTGCACAGGTCTTGTGACAAATCTAGTATTTCAATTGCACTAAGGATTTGTGTCCTTTCTTTATATTAAACTAAGGCATGCCCTGCATTTCACATTCACTCACTGTGCATCCCTGCTCGGTCTGTGTGTCAGTCAAGCAGACAAACTGAGAAAGAACTATTGTAGCTACTCAAGATGCACCTTGAATGCAGGCTCCTTGCTGAGAGAGCACGTCAGTAAATTCCAGCTTAGCCCACATGTTCCTTCCCTCACCATTATCCCACAGTTTTACTATCCTTTCCCATACATATTCCATGAATTCTATTGGTATAAATTTAAGATCCCAATTATGTTTTTTTTGAAGTGTAATGTCACTTCATGGATTCAATGGCATAATTCAACTTTTGCAACCAGCTGTGACTTGAGTCTAATAAGAGACTTAGAAGTCTAGAGGGAGGTGGAATGGGGACCTTTAAGGCTTCTTCAGGAAGTATAGGTATAATTGCCTCAGATGTGGAGATACTATTCATACTTGAGGGAAGGGGGACAAATCAGAATCTAGGGACTCAAATTTCTGCAGGGTTTTCTGTTTGTCTCCATCTAAGTGTATATAATTCCATCTTCCATAAGCAATGCTCTCATACTAACAATGGAGGCTTGGAGCTCAACTTTGAATTCAGTCAATTGCAGGACAAGATTTTCCTTTTTTTTTTTTTTTTTCTCTCTTTCAATTTCAGCCTTGAGACTAGAGGAGATAAGGGTCCCCTTTAGGGCACATAGAGCTCTGAGATTATGCTATGCTTTGGCTGGGAATTGAACTCTCTGGATTCATAGTTTCACTGTACCATTATCAATGGCTCATTAAAAGTATGAAGTGAAGTTGTTTGATGTATTGCTATGTCAGACCATGTGCTATTGGTGCTCTTTTAGTCTTTTGTGCTATCAGTTATCTTTAAATCTAATACAATTAGAAATCTAATTTCAGAAACTCTGTATCAGTTCACAAGAGACATTTTTAGCATTCTATTTTTCTAAAACCTTCCTTGCCAAATCCCCTTGATAGAAACAAAATTAGTGTGTATATTTGTATACACATGTATGTATATCATTATATGTGGATAAACAGGACATATACTTTTTTTAGTCTCAGATTTTCCTTATTCAAAACTGAAAGCACATATACATTTTTATGGAGGTGGAGAAATCTCAGTGTCTGCCATCTATCTCCAAAGGACAGGAAAAGAAGAGATGATGTCACTGAGTAAGTAGAGATTTAAAAAAAAAGTGTCTAAAAAAAGTTCAAGTTATAACTACTATGTGAATATAGAAACTTTGGTCTCCATCTCTTATTGTCTATTAATATTAAGATATTTTATTTAAACCTTTTTTTAGTGGAGGAGAGAAAGGAACTCTAGACTATATAACATTATTGTTAAGAAAAGAACTGTACTTTGAATGTCTGTTAGGATTAGAATTCTAGTTTACTATTGAGAAAAGAGCCATAATTTAAAATATCTATTAGTAACAGGAAGAAAACAAGTTAACCATTAAAATACTTGTCTTTAAGAAAAAGAAAGAAAAAAACTTTGGTTTAATTATATATATATATATATACATATATATATATATATATAATTTCACTAAAAATAGAACACTGAAGCTTTATAAATGGGGTTTTTAGCAGATGACTGACTCTGTAGACTTAGAGTTCAACATTTTAAAGAGACTATATGACTAAGATAAAAAGTAAGAGACCACTGAAAAGAGAGGGGTTTGATTTTAGAAATAATTTGAGTAACTAATCTATGGCACCCCAACCCCCACCCAACTGCAGAGTGTTGATTTAAGCCAACAACTTTATCTTTTTTAAAAATACAGTTTTTATTTTTCTTTTCCTTACCAACAGTTGCATGTGTTACTGATTTTGATTTTAGAATACTTCTTTTCCAGACTCTGTTTCAATTAGATAAAATATACCAGTTCACCTAAGGCAGTTGGTAAAAGAGAAGCAAGTTTCTTGTTTGATGATTTTGGTTTACTAGAGTTTCAAAGATAAGATTGGGAGGAGAGTCTGCTGAATTCTTTCATTCAAATGCTAATCTCATCTAGAAAACCAACTCAACAGCTGTACCTAGACACAAAAACTTAACTGAGTATCCTATAGGGTGTGGTAAGGATGAGGGTGGGGGTGATGACCAGTTGGCAGAGGGTGTAATATGCTGACCCCTATCATAAGGAGACAGCAAACTATTTACATGTGACAACAGCTATCTTATAAATTGTCATTTCCTTCCAATAAAGTAAAAAATAAACAGGCACTCAGTTCAATAAATTGACCTCCACACCTAGAAATCTCCATTTTTTAAAGTAGTCTCCTCATCAAGTGAGTTTTATTTTACTTTACTTTATTTTATTTTATTTCTGTTGACCGTAGGATTGCATGGTATAGTTCCACATCAAACCTACCTCCAAAGTTTGATGTTCCCTCTTACCCGCCTCCAAAAGATAATCACCATATTTTTCACAAGTCATAGAAAACAGTTTGCTTGCTTCTCTGTGTGTATGTTTATGTGTGTTTGCAAGTTCATTTGTATTATTTTTCTAGATTCCACATAGGAGTGAAACTGTCAGTAGTTGTCTGTCATCTCTTTACTTAGCTAAGCATAATCACCTCTGGTTCCATCCATTTTGTCTCATAGGAAGTTCTGTCAGTGGGCATCTAGGTTGCTTCTTCTCTTTGGCCACTGTGAATAATGCAGCTGTGAATATGGGGGTACACATGTCCCTTTGGATAGTTTGTGTGTCCTTTGGGTAAATGTCTATGAGTGATATTGCCGGATCATACAGTAATTTCATTTGTATTTGTTTAAAGACCCTCCATATTAGTTTTAATGAGCACACAAGTTTAGGAATTATTGGTTTACATTCTAGGTAAATATTCCATTCTCTATCATATCATGTCAAAAAACTAGAAAAATTTCTCCCCAACATGCACATTTTGGAAATTAAACAAAATTAAAATAAATATAAATGTTATAAAAGAAATGTTTGGACATGTAGCCTTGCACAATTTATCTGGATACTTTATAAAGTACTGTGGTAACTATGACAGTACAAGAAGAGACACAGCTAGAGAATGCAGTAGAAAAATAGTTTTAGTAAGCAATTGTATTGGTTAGCCAATTATTATTTTTAATTTTTGCCATTTTAGGATTTGCTGTAATGTGAATTATTGGAGAAAGAAACTTACCAGCAGGTGGTAGCACTGATTAACAAATATATCCCTGCATTACAAAGCAAGCAATTATAAATGAATTATTAGCTGCAAGTGCAACAGCATTCAAATATGTCATAATATTGGATTGCGATTCAGAAAATCTGACTTCTGGTCCCAGATGTAGTACTTATTGGTCTCATTACTTTGCAAAAAAAGCAATTAGCCTCATAATGTTTTAATGGCATCTTAGTTAAATTTATGATAATAATAATTGTTCTGTCATGTGTTGCTTTAAGGTCAGAATGTGATATAAATACAAACATGGTTTCTCTGTTTTTGTTTGTCTTTTAGCCCAGGTATTTATTTACTTGTTACAGGTTAATTGATTGCGCCATTGGAGTACCTATGATCCAGACATTTAGATTCTTCATCCTAGCAACAATGGTAGCCATCATAATGGGTCTTAAAAGGATGATGGGGAATAGGGTGGTAGCTCAGCGGATTAAATGCATATGGCACAAAGCACAAGGACCAGCTTAAGGATCCCAGTTTGAGCCCCCGGCCCCCCACCTGCAAGACCATCTCTTCACAGATGGTGAAGCAGGTCTTCAGGTGTCTATCTTTCTCTCCCCATCTCTGTCTTCCCGTCCTCTATCCATTTCTCTCTGTCTTATCCAACAACAATGACATCAGTAACAACAACAATAACTACAACAACAATAAAAAACAAAGGCAACAAAAGGGAAAATAAAAAATAAATAGGAAAAAAAAGGCTCATGATTATTCAACAATTTTTTTGGCTCTATCTGTTAACTCTACCATGATGCCAACCTGACTTCCCTGGGCAGACAACCCCACCAGTGTGTCCTGGAGCCCCACTTACCCAGAACCGCCACCAATAGGGAAAGAGAGAAACAGGCTGGGAGTATGGATCAACCTGCCAATGCCCATGTTCAGTGGGGAAACAATTACAGAAGACAGATCTTCCACCTTCTACACTGCATAATGACCCTGGGTCCATACTCCCAGAGGGATAAAGAATAGGAAAGCTATCTGGGGAGGGGATGGGATATGAATTTCTGGTGGTGGGAATTGTGTGGAGTTGTAGCCCTCTTATTCTATGGTTTTTGTCAGTGTTTCCTTTTTATAAATAAAAATAATTTTTAAAAGGATGACGATACTCATAAGTAAACTGATCTCTTATTGTTCACTTTTCTCACTAGGTTTTCACTGGGCTTCATGCCTCCATTATTCCTTCATTTCCAGAAGACTTGTTTCCTTTGCAGATAGAGAGTAAAAGACAGAATTGACAAAGAGACAGAGAAGGAGAAACAAGCAAAACAAAACCCAGCACCACTCTACTGCTCATGAAACTTCCTCTTCCCATGATGGTGAAGGCTAGAGCCTTGACCCCAGGTGTTTGCATATGGTGTGCCTTCTAACAGGTGAGCGACCTCCTAGCCCCTTATGGTTTTTATTTTTAATTTTTATTTATTCCCTTTTGTTGCTCTTGTTGTTTTATAGCTGTAATTATTATTGTTGTTGTCATTGATGTCATCGTTGTTGGATAGGACAGAGAGAAATGGAGAGAGGAGGGGAAGACAGAGAGCGGGAGAGAAAGATAGACACCTGCAGACCTGCTTCACCACTTGTGAAGAGACTCCCCTGCAGGTGGGGAGCTGGCGGCTCGAACTGGGATCCTTACACTGGTCCTTGTGCTTTGCACCAGGTGCACTTAACCTGCTGTACTACCGACTATGGATTTTTATCATGATTTTTTTTAATTGAATGTTCTTTAATTACTCCATTCTACAATTTGTTGGTTCTGGAGAAAAGTACATCTAAATTTTCATATTCATAAAACCAAGATGAAATGTGCAAGGGGACTCAAAGTTATTTTGACAAATAGAAATAGTATCTCTATGCCATGACATGTATTTAAAGTAGATGTAGTCTGTGAACTGGCAGTTTTCTATACTGTGTTTAGAAACTGTACTGACTACTGAAAGGATTCAAATATATAGAATCCATAGTGAGCCAGTCCATTTTCCTCGGATAGATCCTACTTGGTCATGGTGTATAACCTTTTTAAAAAAAAAAACTGTTTATTTAATGTGACAGAGCAGAGGAAATTGAGAGAAGGGGAGACAGAAATACAGACACCTACAGCACTGTTTCACCACATGTGAAGCTTCATCCTTATATGTGGGAATTGGGGGCTTGAACCTCTATCCTTGAGCATGGTTAACATGTATGCTCAACTGGATGTGCCACTGCCCCTCCCTGGTGTACTATATTTTTAATTCACTGTTATATCTAGATTGCTAGAATTGTGTTCAGTATCTTAGCATCTATGCTCATCCGGGGTATCACTCTGTAGTTTTCTTTCTTTGTGGTGTCTCTATCTGCTTTTGGTATTAGGGTGATGTTGGCTTCATAGAAATAATAGGGAACAGTCCTGTATCTTATTTCACTTCTTTCACTTGCCTTGGGATTCATTTGTTCTTCTATCTCCAGATTTATTTTCATGATCAAAATATTAAAAAGAGAGAGATAGATGGGAAATTCTTTAAATGAGTCTGTATACAGCAAACCTACAATTATTGTCATACTCAGTGGCAAGAACTGAAAATGTTCTCTCTTACATCAGTATAAGACCGGGCTCCCCACTAGCACTGTGACTATTCCACATAGTCTTGGAAGTCCTAGATGCAGGAATTAGAGAAGAGAATGCAATTAAAGGACTATAGTTTGAAGGAGAAGAAATAAAACTGCCACAATTTTCAGATGACATGATAGTAGTCATAAAAACAAATCCTAAAAAAAAAAAATCATCAATGCGGAGGGAAGATAGCATAATGGTTATGCAAACAGACTCTCAGCCTGAGATTCCAACGTCCCAGGTTCAATCCCCCGCACCACCATAAGCCAGAACTGAATAGTGTTCTGGTAAAAAAATAAAAAAATAAATAAAAATTTAAAAAATAAATAAAAACAAGTCCTGGGAGTTGGGCAGTAATGCAGTGGGTTAAGTGCATGTGGCACAAAGAGCAAGGACCAGCCTAAGGATCCTGGTTAGAGCCCCTGGCTCCCCATTTGCAGGAAAGTCGCTTCACCGGTGGTGAAGTAGGTCTGCAGATGTCTGTCTTTCTCTCCCCCTCTCTGTCTTCCCTTCCTTTCTCCATTTCTCTCTGTCCTATCCAACAACGATGACATCAATAACAACAACAATGAAAAACAACAAGGGCAACAAAAAGGGAAAATTTTAAAAAATCCAAATAATTCAGTAGAAAACTCCTAGAAATTATTAATCAACATAGTAAGGTGACAGGTTACACAATTGTATACAAAAATCAGTGGCATTCTTCTATGAAAATAATAAACTATAAGAATAAAACTGGAAATTGATCCAATGTACATTAGAAGCAAAAATAATCAAGTATTTACAAAAATACTTGGAGGTGAAAGACTTGCTTACTGAAAATTATGAGTCACTATTCAAAGAAATAGAGTTACAAGGAAATGGAAATAATGCCATATCCATGGGATGGAAAAAGTACCGTCAAAATGACTATTCTATCCAGAGCCATATGCAGATTTAATACAGTCCCTATCAAAATCCCAGAAATTTCTTTAAGATAGTAGGACAAAAGCTACAAAAGTTTTACCAGAAACAGAAAAGATATAGGATTGATAAAGCAATCTTGAGAAAAAAGAACAAGACTGGAAACATCACATTTCCTGGTCAGGAATTGTGACGAAATTATACTACAGGACTATTGTAGCTGGAACTGCCCGGTGCTGGAACAAAAATAATTAGTGGACTAGAATTGAGAAACCAGAAATAAGCCCCTACACCTACAGACACCTAAGTTTTAACAAAGGAGGCCAAAACATTAAGTGGAGAAAGGAGAATATTTTCAACAAATAGGTGAGAACTTGTATGCATGTGTCAATAAATACACTGTCAACCATTAACTTCCTCCAGTAAAATGATAGTAGGAAATGTAAAAAGATAGAGAGAAAAATCCAGAGACTTACGAGAGTGATAAACTTCCATTTGTTTCTTGGCAACTACCTTTTGACCATGTTCAACAGAGCTCTTCTTTACTAGGTGATGGAATTCTGAGGCTTTTTATTTTTATGTTTTAATCTTTATTTATTTATTGAATAGAGATAGCCAGAAATCAAGAGGGAAAGGGGTGATAGAGTGGGATAGAGATAGAGAGATATTGCAACACTTCTTCACCACTTGGAAAGCATTTCCCCTGAAGGTGGGTATTGGAGGCTTGAACCCAGGTTTTTGCACATTGTAACATGTGCACTCAACCTGGTGCATCACCACCCAGTCCCAGAATTATGAGTCTTACAGGCAAGTATGACTAGATGGTTATCTCCACAGCCTGCAGAGAATTAGAAGTAGAGGAGATCAACTTGCAAAGGGGAGTGCCTAGTGTGGAGACCTTGAAGTATACTAGGACAATAGACTTTGGGCCAGAAAGATATGGATTAAAGTAATAACTCTAGTACTTACAAACTGAGCCAAATTTGGCCAATTACCTGGATTTTTATCCTTGGTTTTCTTGTCTGTAACATGGGGTTGATCCTAGTATTTCCTTTATGCGGTTATTGCACAGTGAATTCATGAGGAAACAAAACTGATTTTTTCTTTTTGGGTTTACAGAAGAGTAGTTTATATAAAGCATGGAGAGTTAGATGTGAATGCTTGGCTTTATGACAGCAGACAATGGGAAGTATAGATTCCGGCACAGAAAGACGTCTCAGTGAAAAGTTGTTTAAAAGATATTGTGGTAGTGTGTGCACAGTGCTTTAAAATAGCAAATGAATGAAAGCAGGAGAAGGAAGGTCATCTCAAGAGTACGGATATGAGGTAATATGAGCTTAGATTTGGATAAGGCATTTGGAAAGATGTGGTGATGAATTGGATATGAGATCAAGGGGGAGAAAAGATTAGGAAGTTATTCCAATAACATGAGCCTGGGGAACTGGGGGATGGTTATGTCTTTGGCAGAAGTAAGAGGTGTTTTTCTTAATGTGTGAGGAAAGCAAATATATTTATTCTTATGGGAAAGAACCAGTAAGAAGACACAAAACACCAGGCAACAGGGTCCAAGATCATGGCTAGACATTTCTGTTGGGAATAATCTGCTGACTTTCAAAGTGTTCATTGGAACCAGCTGCTAAAGAGTGGTTGACGGTAGTAAGGGAAGAGGAAAAAGACACATAAGTTTATTTCAGGAAAGAATATCCTTGGAGCTGATAGAACATTTGAGAAAGTGATAAACTTAAAAAGCTTCACAACAAGCTGAATTCTGTTTACATGAACTTAGAAGTGTAATTTCTCTTTTCTGTGTGTATGAATTTTCTTCAAAGTTTCATCCTCCTTTACCAAAGTCACGTGTTATAATTCCTGGTGGTAGCACACTGTGACTATTTTAGGAACTGGCTGAAGGCATGCATAGGTATCTCACCTTCTATTAAGTTACTGTGTTCTTTAGAAAACACTTAGTTTCTCTGGGGTTTCTATGTAAAGAGAATGGAATGTCTTTTTGGATCAAGTTGATCACCCATTAAATACGCCAAAAAACAAAACAAAACAATAAAATCCCCTTCTGAGACTATTTCCCTGTGATTCTAGTCACACAACCATGTAAAACAATGCCCCTCAATGTTGGAATAATTTGCCACAAACTATTGTACTTATAATACTATCAGAATTATGTTTTTTTCCTTTTTTTTCTCAGAGCACTACTCAACTCTGGTTTATGGTGGTGTGGGGGGATTGAACCTTGAAGCCTCAGGTACGAAAGTCTCTTTTCATAGCCATTATGCTATCTACTGTCACCTCAGAATTATGTTTTATATGGGGCTGTGAACCTGAATAAATGCTTAAAGTGTCTTAAAGACAGGAAAAATGCTATAAAAAATAGCATCACTAAGATCTAACATATAAGGGTCCAGGTCACATGATAGGTGGAGGAGACCTAGTTGGGTTGAATTGTTATATGGAAAATGATAGATGTTACCCCTGTACAAACTGTTGTATTTTACTGTTGACTGTAACCATTAATCCTCCAATGAAGAAATTTAAAAAATATATATTTAAAAAAAGATCTAACATACATACTGAAATGACTAATATTATCAAATATATGGGCTATAGTAGCCAGTATGACAATAGATCATTGTGTAGAATATTTGTGACACCATAAATTTCCCAGTTCTCTTCTCTTTTGATCTTCTGTTTCCTGTCACTGTGGTTATAACTTTTATAGAAATTTCAGGAAAATGGAATGATTCCCTTCACCTGGCCTCATGTTTTCATCTATGCTGCTGCTAGATGCCCTTAATGTTATCCTTTCTCACTAACTAAACATAATGCATTCTTTGCAATTTATCAACTACTCCTTACTGTCTTTTTGAGACTCTACTGCAGAATGCCATATAACATTTAGTTGTTTCAACCCAAAGAAGACTAAAGAGAAACAAGAAGTGCTTTTCAAATTTTATTGTGTTAGATGGTCTTGTAATTTTTGAGGGGATACTGGTCAAGTATTATACACAGTTTCTCCCATTTTGGTTTAACTAATTGACTTCTCATGGTTAGAGTGTTCAGGATATAACCACATAGGTGGCTCTTGATCTCTAATATCAAAGGGACATTGTTATTAGCATTACTTTTCACTGGTGTCTAAGATAGGACATATCAGTTTTCTGTGCTGAAAAGTCACTCCCTGTTTTTCATATTGTGTTCTAGAAATAAACAACTAAGTACAACCCATACTTAATTGTGGGGTCAATGTGTTCCATCACTTCAAAGGGAGAGTGTCTATGGAGATTGTTTGAAATTCTACTGTTCAGGAGTCTTACCTCTTACTCTTTTCATATTCCTCACTTATTTATATAATCATTAATTATAGCAGTATGGGCTCATTTTTTACATTGAAATATCATTCCAATGCAGCTTTAGAAATCTGCTTAAGTTGTTTGCTTTAGCAACTGGGAACTTTTTCATTTGATGGGAATACATTCAGTCTTTCACCATTTGTTATGATATTAGCTATAGATATTTTGTAGATGTATTTTGTCATTTTTTAAAATTTACTTTTTTTTCTATTTTTTCTTCTGGGATGGAATTAGAGAATACTATGAAAGGAAAGGTCTCACTCGAGTAATGAAGCTGAAGGGTTGTCATTCCACACGTGAAGTCTCTGGACACAGTCTGAGCTGAAGCATGTTGAGGTGGCAATCGTTGCGATCGGCAGATGCGTATTTTGTCATTTTTGTAAAAAGTTATTTCCTATTTCTAGTTTGCTAAAATTAAAAATTTTGTGATATAGTCTTATGTCATTTAAAAAAATATAGACAGAGGCAGCAAGAAATTGAGATGGGAGAGAGAGAAAAATAAAAGGCAGCCACAGCACTACTTCACTACTCATGAAGCCTCCCCTCCCCCCCAAAGATGGGGACTTGGACCAGCATCTTTGGCTATTGTAACATATGCACTCTACCAAGTGCCCCACCACCCATCCCTGGCTTATTTTAAATTTTCTGTGTCAGTTGTGATGATAATATGGCTTTCCTCTTTTTAGATAGTAAATATTATAAATTACATTCATCGATTTTTCTTTATATCATCAGCACCCCTCCCACATCTCTTTCTGCTCTTTGGACTGTACTGCTCATTTGTTAATTGGTCAACATACCTCACTAGATAGTACACTCCTTGAAAGAATATAGACTTTGGTTTACTACTTCAGCCTCAGTACTTACAAAAATGTCTGGTGTGTTTTATATACTTGATGATACAATGTGTTGATCACACCATCTCCATAGAATTCTATCAGACAGCAAAGGTCATTTTGTCCAAGTGCTGATTCTATTATAATGTCACACGGAGGTGTCCTTACCTGGCAGTCATAAAAGCACTCAGAAAGCATCCAAGGGAAGTCCAAGCTAAATGCATGGAGAATGGAGCCTTCAGGGCTGACAAGATAGTTCAAACTGAGAGAATGCCCGCTTTCCCAAGCAGGTGTTGCAGTGTCCAGACGCTGGCGCACCATATGGGAATAGTATGCCCTTGGGGAGAGTTTTGCTACTGCTGTGTTTCTTCCTCTCTATCTCTCCAGCTACTGGAATAGTGAAGCTCCTGTGATGACCAAAACAAATAAACAAACAAGCAAGCAAACAAACAAAGATTGTGTTATGGTCTGGGGTTTGACTCAGCAGGTAGCATACAAGGATTGCCTGTGGAAGGTCCTCGGTTTGATCCTAATAAATGTATATCCCAGAGTGGTGCTCTAGTCTCTTTCTCTCACAAAATAAGTGCACAAATTTTTAAAGATAACTAATAATAAAAACATAAATATTTATAAATAAATAAAAAAATTATAAACGCAACATGCATCCAGTAATTGTTAAATGGCTACTTCACTTTTTTTTCTCCCCAGAGCTGGGACCTCATATATGTATGATTTCACTGCCCTATTTTATTTATTTTTTTCATATAGTTAGCTAGATAAACAAACTAACCAAAGCACCAAAGTTTCCTTTTGTGCCATCACATCTCCCATGTAATGCCAGGACTCAAACCTGGGCCACATGTATGACTTGGCATGTGCCTTCCTCTGGCCTACTACTCCAAACATGTGGCAAAAATGGTCCAATTTACTGATAGGATATATATATCTCAAGATTTGTATGTGAGCTCTAACCACTTTTTAAATGTCAATATTTCTAGATATTTTGAAATAACATGTAGGTCTAATAAAATGCCATGAATGACCAAGTTATTTTCCTTCACACGATTGTAAAGTTACAACACAGTGTAAAGTTATATATTATATGAAAATATCTTTCCTATTCTGTTTATAGACTTCCAGTGAACATAAAAATGGAGTGGGACGTGACTTGGCTGTACTTATGTTCTTGAAATCTTGAGTTAATGTCCTGGAAATCTACATCAACATGAATCTTCATAAATTATAGATAGATTCTCTTTTTTTTAAAGAATTTTTTCTTGCTATGCAGGCATCATCATCATCATCATCATCATTATCATTATTATCTTTATTGGATAGAGACAACCAGAAATTGAGAGTTAAGGGACTGGTAGAGAAGAAGAGAGATAGACACCTGTGACACTGCTTCACCACTTTTGAAGCTTTCCCCCTGCAGGTGGGGACCGGGAGCTCGAACCTGGGTCCTTGTACATTGGAACATGTGCGCTTAACCAGGTGTGCCATCACCTGGCCCTGATAGATTCACTTCTTCTGACCATCTTCTTTAGTAATGGCAGCCTATTAGAAAAACAGGAAGGGTATATTCAGTTACTATTAACTTTGTCATAGTATACTTCTGCAGCTATATGAAGGGGTGGGGGGAGAAAGAATGGATTAATAGCTATCCCAGCACAACACTGCAAGTGAAAGATAGCTTTCATTAAGATGACACAACTGACATTATGTGCCCACAAGCAAAATAGATTAAATAGACTCTTGAAAACTTCGAATGAGAAATGACTCTCACAGCATGGTTTGCTAGGATGATACATTCTAAGCACTGAACTGTTTCTATTCAAGGGGCTTTTGAAATGTAGCCCTTTCAAAAACTAGAGCCCTACTGCCTGTGGTGTCTTTTCCCAGAGCACAGGATTTGGCTATGAAAACATTTTCACCATTCTTGGATCTAAGTCTATCTATTGAACTAAGTTGCTTATAATGGAAGGAAAAAAACAAACATGAGTAGTAGGGTGGCACAGGGGATGCTATCTGGCCATCTTACAATAGTACTGGACTGAATTTTATGAGGCTGATATTTAATTTCCCTTTCTACTGACCATCTGATAAAAGAAAAATCCCCTATTCATTTTAGGGGAAACAATCTGACTGAGCAAGAATGAACCATAACTGGGACCCTTGGGCAGCTGACTGAATTTCACAGGCAAACACCCACCCTTTCCCTCTATTTCTGATGTATGATTTTCCTTGCTCACTGCCAATTTCTAAAGGCTGAGGAAAGCTTTCAGTTTTCTGTTTGTGTCTATACTCTAATAGTGTGTCAGTCCTGGACAGCTCATTTTGTCAATGTAACTTGTACATAGTAGCTCTGTTACAACATATGGAGCTAGAAACATCACTAACCTTTTACTTTATGGATGCTTCTCACATATGTGCAAAGAAAGAAGATATCCTAAAACTTTAACTTAAAATATAAAAGATTTTTAATATATTTCTTTCTAATAGTAAAGTGCTAAACAAACATCAATTGAGTCCAAATAAAGGACTTGTCACATGCTCTTTGGTATGTAAAAATATATGAATAATTGAATATATATTTATGACCTACAGGTCCAGACAACACACTAATGGAATAGACACTTAAGAATATTGGCTCAGCTCCAAGATTGGACCATCTTTTTTTATAGTTTACGACTTAAACACAAAAAAATGAGTTTGTTGTCGATTTTCAGACATTACCTTTCCACAGCCTTCGCACTGACTAAGGTTTAGGTCCGAGGGAAGGTCACTCATTGATGAAGGTCAGGGCTTGCATGTCTGAAGCCCCAGGCTCAATCCCCAACACTATGTAAGCTACAGTAGTACTCTGATGGCTTTCTCTTCTGATACATCTTTTAAAATGTCAAATTTTGTTCAGCTTGTTACAACAGCAACAACTTGCAGGCTTGATGCTCCAGAGACTAAATGTTCAATCTTAGTTTCAGAACTGACCAGTGCTTTGGTTTGTCCTCTCTTTTGCTTAAAAAATAAATACATCTTAAAGTTTTAAAGGTATAGATAGGTTTATTCTGTTATTACCAACCAGCTTAATCATAATTCCTTACATGTGCCCTCTTTTTTCATCAAACAAATAAAGCCCAATTTCAGACTTTAATCTTTACCTAATCCCTAAGTCTTTAAGGGATCATGCTCTTGAAAGATGGTTTCTTTGTTTTTAATACTTTTTAAAATTTGAGGGAATGGCTTATGAGGCTAAGTATATGTATTATGGGTGAAATCTTTCTCACTTTGTCAAAGGAATTAAGTTCCTTTACTCCAATCCAAAATTACCTCACCATGAGAAGAGGTTGTCTAGATACATTTGCTGAAAAGGAACCTGTGGTGCTCAGGAGACTGAGTGTCAGAATACCTCAAGATGTGCCGGCCAGGCTTCCCTAGACTGAAGACCCCACCAATGTGTCCTGGAGCTCCGCTTCCTCAGAGACCCACCCTAGTAGGGAAAGAGAGAGACAGACTGGGAGTATGGACCGACCAATCAACGCCCATGTTCAGCAGGGAAGCAATTACAGAAGCCAGACCTTCTACCTTCTGCAACCCTGGGTCCATGCTCCCAGAGGGATAGAGAATGGGAAAGCTATCAGGGGATGGGGTGGGATATGGAAATTGGGTGGTGGGAATTGTGTGGAATTGTACCCCTCCTACCCTATTATGGTTTTGTTAATTAATCCTTTCTTAAATAAAAAAGAAAAAATAAAGAAAATGGAGGAAGGAGCCACAAACTAAGGAGGCATCTAGAAATAGGCAGAGAACAGGGAACAAGAGAACCTTCTCCTCTGGAACCTCCAGAATGAGGCCTTGTTGAAGAACAGAATGAGGCCTTGTTGAAACATTCTTCTTCTTCTAGCGTTTGCCCTTCTTCCTTAGCCAGTCAACAGCTTCAGGTTGAGCCTGATGTAAAGTTTCGAGACCTCCTTTGAATCTGGAGAGGTGGCAGTCATTGACTATGTGGGTCATAGTCTGTCTGTAGCCACAGGGGCAGTTTGGGTCGTCTCTGGCTCCCAAGTGATGGAACATAGCGGCGCACTGGCCATGGCCTGTTCGATAGCGATTGAGGAGGGCCCAATCATAACGTGCTAGGTCAAAGCCGGGTTGATGCTTGCAGGGGTCTGTGATGAGGTGTTTGTTCTTTACCTCAGCTGACTGGCAGCTCTGTTTCCAAGAGACTGGAACAGAGAAGTTCAGTGTAGGCGTAGGGGACCAGATTGGGTGACGAGACGTCAAGCGTTGAACAGGGTGGGCGAAGATATCTGCGTATATTGGCAGGTCCGGTCGAGCGTAGACGTGGGAAATTATCTTAGATGATGCCGCATCCCGACGAATATCTGGCGGGGCGATGTTGCTAAGAACTGGCAGCCATGGAACCGGGGTGGAACGGATGGTTCCAGAAATTATCCTCATGGAGGAATATAATTTGGAATCGACCAAATGGACATGGGGGCTACGAAACCATACTGGGGCACAGTATTCTGCAGTGAAATAGCATAATGCCAGAGATGATGATCGTAGTGTGGAAGCGCTCACGCCCCATGAGGAGCTGGCCAGTCTTGCAATGATGTTATTCCTCGTGCCCACCTTTGCTGCAGTTTTTATGAGATGTTTGTGAAATGACAGAGTGTGATCGAGAGTAACGCCAAGATAGACTGGCTGGGCTTCATGCTGGATTCTCGTATCGCCAAGCTGCACATTAAGCTCACGTGAGGCCGAGGCATGGTGTAGATGGAAAACAGATGAAACCGTTTTTGCAGTGCTAGGAATTAGTCGCCATTTTTTACAGTAATCAGATATCAGAGACATGTCTTTCGTGAGTGTTTCCTCGAGGATGTCAAACTTGGATGCCTGAGTTGCACAGCAGATGTCATTGGCGTAGATGAACTTCCTTGAAGAAGTTTCTGGGAGGTCATTGATGTAAATATTAAATAGCGTAGGAGCCAGAACAGAGCCCTGGGGGAGGCCACTTGAGACAAGTCTCCATCTGCTAGACTTGTCACCCAGATGTACCTGGAATCTTCTGTTTTGGAGAAGAAACGATATAGTGTTGGTCACCCATGGAGGCAGGCATCTTGAGATCTTGACCAGGAGACCACGGTGCCAGACCATGTCATAGGCTGCTGTGAGATCAACAAAGACAGCACCCGTTTTTAAATTCTTCTGGAATCCATTTTCAATGTAAGTTGAGAGGGCCAGGGCTTGTTCGCAGGTAGATCTTCCTGGGCGGAAACCAGCCTGGGTGGGTGATAGGAATTTCTCTGTAAGATGAGAAATACGTGACAGAAGCAGCCTCTCATTGATTTTAGTTCAATGAAACTTTTGTTAGATTTCTTATTCTCCAGAAATGTAAACAATAGACTTATAGGGCCAGAGAAAAAGCATAATGGTTATGCAAAGGACTCGCATGTCTGAGGCTCTGAGTCCCCAGGTTCAATCACCAGCACCACCTTAAACCAGAGCTGAGCAGTGCTCTATTTTCTCTCTGTCTTTCCTTCTGTGTCCCTCTCTTGACCTTATTGAAATAAAATATAAAAACTAATAGATTTGCATTGTTTTAAGCCAGTAAAGTTTATGATTATTGTTTTTCAGTGACAATAAATAATGAATATAGATAGGTAAAGGAAGTATATATATATTTATATATACATATATATATATATATATATACATTTTTTTTCTTTTTCTTTTTTCTTTTCCTAGAGCACTACTTAGCTCTGGCTTATGGTGGTTCAGGGGATTGAACCTAGGATTTTGGAGCCTCAGACATGAGAGTCTCTTTGCATAACCATTATACCATCTACCCCTGGCTTTTAATTCTTTAGTAAAGAATATATTGATTACAGTGTGAATATCTTAATGGCTCACTAGGTAGACAGTTAATTGGCACTCTCCCACATAAAATTATGAATGTTAAAATATATTATGTATATTATTTACAATAGCATAGACATATTTATATAAACAACAAATAAATATGTTTGTATATTTTTATTTTCTAAAATTTATGACTTTCTGAAAATATTTTAAAAGATAAAGAATGATATTTTAAGATGTGTTGAAATTATAAATCTTCCTTGGTTTTAGGATTTTTTTCTGCCAGCAAAAATAGTAGAACATTAGGCAAATTTATACACATTATAATTTAGAGCTTTTATGGCAATGGTCTACACTCGATGGTCTCATGCAGTTACTGTTAGCTTGCTAATCACTATATGGATTTAAACTTAAAGCTTGAATAAGATTCAAAAATAGTTACTTGTGTATTTTCATAATCTGAAAATAGCCACTGAACCTTTTACTCCACGTCTATAAGCTAATAGCAAACATTCAGAAGTTTTATAATATTACAGTAAGAGATTTCCAGTGCTTTTTTTAAAGCAGGGAATTAATTCTGACAATTGGATTAATATTATGATTTACATAATTTGGTATAAAAGTGACTTTTTAAAACTCAAACATTTATGTTTCTACTCTTTTATTTTTCTTTCTTTCCAAGCCATTTTTCTTATTATTAGATACTTTCATTGGGTGATTTTAGTTTAACAAACTTGTAAGGAAGATTTCATAACTGTCAATGGCCAGTGACATGTGTTAGTACTGTTGAAATAACTTTGCTTATAATGCTATTATCATATCGATAGCTTAGTAATAATAGCGCTAAATGATTTAATGACACAAATACTTTAGGACTTAGTGTTTTAATAAAAAATAACACATGCCTTTTGTTCTTTGTTTTTGATTGAACATGCTTCATACTTTCATAAAAATGACAGGCTCTGGGCTGGATAGTGATGTTTCAGGGGAATGAGAGGGAATCGGATAAAGGACACAGAGGTCCCCTCGAAGCTCCTCTGGCTGGGCGGAATCACAAGATAAACAGCCGTGTTTCAGGGAGATCCGCATTTATTGAGAAACAGCAGGGATAAAAAAAAGAGAGATAGATACACACCTTATGGCCAGAGAGCTACAGCCCCAGAGAACATGAGAGAGATTGAGGCAGGGGTGATGAGGGTCAAGAGTTTTGAACCCTTGGAAGTTTTACAATGGTCTCTAGGGATATACTGGGCCCTGGGGGGGGATTTACTTCAGCCTTTGTTTTCAGGTGCTCACATCTGCATTTATTTGCATTTTATGGATTTAGCAATCAGGTAGAGAGAAGGATGCTGGAGCAGGATGCAAACATAGTGGTGCTTCTGGCCCCTTTTCCAGATTACTTGTAAGCAAAACTATAACAGGGGTGCACCGGGAAGAGAACATAGGCTACCATGAAACAGGACCTGGTTTCAAGTCCTGGGTCCCTACCTGCAAGGGTGGGGAGGCTTATTGGTGGAACAATGAAATCCTATCTGTTTGACATAAATTTGACCTTGATCTGCATCTAACCAACAGAATACAGTAAAGACTGTTGACCTAAGAGTGTAATGTTCTTCTGACTTTCAGATTACTGGAGTAGGAGTTCCCTTTTCTTACTGAATCTAGGTCAGAACTGTCCTTTGTTTATAGGATAGCTCACAAAATAGCTTCTTTAGTCATCAAAACATCAGAGGATAGAGTTGAACAAAATGTTGTACCTCCAGGTGCTCTTCTTTATTCATTTCTAATGCCTTACTAGGGAATGAACTCTGAGCTTTCTTGCAGCTGCTGCTAATGAACTCTCCAGTCCCTTTTTCTGTTATCTGCCCTTTCCTAAGAGGAACTCTACCATCTATGGAGCCCCCTTCTGTGCTATACTCAGGGTACGCCATTTTGGTGCCAGGAATAGAACTTGGAGTTTCATGCATAAATTGTACACTCTCCTAGGTGAGCAATCTTGTGGCTCATGGCATTTTTTTATGTATAAAGTAAAATAAGTCTAACTTCATCCTGCAGATTCTCCTTTTTATATCTTCTCCAGGTTGGATATTAAAGATGAAAAAGGCATTCGAACTGTAGTTGGCTAGACTTTCCATGCTACTTGGTAGGCAAACTAACTTACAACCTGAAATCATGTTATTTTCATGCCGGCTCATCTTTTAATATGATTTTTATCATTCAAATCGATTTCCTGGATGACTGGGACTTTGCTTGCTTTAAAGAATCTGCAAGCAAGTTTGCTGAGTTCTCTCTTAATTCCCGTGGTCATAGTTAATTTAATTGCAAAGACTAAAACATTTATCTACTTAGTGCTGGAGCTTAATTTGTATCGTTGATTTTGAAGAGTAAGAATTTGAAGATTTTGCCTGAGCTGCATTTTTTTTTCCTTTGTGAAATCACACGGTTCCACTTGATGTTGGCTAAGCTGTCAATCATGTGGACTCCTTCCAGGGATTGAGGGCTGGGAGTTAGAGCAGTGTGATCAAGCCTCAATCTTGACTTCATGAGGAAATACTTGTGTGACCTAGTCATTTTAGGGATACTATGAATATTGGCCTCATTAAACTAGTTTGAGCTGAGTTTTTTATTTTATTTTATTGTATTTTTTATAATTGATTTAATAATGATAGCAAGATTGTGAAATAAGACGGTTACAGTTCCATACAATTCCCACAACCAGAGTTCTGTATTCCATCCCCTCCATTGGAAGTTTCCCTATTCTTTATTCCTCTGGCAGTATGGACCCAGGAACATTATGTGGTGCAGAAGGTGGGAGGTCTGCCTTCTTTAATTGCTTCTCTGCTGGACATGGGAATTGGCAGGTTGATCCATACTCTCAGCCTACTTCTATCTTTCCCTAGTGGAGTAGGGTTCTGGGGAGGTGGTGTTCCAGGACACATTGGTGAGGATGTCTGCTCAGGGAAGTTAGGCAGTGGCACAGCGGGTTAAGCTCACATGGTACAAAGCTCAAGGACCAGCGTTAGGATCCTGGTTCGAGCCCTTGGCTCCCCACCTGCAGGGGAGTCGTTTCACAAGCTGTGAAGCAGGTCTGCAGATGTCTTTCTCTCACCCTCACTGTCTTCTCCTCCTCTTTCCATTTCTCTCTGTCCTATCTAACAATGATTACATCAAGAACAGCAATAAATGGGGGTTCCCGGAAGATGGCGGACTGAGAAGCTGCTAGTGGCTTGAGCTCTGACCACATCTCCTGGAAACGGTAGGATTTTCTGCCTTTAGTAGGCCAGTCAATAAGGGGTCCTAGCGGTGACACCAAGGAGGTGACTATAACTTAATTTGGGTTAAGAATTAGAGTAGGAAAAAAGGGGAAAATTTTTTTTTCCTTTTAATTTTTAAGCATACCTCCTCCCCCTTGCCCCCCTCCCCATAACCAGTCCCTGGGGACCAGCTCCTAGCAGGCTCCCCTGCTAGGAGCTTCTTTCTTTACCAAATTCCTGTCCCACCAGGGAGTATCATTCATTCTAAGTCTATACCCTTCTGAAATCTCTGGCCTTTTTTCTTTCTAAGTAGCCAATCTCCCCCCCCACCTCACCCCGCATAGCTAATTAAAAAATTAAAAATAAAAAAAAAAAACCTCTTTCCTTTCACTGCTCTTTTATGACTGTTCTTTTTCTTATATTTTTCTTTTTTTCTCTCTCTCTCTCTTTTTTTTTCTTTTTCTCATTGTTGTCATCCCTTCTTCCTTAATCCTACAGCTTCCAAAGCCACAGCACCCAGCACCCACACCACCAAACAGTGTGCTTTTTTGAATTCACTGATACACATTTGGGAATTATTTTGGGGAAGAATTCTGACTCAGTGTGGACTCTCACTGCTAGTGTCTCTGCTCAACTTCCCTTCCTCCTTTAGCCACCCCTAGAATATACAGAGGATAGTAGATTTGCATAACTCTCTATTTCAGCTATCTTTATCTAGTCCTGAGGTTTTTTTTTTTTTTCTCATTCTTAACAATTAGCTGCCTCTGATCACAAGGTTTGAGGTAATCTGGGACAGGGTTTTTATTTTATTTTTTTTTACCCTGCTCTATTTTACTATTAATATTATATAAAGGCATATATCTTCCCCCCCTTTAGGTTGATCAGAATTAACTCTTAGCATATATTTCAGTGCTAGGGTAGTGGGCATCTTATCTATTGTAGGCGGAACTTGTCTCCTTAGTCCTACCTCCTCTACAGATGCTCCCCTCCCTCCCCCTCCTAGCTAATCAAAAAAATTAAATTAAATTAAAAATAAAGTAATAAAAAACCCTTTCCTTTCACTGCTCTTTATTTACAGCTATTTTCTTATCTTTTCCCTTTTCTCTCTCTTGTCTCTTCTTTCTTTCTTTCTTTCTTTTTAATCTTGTCATACACTTCTTCCTTCCTTCTTTGCCTTTCTGAATTTGTGAATTATTTTGGGGAAGAAATCTGACTCAGAGTGGACTCTCTATGTGTGTATCACTGCTCTAGTCCCTTTCCCCTCTTGTTACCCCTAGAATATACAGTGGATAGTAGATTTGTATAACTGTCTATTCTTGCTGTCCCTTCTTTCTTTTCTCTTTCTTCTTCACTGGGATTTGGTTACTATTTTTTCACGGACTGGAGAAATTGTTTGGCTAACTGGTAACGATTAAACTGCTTCAATACTTGCTTCAGTTGCTACTGTAATTACTGAGATTGGTGAGTGCAATTGTTATAAAGGTATTTAGTACAGTGTTGCTTGTACTCAAGACGCAACAACTGAAGAACAACAGAGCATAAAAAAAAGAAACACATAAATCAAAAAAATGGGTAGGTCAAAAACAAATAAAACTGCTACTCTAATGAATGAAGACAAGAGCCCAGAAGAAACTACAAATCAGCCAGAAGTAACCATAGATAAGAAAAGTATGCAAGCAATAATAAACTTATTAATCAGAGAAATGAAAACAACATTGGAGGAAAGGAATGACAGTATTAGGGAAACAACAGTTGAGACCCCCAAGGAAAATACTGATTATCTTGAGGCAATTAGAGAACTGAAAGCTGAAATAGCTGTAATGAAGAAAGAAGCTGAGGCAAGGGAAAGCAGACTAACAGAAGCAGAAAACAGAATTAGTCAGACAGAGGGTGAGTTAGAGAAAACAAAGAAAGAGGTGAAAGAGCTTAAAAAGAGATTGAGAGACACTGAAAACAACAACAGAGACATATGGGATGATCTCAAAAGAAGTAACATTCGTATAATTGGCCTGCCAGAGGAAGAAAGAGAGGAAGGGGAAGCAAACATTCTAGAGGAAATAATAGAAGAAAACTTCCCAGACCTGAATAACAGAAAGGACATCAAGACGCAAGAGGCCCAGAGAGTACCAAACAGAATCAACCCAGACCTGAAGACACCAAGACACATCATAGTCACAATGAGAAGAAGTAAGGATAAAGAAAGGATCCTAAAGGCTGCAAGAGAGAAACAAAAAGTCACATACAAGGGAAAACCCATAAGATTATCTACAGACTTCTCCACTCAAACTCTAAAAGCCAGAAGGGAATGGCAAGATATCTCTCAAGCCCTGAATGAAAAAGGGTTTCAACCAAGGATAATATATCCTGCTAGACTTTCATTCAAACTAGATGGAGGGATCAAAACCTTCTTAGACAAACAACAGTTAAAGGAGGCAACCATCACCAAGCCAGCCCTGAAAGAGGTTCTAAAAGACCTCTTATAAACAAGAACATCACTATAATACTTGCAATATATCAGAGCAAACAAATTTTTTTTTGAACAATGGCACTACAATACATTAAATCCATAATATCAATAAATGTCAATGGCTTAAACTCACCCAACAAAAGGCACAGGGTGGGGGGATGGATCAGAAAACATAACCCAACCATATGCTGCTTGCAAGAATCCCATCTGTCACCACAAGATAAACACAGACTTAAAGTGAAAGGATGGGAAAACTATCATACAGGCTAATGGACCACAAAGAACAACAATAATAACTACAACAATAAAACAACAAGGGCAACAAAAGGGCAAAATAAATAAATATTTTTTTAAAAAGATACAAAGCAGGACAAATTGTTTAATAATCAGAAACCTAAAGCTAAGAATATAACAGATGAGATTTTGGGTCTTCATGCTGGAAAAAGCTAAAAAGTCTATTTTAGGTATATTCTGAAGGGCCCATGACTTTACTAATTTTTCTCCTGAGCTCATCATCTGAGAAGATGATGTCAGAGTTGGGAATAGGATTAGAAAGCTGGATCAGGGCTGAGAGTAGCTACCAAATATGGGAAAAGTATATAAATACCATTAACTGTAGACCCAATCCCTCTGATTTGGGATCTATGTCTACTCATATTTAGCACAGGAGCCTGTGTAACCTCTGCATTCCTGTAGGTCTGAGCTCACATTCCATGATCACAGCTAGGAACATTCTAGGCTGCCCTCATTTCAGAAGTCTTCCTCCAGTGGCAGAGTATATTGACAAAACCTCCTTTTCAGAGAGTGAGCCAGTTTCTTCCATTGTTGTTCTAGATTGAGGGAAATGTCCTATAGATGAGCCAATTTTTGACACTGAAAATTGAAATAATTGTGACAAGTAAATTTGCTTTGCATTTGAAAATCTAGATAATAAGCACCTCTATTTCTATTTCATTCTTTATTAAGTTAGACATGTTAGATTTGACTCTGATAATTGAAGCCTGACTTAGCTAATAATATTTTGGTTTTTTAGTAAAGAAAGTGTGAATTCTCAGAAAGAATCTTCAGTGAAAATATTACCTTTCTGTGTACACTGTGATGTATAGAAATTGTTGAATTCAATTAACCATCTTTATAATTACATTTTAGGGAATAAATTATGTTTTAGTTGAAGACTAATTTGATTTTAATAGTCTAAAACATCTTTGTTTCTTCTAATGAGTTTATTAAGTAGAAAGTAATTGTTTCTGTTGTAAGCTTTATGAGACCATAAATATCTGTTAGACATAATCCTAGAAAAATATAGCAGTGACTTTACATTTTACAGGGTATTTTGATACTCTGTACAATTTTCTTGCTTTGTATGTATTAAAAGTTAATGCTTCAGAACACTGCACAATGTCACTTCTCTTCATATGTTCTAAAGGGATATTTGTCCTATATTACCAGAAAAATGAATATTCAAAAAATGTTTGTTTATAAATTTATTTCTTGTGCTATTTTACTTTTAGACACTACTCATACCTTGTTCTAGCCTCTTCATTCATTAATTTTTAGTTCTCTTATTCATTTATTAAATTCATCTTTATTGAGTCCCTATTTAATGTTATGTTTTAGAAATGGAATAGTTAATAAAGTAGAAACGAATATTGACTACATGCTTTGAAAGTTCTTTAGAGAGAAATGAATACAAACACAAAATTCCTTCTTAAGAAGTGTTGGGAAGTGACTCAATGAACAAAATAGAAGAATCTGAAATATGGGACAATGGGCAAGCAATATCTTTATGCAGATGTGACATGGCCTTAGAACCAATTTAAACATGGAAGGAGTAAGGGGAAGAGAGTAGTTAATGGTTTATACTACAGTTGTCGACATATGGGTATAATTTCTCATCCCCCTACAAAAAAGAAGAGAGACTAAACAAGGGCTGAAGGTAGAAGGAGACATGTGCACAAGGACCCAGGGAATGGAATATAAATGTCACTTGTTAATTCAGCACCTTACTTAGAGCAGGAATGTTAGAGTTCCAATTGCTTATTTCAAGTAAGTAACAATGTGCAAATGGACTATAAACAAAGGCATGACACTAAATCCCATATCATGCACTTATTAATGTGTTTGAAAATCCCATTTTCATTGTCCTCACTAGACCTAAGAATGACAAAGTTTTCATGACTTGTTTTTTAAAAATTTTAATGTCCATAAACTTAGATTATTAAAAATCCTCAACATCATGATCCATTTATTTTAGAACTTATGTTTCTTATTATTAAAAAAAAATGCCTGTGCATGTCAGAAAGGAAAAAAAAAATCTCTGGTTGTAGAATATAGGAGTTTAATCCTCTATCACAGAAGGTGTAGACAAGGCAGGCAGCCATTTAAGAGAACTTGGGGCAACTTTTTCCGCAAATTTTTTCAGTGTGTGCTTCCCAAGAACATTATTTCTTGGATTTCATGTGAGAATGTTTGGTACAGTGTAGTGTGTGGTGCTGGATTGCTGGAGGCCAACTGGGGGAGAAGGGTATAAATAGCTGAAACGGACTTTGCAGCAGTTAAAAACAATGGAATATATGTGTGAGATCAGCTTTTCTCTGTCACCACCAATATACAGGGTAAGATGGATGCATCTTAAAGCATAATGCTGGAAGGGAAACGCAAGAATGAAATGTCTGACTTAGCATCTTTTGAAAAGTGATATACAAGCAAGTGTTTTTAGAAGAGTTATTAGAACAGCAAAACCTAAATGAAAAGATCTACCATAAACAAATAATGAAGAAGTACAGGAGAATGAGACCAGGGAATAAAGGTCAGTAGGAGCTGGTAATTGTTTAAGCATGAGGAAACCCTGAACTGACGTGAAATGATAATGTCCAGTGAACTGAGATATCTTAGGCCTTCATCCTCACCTCAGATTTCCACCTCATGGAGGATACACATATTTATCTTACAAAGTACATTAAGACACAAAGAAAGGAAACAGAATTTCTCTACCCTCCTACTGGTTAACACTTCCTATTTAGATACTCCTAGGTTTCTTCTCAACATATGTTAAGGCACTTTTGCAGTTAAGAATGCAACAGGGACCAGGTGGTGGTGCATCTGGTGGAGCATACATGTCACCAAGCACAGGGACTTAGATTCTAGCCCTTAGTCTCCATCTGTAGCTAGGGAAGCTTCAGGAGACAGAGTAGTATCACAAATGTCTCTACTTCTTTCTCTCTCCCTCTCTACTTTTCTATGTTTCTGCCAGAAAAAGAAAAGAAAGAAAAGAAAAAATGTGATTTTTGGAAGTAGTGGCATTGTAGTTCAGGCAATGATTCCCAGGCAATAGCCTTGATGGAAAATAGATATAATGAATAAACAACTTTAAGGGGCTGATTGTTGGGGCACCTGGCTGAATGCACATGTTACCAAGCATAGACCTAGTTTAAGGTCCCTGGTCCCCACCTGTAGGGGGAAAGCTTTGCAAGTAGTGAAGCAGTGCTGCAGGTGTCTCACTCTGTCTCTTTGGGGGCTGGGGGGCTTTGAAGGGGGTTAAACACACATGGCGCAAAACACAAGGGCCCACTTGATCCAGGTTCCAGCTTTATCACAGGTGGTAAAGCAGGCTTTCTCTCACTCGCTTCCCCCCACCCCCAGTCTTCCCCTCCTCTCTTGATTTCTCTCTGTTCTGTCCAACAAGGGCAACAGAATGGAGGAAATGCCCTCCAGGAGCAGTGGATTCGCAGGTATGGAGCCCCAGTGATACCCCCTGGAGGCAAACAAACAAACAAAAACCTTTATATCATGCTATGCTCTTTCCCTCCCACTTTACTGGAGAAGGGTGAGTAAGTATTTATAGTATAGTTGTTGACATGTAAGTATAGCTTCTCATCTCCCCATATTAAGTGTCTGCAAGACACATACTCTCCCTCAACCTAAGTCCCTTTCTACCATCATGCACCAGCCCCCCAAAGCCCTCCACGTTATACTCCCCCCACTCTGCATTAATAGGACAGAGTAAGCGATAATGAAGTGTACTATGATTTTACAGTTTTTTTTTTTTTTTTTATCTCAAGAGAGTTGAATGACCCGTCATGTGACAGTTTCTTTATCTCTATAAGTGGAGTAGTAATAGTTTCCACTCCCCAAGTGGAAATCTGAAGATGAAATGAGATCATGGCTGTTGTGTGCTTAATAGACTGCTGGCACAGAGACTAAGCAGTTCTTGTTCCCTTAGCATTTCTTAATGTTCATTTTTTAATATATGTGTTTTCATGTTTCTTTTTTTTTTTTTTTTTTTTGGTCTCCAGGGTTATTGCTGGGGCTTGCTTGGTGCCTGCACTATAGCACTACAAATCCACTGCTCCTGGAGGCCATGTTTTCCCTTTTGTTTATCATTGTTATAATTATTGTTATTATTAGATAGGACAGAGAGAAATGGAGAGAGGACGGGAAGATGGAGAGGGGGATAGAAAGAGAGACACCTGCAGACCTTCTTCACCACCTGTGAAGTGAGTCCCCTGCAGGTGGGGAGCCAGGCTCTAACCCGGATCCTTAAGCTGGTCCATGCGCTTTGCATCATGTGTACTTAAGCCATGTGTGCTTAACTGCTCGGCACCCACTAATGTTTCTATTACACTAAATACGTCTCTTTCCTGAATAGTGAGTTTGCTTTGAATATTAGTATAGAATTAAAATATTCTAAAATTTTGATTTATTCTTTTAGTTCCTTAGAGAAGCAATTACTCATCAAGTGATGTTAACATATTTAAAACTTTTGGAAACATAGTATTGTTTGTATTCCTTATGAGATAATACTATGTACACACACACACACACATACACACACACACACACAATTGTCGATTTTTTCTAAAATGTATGTGATTCATGAAGAATATTATTTTTATACATACCATTTTTTTATTGTATGTCCCTGAGCCCTAGATGTTCTAACTACTTGGGGACTACACTTTTACTTATTTAATAGGTGCTATATGTCAACTTTTATTTGGCAAAAAAAGTAATAATTATCCAATTGGGAGTATTTTTCTTAATTAATTTAACCCTAAAATCTGGATAATATTGTTTAGCCCTTTTGGGAAAAATCTTTAATGCTGAAGCCAATATATTCTAGTCTAAATTTGACCTAGTGTAGAGATACTCTAATTTCCTTTGAATAAATATTTTAGTATTTTGAGGTTGCTCTGGAATTTACATAAAATTGGCAGTCCATTCATAATTTTCATGTACAGTATAAAATGTATAGATTTATGGTCTGTGTTGATATACATTGTGCTTATGTAGGGTAATAGTAAAATAGTGTTTAAGATGGCTTCTTAATCTACTGGGAGATACTATTTATAAAATTTGGGATTCAAGCCCCCAGTGTCAAAACATCCAAAAAAAGTTGCTTAGTTATCTTTCCTGTACCTTCAGGTAAAACAAAATCAGGGAGGTGCTTCTCTTGGGTTAGGTTTATGCTCAGGAGTAATCCAGTCATTATATAATAAGCAGACAGCGTACCTATGCAAGCAAGCGAAGCTTACAACTATATCAGCAAATGCTTATATTTACCGGTCAGTTTATAAGTTAAAAAAATGGAATATTTTCCTTACTTGATATTCGGTGTCGGTTACAACATGTTCGGCAACACTCCTTTTCTTTCTCCATTCCTCCTCCTCTTCCTTCTTCTCTCTCTCTCTCTGTCTGTCTCTCTCTTTGCCACCAGTATTATTGCTAAAGCTCAGTGTCTGCCTGATGGATCTATTGCTCCCAGTGGCCATTGTTTACCCTTTCCTTTTTATTTTTATTTGATCAGAGAGAGATAAGTTGAAGGAGGAGGATGAGGTGGGAGAGAGGGAATGAGATAGAGACATGTGCAGCCCAGCCTTACTGCTTATGAAAACTTTCCTCCTGTAGGGGCTTGAACCTGGATCCTTGCACATGGATGTGTGTGTTCTTCTGGGTGTGTCACTACCCAGCCCCCTTAATAATATTTTCTTCCCCCCTTTACAGATACTACTTATTTCAAGTTAAAGTCCAGTGATTACATAAGGGAGGGTGGGCAGGAAGAAAAAGTAATAAAGAAGAAAGAAGGGCTAGGGTGAGGGTCGCTTAGTGGTAGAGCACATGAGCACATGTCGTACATATGTGAGACCCTGGTTTCAATCTCTGGCATTTGATATAATACAAATACAATGGGAATCGGATGGTAGCGCAGCTGGTTAAGCGCACGTGGCACAAAGCACAAGGACTGACATAAGGATCCCGGTTCCAGCTCCTGGCTCCCCACCTGCAGGGGGGTCGGTTGAAGCAGGTCTTCAGGTAGCTATCTTTCTCTCCCCCTCTCTGTATTCCCCTCCTCTCTCCATTTCTCTCTGTCCTACCTAACAATGATAACGACAACAATAACTACAACAACAATAAAACAACAAAGGCAACAAAAAGGAAGTAAATAAATATTTTAAAAATACAGATACAACAAATAGAATCTAATAAAGATGTGGAGGAATAGTACTTTGATTCCTCTCTGCATAAAAAATAAAGGGCAAAAAAATTTAGGGAAAAAAATGAAGGGCTGTAGGAACTGGCCTAATGAGCAATGCCAAGAGTAAGTGTGCTTTGGAATCAGCAGGGGTATGTGTTCTGGGAAAAGTGCTTTAGAAAATGAGATTAAAAGCAATGACATTATGCTGTTTGAGACCAAACCGTGATGCTGAATGCCCAAGAGATTGACAATGTAATGACAATGGAATGAGTAAGAGCCCACTCCTTAGAAAAATATCACCAGAAGCCAAGTTCAGCCAGGAAAGTCAAAGTGACTGAGTGCTCCTTCAGCATTTTGCTCTTAGCAAAATGGGACTCTTACCAGTTACTTTCAAGGCATGATTGATGAGGATGGGATAAGCTTTTGCCATAAATTATTCCAATGCTACTATGGCAAAACAGTATGTGTGGTCAGCTTCTGTGTTTATTGTTGCTTTTTGGAAACTTCTGCTCTATTTACCATATGTCTTAAGTTAGAGAACTGTGCCCAGAAATGAGATGGGTGAAGACGATATAGTATGGAGTCCTTCACCAGAAATTATGTAGCTTACTTGTAGCAATCTTGAAAAGCAAACTTGTTTTGAGCTTCCATTAAGTGTGTTTTAGAAATCACATAGAATAAGCCACTCCTGCAAAGTATTCATATGATATTTGTGGTAGCAAATCAATGCTTTCAAAAAACTTTTTAGTCTCTTGGAAAACATAGTCTAGAATATTGATGATTATAGACATTAATGTTAGAGAGGCTCTCCGTTAGAGTCTCATTTAGGAAGATGGCTATTTGTTCATGCAGTTTCAAAATGCTGTGAATCAGTGAAGAAGTCTGAACAGCTTAAATCTAGGTTTCCATTAAATTCATATTTACTCAGCAAAGCATATTCTATTATTGTTGGTTTAATTATTGATAATGTAAACTTGAACAAGGTCATCTGTGACACTGCTTAGATCTTTGTTAGTTTGGCATCTGGTTTATGTAAAAGGCCATATAAAAAGTATTTTAGGTTTTTCAGCTGGACTAGATGGTCTTTGTTATAACTGCTCTTGTGAGCAAGGGCAAACACTGACATAAACCAAGGGGTGTTAGTGTGTTTAGTGAGACTTCACAGAGGTCATGGGACAGATTCACACAGGAGACTATAATTTTATGTCTCTTGACCTATACCTAAAACAAACCAACAATGAACAATAGGGTCATGCAGTAATGCATTCAGTAGAGTGTTCACATTGCTACGTGTAAGGGACCCCAGTTCAAGACCCTAGTCCCCACCAGCATGGAGAGGTTTTATGAGCAGTGAAGCAGTACCACAGGTATCTCTGTCTCCATCTATATTTCTTCATTATCTCTCAGTTCTCTCTTGTCCATCTAAAATAAATTTAAAATATCAGAAACTTTTAATATTGGGGCCATGTGGTGGTGCACCTGGTTGAGCGCACATGTTATAGTGTGCAAGGACCTAGGTTCAAACCCCTGGTCCCTACCTGCAGGGGGAAAGCTTCATGAGTGGTGAAGCAAAGCTACAGGTCTCTCTCTGTCTCTCTCCCTCTCTATTTCCCCCTCCCCCCTCAATTTATCTCTGTCTCTATCCAGTAATAAATAAATATTTTTTTAAAAGTCTAATATTTCAGAAACAACAATAGATAACTGGGTAGTTGATAATTCATGCCATAGTGTCAATGATACTTTTCTGTTCTTGGCATTAAATAAGTATAATAATAATAAAAAACCCAACTTTAATATTTGGAAAAAATCTCTACTGAAAATATTTGCAAAAAAATATTAAACTTGACTTTAATTTATTATTATTGTCACCAGGTTTATTGCTGGGGCCCTGTTCCTGCATTATGAAACCCACCACTCCTTGTTACATTTTTGTCTTCTTTTATTTCCATGTTATTATTTGATGGGACAGAGAAATTGAGAGGGTAAGAAGAGGGTGAACAGGGGAGAGAAAGATATTTCTACTACCTTGTAAAAAAAACTTGATTTTTTAGACTATGTATAGTACACATGTTGTTGAAATTTCTGCAAACCTTGAGAATATCTTAATTTTTTTAATATCTTAAATTTATTGTAGGTAAAATTATAGACTAGTACCAGGTTGCTAGCCAATGTTAGAGCATAGGCTTTGCATATGTAAGATCCTAAAGTCTGCAGGCTCAATTTATGGTACCAACATATGCTAGAATGGAGTAGAACTCTACTCTCACATAGAAATAAATAAATAAATCATTTGTTTTCAAAGGGCAGAATAAGCTCTCATGACCAAACATTCTGGTTTTCTCAGTTGAAATTGATTGATTATGGGGAGTCTGAAAGAACACATTAGGAATCACAGGGAAAGAGAATCACCAACATTGCCTGATACCTTCATTGTTTCCTAGAATAGTAGGTAAAATTTGTAGGTAGAGTGAGTGGATTATGTGTAATAAATATTGGTATGAGAAGTCATGGGATGGGAGGGTTTTCCTTATGACAGGGAAGGTATTGTAAACATGCTTTTTGAATGCATGTTTATCTTAAGTATTGAGTTTTGATCATTAAAGGTAACACTTCAAGGGGGATACTTTGATCTCCATGTTTACAGCTGAGAAAATTGAAGCTGAGAGAAGTTGCCATCTCAGATACTAAATAATTGAGCCAGTGACTCAAATTCCACCTATTGTACTACTCTAATTCATCAAGGTCATGGGGTGTCTGAGTGGTACATCAGCATTTGGAGAAGCCTGGTGATACCTTTCCTCTATTGTTCTGATTGAGTCTAGAAGATGAATGGATTTCTTGGTCTGAAGGAAGTGGGGCTGTTGAGAGATTGCAGATGCTAGGTCATTATATATAACTGTAGAGGGAAGGTGAACATAACTACTTCAGGAATGTCTTGTTGCAGAGAAGCCTCAGATGACTGACAGACCCTGAGGTACAAATAGCGAGTGAGTTAAAAGACTAATTTGGATGAGGCTTGGCTTGTATGACCAAAAATAAATAAATAAATAAATAAATAAATAAATAAATAAAATCAAGACTTGGCAGGCAAAAGACTAATGTCAACTACTGCAACGGAAAAGTCAGTTCTTCACAGTTTTCTGATCAAAGTTAGTATACAGACTCAGAATCCACTGACTGAAAGGCCTTTTTGGAAGGACCTTGCAAAGTCACAACAAGCACATATGATAAACATTTCTCTGATCCCGCTTCAAAGGAATGTGAAGGAATATGCTGCCATTTACTAGATTAAGTGTGCACTAGAGTAAAAGGGGTATCCAAACTAAGAAATCTTGGATATGATTTCTAAGCTGACATTGCTGCCAGGACATCTGAAACACCATGACAGTCCTCTGCTTTAAGAGGAAACTACAGAGGTGTTGAATGCAATTTGGGTACAGGTCAGGCTTATTGGTGGTGTTAGTGGAGACCTTTGTGTAAGGAACCAGGTATTAATATACTGAATAGCTGACAGGAGTTTTCCATTTTTTTAAACTAATATTTTGATATTGTGTTGTCAGGAAAGACATGACATCTTTTTTTTATGTTTTTCTATGCAAAAGTAAATCATGACTTTTCTGACAACCCAATATAATGGTTACTAATAGTCATTAAGTTTACCACAAGAAGGGTCAAATAGATCCTTCAAAAGAAGTGCAGAGAGGCTGCTGTTTTCTCTCTATCTCTCTCTCTTTTTAAAATATTTTTACTTGTTATTGTGTAGAGACAGAAATTGAGATGGGAGGAGGAGGAGGAGGAGGAGAAGTAGGAGGAGGAGAGAGAGAGAGAGAGAGAGAGAGAGAGAGAGAGGGAGAGAGAGAAGGAGAGACAGAGAGATCTGCAGCCCTGCTTCACCACTTGTGAAACTTTCAGGGGGACCAGGGTCTTGAAACTGGGTCCTCTAACACTGTAATGTGAATGCTTAACCAGGTGTGCCACCACCTGGACCCAGTAAAAAATATTTTTATCCTTTAAAGAAAAAAGCCTTGAAACAATCTCACATTGTACCAATCATTTCAAAGACTTAGAGGCTAGGAATGCCTTCCTATCTTCCATTATTAATTCATCTCCCCTCCCCAATACATGATTTCTTCTTTTTTTAAATATTTAATTAATTTATTTTTTATAGCAATTTAAGGTTTATTACATTTTTTAAAATTTATTTTTAATTTAAGAAAGGATAAACTAACAAATCCATAGAGTAGGAGGGGTACAACTCCACACAATTCCCACCACCCAATCTCCATATCCCACCCCCTCCGCTGATAGCTTTCCCATTTTCTTTTTTTTTCCCAGCTTTTTTTTTTAATTTAAGAAAGGATTAATTAACAAAACCATAGGGTAGGAGGGGTACAACTCCACACAATTCCCACCACTCAATCTCCATATCCCACCCCCTCCCCTGATAGCTTTCCCATTCTCTATCCCTCTGGGAGCATGGACCCAGGGTCATTGTGGGTTGCAGAAGGTAGAAGGTCTGGCTTCTGTACTTGCTTCCCCGCTGAACATGGGTGTTTACTGGTCAGTCCATTCTACCAGTCTGCCTCTCTCTTTCCCTAGTAGGGTGTGTCTCTGGGGAAGCTGAGCTCCAGGACACATTGGTAGGGTCTTCAATCCAGGGAAGCCTGGCCAGCATCCTGATGGCATCTGGAACCTGGTGACTGAAAAGAGAGTTAACATGCGAAGCCAAACAAATTGTTCAGCAATCATGGACCCAAAGCTTGGAATAGTGGAGAGGAAATGTTAGGGAGGTACTCACTGCAAACTCTAGTGTACTTCTGCTTTCAGGTATATATTTTGTAGTAGTTTATAGATACATGTGAATATATGCTCTCTCTCACAGAAACTGGTGTATATCTAGGTTTTGGGACTTTGTTAGAAAGTGAACCACCTGAGATGAAATTAGAGAATACTATGTAAGGAAAGGTCTCACCCAAGTAATGAAGTTGAAGGGTTGTCATTCCACACCTGGAGTTTCTGGACACAGTCTGAGCTGAAGCATGTTGAGGTGGCAATCGTTGTGTTGATTAGGTTGTGATCGGCAGATGAAATATTATTTGATATGGATTGGGAGAGGCATATGGGAAAGTGGACCCTATCCAAAGGTTCAAGGACTGGGGGAAGTAGAGGCTCTATAATGGAGATGTGAGATTCCTGCTGTTTTAGGATTCAAAAAGACAATGGATAGTTAATGTTATCATCACATTATTTGGTAATTGGGTTAACTTTGAAAATTCCTTTTGTTATGGTTTTCTGTACAGTACCCAGTGTCTTGTATATAGCTGTGCTATTGGTTGCTTCTGATCTACTTGGTCTAGGCTTTTGAGAGAGTTCACACATCAAATACACATCCTATATATTAAGAAGACTCAATCTGTGTTTTAAAAACTTCGAGACATACAATTAATTTTCCCCTTCTCATATTAATTATCTAGTGATTTATATGACTACACTTTACTAGGAGTGTACATAAACACCATTCCCACCACCAAAATACAGTTACCCATCTCTCCCACCTACTCCCATCCCCCACTGGCCCAGGAAGCTGCATGTCTACCCCTCACCACAGGGTTTTTACTTTGGTGCCCTACTTTCAATTTAGTCAGGTCCTGCTTTTAGTTTCTCTTTCAGATCTTCTTACTCAACTTCTGTTGATGACTGTGATCATCCCATACTCATCTTGATCTTTCTGACTTAGCTCACTTAACATAATTCCTTCTAGTTCTGTCCAAGATGGGTCAGAGAAGGTGGGTTCATTGTTCTTGACAGCTGCGTAGTATTCCATTGTGTATATATACCACAGCTTTCTCAGCCACTCATCTGGTGTTGGGCACCTGGGTTGCTTCCAGGTTTTAGCTATTATGAATTGTGCTGCTATGAACATAGGAGTACACACCTCTTTTTGGTTGGGTGTTATGGAGTCCTTGGAGTATAACCCCAGGAGAGGAATTACTGGATCATATGGAAGGTCCATGTCTAGCCTTGTGAGAGTTTTCCAGACTGCTCTCCACAGAGGCTGGACTAATTTACATTCCCACCAGCAATGCAAAAGAGTTCCTCTGTCCCCACAGCCTCTCCAGCATTTGTTGCTGCTTTCCTTTTTGATGTATGCCATTCTTACAGGAGTGAGGTGGTATCTTAATGTTGTCTTAATTTGCATTTCTCTGACAATCAGTGACCTAGAGGAGTTTTTCATACGTTTGTTAGCCTTTTGGATCTCCTCTGAGGTGAATGTTTTGTTCATGTCCTCTGCCCATTTTTGGATGGGGTCATTTATTTATTTTATTTATTTATTCATTCCATTTTGTTGCCTTGTTGTTTTTATTGTTATAGTTATTATTGTTGTTGTCCTTGTTGGATAGTTCAGAGAGAAATGGAGAGAAGAGGAGAAGATAGAGAGGGGAAGAGAAAGATAGACACCTGCAGACCTGCTTCACTATCTGTGAAGCGACACCCCTGCAGGTGGAAAACTGGGGGGGGGCTTGAACTAAGATTCTTGATCCTTGTGCTCGGTGCCACGTGTGCTTAACCCACAGTGCTACCACCTGACTCCCCCAATACATAATTTCTAGCAAAAGGCTAGAGATAATTTCACCTAGTATTTTTAATCTCGATTACCATACTAGACTGCATACACACACCACAGAGAGAGAGAAAGAGAGAGAGAGAGAGAGAGAGAGAGAGAGAGAGAGAGAGAGGGAGAGAGAGAGAGAGAGGGAGAGAACAAAGAGACATAAAGAACAAAACTGAAAGAAATCATAGGGCCAAAGCTTCTTTCAGTGTTGAAGGCTGGGATTGAGCCTGGGTCATGCACGTAGCAAATTAGTGCACTATCCAAATGAATTATTTTGCTGTCCCAGATATATTTTTTTATCTAAACAAATTAACAAGTCATCTGGCTTTCAGAATGTGTTACTCAGAGGGAAGATCACCAGCTTATATTTACTTGGGCAAGAGAAACAAAAGACACTCTCACGCCTTGAACAATATTGATATCCCCTGATTTTTGTCACAGGGAAGTTTGTAGAGTGTCTTGCTATTTCAATTTTCTGTATAATCTCATGCTAGTAAACTTCATTGGTGGAATCAAGCTAATTGAAGTTTCTTCAAACTCATTTTTTTCTAGGGATGTCCCTGTACTGTTTTCTTTCTGTCTTATTCTCTGTGTTCCCAGTAACTTAAATAACTTTGCAAACCACAGGAGAGGAGCTAGAGTAGATGTTTTGTAGGGCAAAGTCTTCCTTCTCAGCCTTTTCTTCACTTAATTAAAAAAAACATTTTCTCTACTTAAAATATATGTACATGTATGTATATATATTATATATATTATTTTTAAACATGAAATGAGTGATTCTTCTTACTGTCTCTGTTGGTGTGGAAGCTGATATTTCACATAAGACAGGAAAGCACTAAAACCCCTGTATTAGGCAAGCAGAGAATGGCTCCCCAATTCCAGTACTCCTTTATCTCCTGGAGATTCTGTTCCTTCACTGGATACTTCATATTTTGATTGAGGTAGTTTGATATCAGTGTTTCCTACAACTATTTTTGTTTGTTTGTTAGTTTTGTTTTTGCCTCCAGAGTTTTTGCTGGGGCTTGGTGCCTGCAATACAAGGTCATTGCTCCTGGAGGCTATTTTTCCATTTTATTGGATAGGACAGAGAGAAATTGAGAGAGGAGAGGGAATAGATAGGGAGAGAGAAAAATAGACACCAGCAGAGCTGCTTGGCCGCTTGTGAAGTGTCCCTGCTGCAGGTGGGGAGCCAAGGGCTTGAACCTAGATCTTGAGCGGGTCCTTACATGCTTTACCACTTGTGCCACCACCACCTGGCCCCCTTCCTACAACTCTCTATATAGTGTTTTGCTGAGATGTGGAAGGAGAGTCACTTGTCTGGGCCTTGGGTTTTTTAGATGTAATGTGATTTGATAAAATTTCCCAACTCTAATTTCCAGTTACAACAGGAAAAGCTCTCTCTCTCATCCAATAAGTGAGCAAAAATTTGTGAGGATATGATTATGCTTGAATTGTGTTTGGGAGCCAGAAAAACTGCTCACTTGGATAGTGTACCTACTTTGTTATGCATACAACCCAGGGTCAAGCACATCCCCTCGGCACTGGAGGAAGCTTTAGTGCTATGGTGTCTTATTTTTCTCTCTTTTAAATTTTATTTTAACTAATTAATTATTATTAATAGTAATTATTTTTATCAGAGCACTGCTCAGCTTTGGATTATGGTGGTGCAAGGGAGTGAACTTGAGACTTTGGAGCCTCAGGCATGAGAGATTCTTTGCATTACGATTATGCTACCTTTCCCCTGTACTTTTCTCTTGATCTGAAAAAGTCATCCTAGGGTGTTGAAGTCCTGGCAAGGACAGAAGGAGAGACAGAGATAGAGATAGAGAATTATATTTGGTATTCATTGTAACAGTTACAAATTTTTAATCATAATACAAAAATATTAACACTAAAATTGTACACATTGTGACATGGTTTCTTATCTATAAGGAGTTATTTGATATTAAAGAATAGGTCATATATATTTTTTACATGATACTTCCTTTAGAAGATTTGGTTAACTAAATTTTTAGCAATGTTTCTATATAAAATGATATAAGTATATAAAATGTGCATGTGTACTGTAGCCAGAGTAAAATTTTTGTTATCATGCCAGTTATATTTATATTCTTTAAAGATTATAATAGAAAATATAGGAAAAACACAAAGTACACTATTAAAATATTTCCAAGTTAATGTCAACGCTAGCAGAGATGTCACTGAATGATTTTCTATAACCCAGACATCAGCAAGTCTCTTTGTTTCATGACTGGTAGATTGATGTGTGGTACAGAGTCGGGTGGCTGTGTGTTTTATGGGAGAGAAGCAGCCTTTTATAAAAACGTGGAGAGGAAGATAAATTGCTTTTATCAACATTTTAAATCTTTTTCAGTATGCTCACTATTGAATCCAAAATAAACACTTCAACTTTCATTTTTCATCTTCAGACTGTCAGTGGCACAACATCTATCATATTATGTCACAGTTTTCCTGCTACATCAGTTAAAGAAGGGTTACAGTTCAGGAATGTGCTTTGCTGAAAGATACTGTAGGAGTAGTGAATGGGGTGAAATGTAAACTGTATACTGCTCAACTGTGTAGCGTTTGGGAACGGACCGTGGCTGGTTATAAGAGTCAAGTGGACACAAGATGCTGTGGTCCTTGTAACAGGGAAGATGCTCAAATGAGACAACGATCTGGATTCCACAAGAACATCTAGGGGTGGTTGGGAAAATAGCCCAACTGATAGATCATAGAGCTATCATATCAGGCCACTCCATCAGCTGGGGTCCTAATCGGGCTGTCCTGAGATTCCCAAACAGACATGATAGGCCTAGACCTCAAATGGATCCCTCTCGCCATTGTTGCCAGTCATTTCTATTGGGAACAGCACGGTAGACCCCTTTGTGGGCCCCTGTTGTTGCGGTGGTCTGGTGTCGGGCTGCACCACGGAGAAGAAAGCGGATGTCCAGTGCAAAGGGGTACACAAATCTTTATTATAGGATGGGGGGGGGTTTGGTTCAGACCACGTGGAGCCAGCCGGCAATGGCCGACCACGGGGGGGGAGAGCAGGGAGCGAGACCTCAGAGAGGGAGAGCCGAGAGCCCAGAGAGAGAGAGGGGAGGGGTGAGGGGGCTTTTTATTGGGCGACAACCAGGGGTGCCGTGTAGGGCCAGGATTGGTTGAAAGGGGGCACTCTAGGATTTTGCGGGGCATAGAAAAACCTGGGGGCGGAGACTGCATCAGAATAACTCCTCAGCAACAGGCCCCCATAGGACCTTGCCCTCAACTTGGATCAACAATGGTAGAGAATGTTCCATCCTCTGAAGGGAGGCTGGACAATATATTCTGTGCTACACCTGAGGAAGATGGGTCCTGAAATTGGGGCAGTTTGGAATGTTCCTACTCATGACCACAGAATGCGAGCTCAGATCTACAGGGATGCAGAGGTCACATAGGCTCCTAAGCTGAATATAGGCCCCAGATCAGATCAAATTGATGGGGTTTATAGTAAAAAATATTTATACACCTTTCCCATATTTGGGAGCTACTCTCTTCCTTGATCCATCTTTCTGGTCCTTCTGCCAACCATGACATCAGCTCCCCAGATAATAATTAGGATCCACCTGCATATCAGATTTCAGGCTCAGGCAAAAAACAAAAACAAAAACAAAACAAAACAAACAAACAAACAAAAACACTAGTATAGTCACAGGCCCTTTGGAATCTAACTAAAATATGCCTATTAGCTATCTACAGAACAGATACTCCCCCAGCTCTTCATCTGCACTATTCCATGATTGATCCATGATTGGTCAACAACTTGTTTGGCTTTGTATGTTAACTCTATTTTCAATCTCCAGTTTCAGGATGCTAGCATGATGCTGGCCAGACTTCCCTGGACAGACAACCCCACCAATGTGTCCTGGAGCTCCGATTCCCCAGAGCCCCACCCTACTGGGGAAAGAGAGAGGCAGGCTGGGAGTATGGATCGACCAGTCAACACCTATGTTCAGTGGGGAAGCAATTACAGAAGTGAGACCTTCCACTTTCTACATCCCACAATCACCTTGGGTCCATACTCCCAGAGGGACAAAGAATAGGAAAGTTATCAGGGGAGGGGATGGGATATAGAGATCTGGTGGTAGGAATTGTGTGTGGAGTTGTACCCCTCTTTTCCTATGTTTTTGTCAATGTTTCCTTTTTATAAACAAAAAAATTAAAAAAAAAGAACATGGAGCTTTCATGCCTGACATTCCTTGTTCAATCCCTGCTACCTCATCTACTGGAGTGGTACTCTAGTTTGTCTCTTTCTCTCTATTTCTTTTTCAATAATTTGAAACTCTTTATAATATGTAGTAAATAAAACATAAATGTATTTATAAAAGAATGCATGGGAGTCATTAAGAAAAATTGTTTCTTTTTTGAATAACATAAATTTGTTCTCCCTTTCACTGTTTTCATATTTTGATATGTAGATTCAGAGAAATTCAATACTGAGAATTGATAACTTCTGGGAGAATATAATTTTATTTTATTTTACTTTATATTTATATTTTGCCACCAATGTAATTGCTGAGGCTCAGTGCTTATATGACTCCACATTTTCCAGTGACCTTATTTATTTACTATTTTTAATTAGAGGGGAGATACAGAGAGAAAATCAGAGGGCAAGGGATTAGAGAAAGGAAGTGCTTGCACTACTGCTTCACAGGTCATGAAACTGCCCCCTACCTCTTCAGTTGGGGACTGGAGGTTTTAATACAGATCCTTCTACATGTTAGTGTGGGGTTGGGAGGTTGTTTCATGACCTGTGACACAGTAGTGCAAGTACTTCCTTTATCTCTTGCCCTCTGTTTTTCCTCTCGGTATCTCCCCTCAGTGCTCAAGTGTTTTCACTTCTTTTGGTTTGTCTCTCTCTCTCTGAAATAAAGAATGAAAAACTCAGTCTCGGAGTAGTAGAATCATGTATGCACAAGACCGCAGCACCACAAAAAGAAGGAAGAAAGTCAATAAACGGTAATACTCTTTATCTTTGGCTATAATCTTAGTTTACTTCTCGTGGCATGACTATTGTCAGTCCAGTTTTTTTCTTTTCTTCATGGTTTATTTCCTATTGTCTTGCTATTACTATATATCTATTATTTTTTAAGGGCATGAGAGAAAGCATAGTATAGCTTGGTTATTTTTAATTCCAATCTGCTCTTTTGTCTTTGTTTCTTTGTAAGTACTTTCCCCCTTCATTAAGCTAGTGAACTGTTTTCTAGGCTTTGTTTTTCTTTCTAGATTTTGGCAATCTGGGTGACTTTTGCCCTGTATTTTCTATTCTAAGGTTTATGAATCTGTGATTTATTTATTTTTGTCATCACTGGAACTTCACTGTTCCTGGTTGACACTTTCAGACAGAAAGGGAGTGATAGAGAAAGAAAGAGGCACTACACAACTGAATTTCCCCGGTGCCACAGAGTCCAGTGGCTGGAACCTGGTTATTGTATGTGTCAAAGCACCTTTCCAAATGGTCTATCTCTCTGGCCTATATTGATGACTTTAAAAGCAGAGTTAGTATTAGTTTTTTTCAGGAATTTGTCCTGTTCTCTTTCTCTGAATCTTAATTATCTGTAAGCAATCAAGACTGGACACTTTCCTACAATTGTTATTTTTTCTTTCTTGATAGAGGATGAGAGAGGAGAGAGAAAAAGGGTGAGAAGGAGAGATACCACAGAACTGCTCTATGGTTTGTGAAGTATCACTTGAAGGCAATTGCATGTAGTGACAAGATTTTTGTGCATGGTAATGTGTACACTCTACAAGGAGACCCACATCGTGGCCCCTAGTTTCTTGCAATTTATAGATACTTCAGTTCTGGATTTTCTCCCAACTCCTATTTCTCATTGTATTTCAGTTTGTGTAATTTGATCTATTTTCAATTTAATTGATTCCTCAGAAGTATCCAACCTACTGGCATTCCTGGGCCAATCATTCTTGATCTGCTACCATATTTAATTCTAGCACATCCATTAGACCTTTTTCATATTTTTCTCTCTATGCTAAAATTTATCATCTGTTCATGTTTGTTGTCCACTTTTCTAGACATATATAATTATATATGTTATATGCATATTATGTAATTAATATAAGATGCTACTCATCTTAGCTATTTCCACATTCAGTATTTGGAATGTATATATCTAGTCTAGTTCTGTGGTGGTTTTACCTTTTGATAGTGTTCATGAGAGAATAGTTATGTTGATGCTGATTTTCCTTAGAATTTGCATTTGAAACCTAGAAGACAAAACCAAGATAAGAGAATCTCCATTTGTCCTTCCAGACACTAAAAGACACTAATTGGACTACTTAGATGGCTTCTCATTGGGTGCATAGATGTTAATAATTGTTAAGTCAGATCACCATAAATAGGCCCTATATCAGAACACTCTAAAACTCTACAAAAATGGCGTTAAAATATCTTCAATCTTTGATATCAATAAATGTCAATGGCCTGAATTCACCTATTAAAAGGCACAGAGTAGGAAGATGGATCAGAAAACACAATCCAACAATATTCTGTCTACAGGAAACCCACCTAACTCAACAAGACAAAACAGACTTAAAGTGAAAGGATGGATAACTATCATACAAGCCAATGGCCCACAAAAAAAAGGCAGGAACAGCTATACTCATATCTGAAATAATGGACTTTAAAATAGATAAGATTAAAAAAAGATAGGAATACACTACTTAATTCTCAGAGGATCAGTCAATCAAGAGGACATAACAATTATTAACATTTATGCACCCAATGAGAAGCCATCTAAATACATCAAAAATATACTGAAAGAGCTACAGCAATATATTAACAGCAACACAGTCGTAGAGGACTTCAACATCCCACTCTCTCAACTTGACAGATCATCCAGGCAGAAAATCAATAAAGATAGAAGGGAGATAAATGAGGAGATAAACTAGAACTATTGGACATTTTCAGAGTCACTCATCCCAAGAAACTGGAATACACATTTTACTCAAGTCCACATGGGTCATTCTCAAGGATAGACCATATGTTAGGCCACAAAGACAACATCAGCAAATTCAAGAGCATTGAATTCATCCCAAGCATCTTCTCAGGCCCCAGTGGAATTAAACTAACACTTAAAAATCAACAAAAGATTAGTAATAGTCCCAAAATGTGGAAGCTCAATAGTACACTCCTTAACAACTACTGGGTCAAAGAGGAAATAAAGCAAAAAATCAAAATGTTTTGAGAGTTCAATGAAAATGAAGACACAAGCTATCAAAACAATTGGGACACAGCTAAGGCAGTACTGAGAGGGGAGTTCATAGCCATACAAGCACACATTAGGAAAAAAGAAAAGCACAAATAAACAGCCTGATTGCTTAAAGACCTAGAAGCAGAAGAACAAAGAAACCCTAAAGCAAGCAGAAGGACAGAAATCACTAACGTTAAGACAGAAATCAATAACATTAAAAATAAGAAAACCATACAAAAGATCAATGAAAGTAAATGTTGGTTCTTCAAAAGAGTGAACAAAATTGACAAACCTTTAGCAAGACTCACAAAACAAAAAAGTGAGAAGAGCCAAATAAATCAGATAGTAAATGAAAGAGAGGATATCACAATAGTCACCACAGAAATTCAACATGCCATCAAGCTAGAGAATCTGGAAGAAATGGATGATTTACTAGGTAACTACCAACTTCCAAAACTAAGTAAAGAGGAAGTAGATAACATGAACAGGCCCATCACAGCTAATGAAATTGAAACAATTATCAAAAATCTTCCCAAAAATAGAGGTCCTGGACCAGATGGTTTTACAAATGAATTCTACAAAACCTGCAAAGAAGAACTAATACCTCTACTTTTAAAAGTCTTCCAGAAGATTGAAGACACTGGAATACTCCCTTCCAGCTTCTATGAAACCAACATCACTCTGATACCAAAAACAGAGATACAACCAAAAAGGAAAACTACAGACCAATATCTCTGATGAACATAGATGCGAAAATATTGAACAAAATTCTAGCCAACCGGATACAGCAGTATATTAAAAATATTTTTCATCATGACCAAGTGGGGTTTATCCCAGGCATGCAAGCTTGGTTTAATATATGTAAATCAATCAACGTGATCCACCACATCAACAAAAGCAAGACCAAAAACCACATGATCATATCAATAGATGCAGAGAAAGCCTTTGACAAAATCCAACATCCCTTTATAATCAAAACACTACAAAAAATAGGGATAGATGGAAAATTCCTGAAGATAGTGGAGTCTATATATAGCAAACCTACAGCCAACATCCTACTCAATGGTGATAAATTGTAAGCATTTCCCCTCAGATCAGGTACTAGACAAGGCTGCCCACTATTACCATTACTGTTTAACATAGTGTTGGAAGTTCTTGCAATAGCAATTAGGCAGGAGCAAGGAATTAAAGGATACAGATTGAAAGAGAAGAAGTCAAACTCTCCCTATTTCAGATGACATGATAGTATACATAGAAACACCTAAGGAATCCAGCAAGAAGCTGTTGGAAATCATCAGGCAATACAGTAAGGTGTCAGGCTACAAAATTAACATTCAAAAGTGAGTGGCATTCCTTTAGGCAAACACTAAGTTAGAAGAAGTTGAAATCCAGATATCAGTTCCTTTTACTATAGCAACAAAAACAATAAAGTATCTAGGAGTAAACCTAACCAAAGAAATGAAAGATTTGTATACTGAAAATTATGAGTCACTACTCAAGGAAATTGAAAAAGACACAAAGAAATTGAAAGATATTCCATGTTCATGGGTTGGAAGAATTAACATCATCAAAATGCATATACTGACCAGAGCCACATACAAATTTAATGTTATCCCCATCAAGATCCCAAGCACATTTTTAGGAGAATAGAACAAAAGCTACAAATGTCTATCTGGAACCAGAAATTGCCAAAGCAAAGTTCAGAAAAAGGAACAGAACTGGAGGCATCACACTCCCAGATCTTAAATTATATTATAGGGCTGTTGTCATCAAAACTGCTTGGTACTAGAACATGAATAGACATTCTGACCAGTGGAATGGAATTGAGACCCCAGAAGTAAGCCCCCACACCTATGGACATCTAGTCTTTGACAAAGGTGCCCAGACTATTAAATGAAGGAAAGTAGAGCCTCTTCAACAAATGGTGTTGGAAAAACTGGGTTGGAACATGCAAAAGAATGAAACTGAACCACTATATTTCACCAAATACAAAAGTAAATGCCAAGTGGATCAAAGACTTGGATGTTAGACCAGAAACTATCAGATACTTAGAGGAAAATATTGGCAGAACTCTTTTCCTCATAAATTTTAAAGACATCTTTAGTGATAATAATCCAATTACAAAGAAGACTAAGACAAGCATAAACCTATAGGACTACATCAAATTAAAAAGTTTCTGCACAGCTAAAGAAACTACTACCCAAACCAAGAGATCACTCTCAGAATGGGAGATCTTTACATGTCATACATCAGACAAGAGACTAATAATCAGCATATATATAGGCCTTGGAAATCTCAACAACAAGACAATAAATAAACCCATCCAAAAATGGGGGGAGGACCTGGACAGAATATTCACCACAGAAGACATCCAAAAGGCCAAGAAACACATGAAAAATGCTCCAAGTCTCTGATTGTCAGAGAAATGAAAATAAAGACAACAATGAGATACCACTTCACTCCTGTGAGAATGTCATACATCAGAAAAGGTTAACAGCAGCAAATGCTGGAGAGGTTGTGGGGTCATAGGAACCCTCCTACACTGCTGGTGGGAATGTCAAGTGGTCCAACCTCTGTGGTGAACAGTCTGGAGAACTCTCAGATGTCTAGAAATTAATCTATCCTATGATCCTGCAAGGAATCTCTTAGGGATATATCCTAAAGAATCCAACACAACCATCCAGAAAGATCTGTGTACACATATGTTACAGCACAATTTGTAATAGCCAAAACCTGGAAGCAGCCCGGTATCCAACAACAGATGATTGGCTGAGCATGTTGTGGTATCTATACACAATGGAATGCTACTCAGCTATAAAAAACAGTGACTTCACAGTTTTTAGCCGATCTGGGATGGACCTTGAAAAATTCATGTTAAGTGAAAGAAATCAGAAACAGAAGGATCAATATGGGGTGATCTTACTCTCAGGCAGAAGTTGAAAAACAAGATCAATAAAGAAAACACAAGTAGAACCTGAACTGGAATTGGCATATTGCACCAAAGTAAAAGACTCTGGGGTGGGTGTGTGGGGAGAATACAGATCCAAGAAGGATGACAGAGGACCTAGTGGGGGTTGTATTGTTATATGGAAAATTGAGAAATGTTATGCATGTACAAACTATTGTATTTACTGTTGAATGGAAAACATTAATTCTCCAATAAAGAAGTTAAAATATATTTTATATGATCTAATACCTAAGTTTCAGTTGAAATTTCCATTTTTTTCTTCCAAACTTATGTTGGCAACTTATGTGTTTGAAAGTGCTCCAAATGAAATCTACATATGATACTTACTTACTTTAAACATCACATATATAAAAACAGCAATCAGGGTATCACTCAGTTAATGTCATGTGGTGGTGTCAGGTCTGAAGCTGTGATATCTGGGGCCGGCAAGTCCTGTGCTGTAGCCTTGAACCACCTCCCTTACCCTCTTATGCACCTTTTCCTCTGAAATGGACCCATCCCAACCCATTTCTTCTCATTTCCCCTCCATTGATTTGTCGTGCATTTGTTCCAGGTGTTCTACACTGAATAATTTTTATTTAAGCAAATAACAATTTGAACTCCATTTTAAATTCCCCTGTCTCTTTCTATTATCTATTGATGATCATCACCTATATAAATTTGGTTTAACTAATTTCAAAACAAATCACCTTCTAATTTGATTATGCCCTTCAATGATAGGTTAGAATTTTGTCCTGGAGCTCCACTTCCCCAGAGCCCTTCCCCACTAGGAAAAGAGAGAGGCAGGCTGGGTGTATGGATCGACCTGTCAATGCCGATGTTCAGCGGGGAAGCAATTACAGAAGCCAGACCTTCCACCTTCTGCATCCCACAATGACCTTGGGTCCATACTCCCAGAGGGATAGAGAATAGGAAAGTTATCAAGTGAGGAAATGGGATACAGAGTTCTGGTGGTGGAAATTGTGTGGATTTGTACCACTCTTATCCTATGGTTTTGTCAATGTTTCCCTTTTATAAATAAAAAATTAAAAAAATAAGAATGTGGGGGAACTTGGGGTTGTCATACACTGAAGGTTTTAATGTATCCATTATGCTTAACAAGAATCTCCTTATCACTTCAAAATAACTAAGGGGGGTGGAGTTGGCTGTGGTGCACTTAGCTAAAGTCAAATGATACCATGTGCAAAGACCAGGGTTCAATCCCCCAATCCTCATATTAGAGAAGGAGGGAGCTTCTTTTGTGGTGAACCAGTGCTGCAGGTTTCTTTCTATCTCTCCCTCTCTATCTCCTGCACACTTTCAATTTCTTTCTGTCCTATCAAACAGAACATAATAAATAAGTATTAAAAAGTAAAAGTTGGAGCTATAATAATGGTTCTGCAAAGCTTTTGTGCCTGAGGCTTTCAATATTTAATCCCCAGAAAGATAGTAAACTAGAATTGAGCAGTATTCTGGTTAAAACAAAAGGGGGTGGTGGTGATTAAAAAACACCTGACTATCCTTTGAGATCATCTTTGTTATCTAATATTTCCTATTTGATGAATGACCACTTGATTGATCAGTATTTACTTATTATTCACTTTGAAAAATGAAGATGCTTGTAAACTTACACTTCTTTCCACAGGTAGGGGTGTGGAGTATCTTTTATTGGGACTATTCTACCACCCACATTGCTGATGACTAGACAACTTCAATCTAGTCCCTAAGATTTGCTCTGCTTTTCAGTTTACTAAGATTTGGCCTTGGGTAGTGGATAATTATAGTGGAGCCAATGTGGGCAACTTTCAGAAGGCCAATATGGAAAGTTCTAGCCCTAAACACTGAAGATTCATTTTAGGATAAGAAATATTTAAAGTACCTGTATTTACATTTGTAGGCCAACCTCTGGAACAGAAGAGGTTCCATTCATAATTCATAAGAAGAGGTCTCCTGTCATAATTTTTGTCTTATTTCCAGGCTTGTTAGTTGAACTCTTAGTGCCTATACTAATAGAGGAGATATTATTTAGCAGTCTTCACTGTTACGATTTGAAAACATTTCAACCACCTTTCCCACATTAGCATGAGGCTCAGTTTCTACAATTTCACCTTGCCACACCCAATGTGCAAACTTGCTTTTTGTTAAGTCATTTATGTCTTAATATGGTACATCGTCATAATGTCAGGAAGGTCTGACTAGCCTAATGAGGTAAAAATTAATAAAATAGCTAAAAAGCCTTATTTTTTTCTGGCAGAGGATGATAAAAAGGTTGACCTAAGTTTTCCCTCCTCTATCCATTCTGAATATTTCAAGAACTGAAAAATCTCCAACTGGAAGAAAATAAAACTTAGAAACTTTGATTTCAAAGTGTATCTCAAAGAGATACACTTCCAGTCAAAGACAAAAATGTTATTTCTAATTTACTTCATTTTTACACCAATTGAATTACATAAACTATGAAAAAACAAAATATCTATCGTCAATAAAACTACTAGACAAACAAAAGCAAATCTACTAATAGCAATTAGTAGTATCCACATAGTTTGAAACATTGATCATAAGAAGGAGTATATATTGAATTGTGTGTATTTTGAAACATTTTGGTCATTTAAGACATAAAGAACCTCATCAAGAGGAGGAAGCCTTGGAAGATTGAAGACTGGGGTGATAAATGGTAATGAAATTGTCCCAAGTAGAAAATGCAATGTATTATTTAAAAATATATAATTTTATTTATTTATTATTGGATAGAGACAGAGAGAAATGCAGAGGGGAGGAAGAGATAGAGAGACAGTGAGACACCTAGAGCTCTGCTTCACCTGTCATGAAATTTTCCCCTACAGGGTCTTGAGCCTGTGTCCTTGGGGACTGTAATATGTGCACTTAACCAGATGCCCCTGTGCCATGCACTATTTATAATTCAAACAATGAAATGTTGGGGGAAAGGCGGTACCTAGAGGGTACCACCCAGAAAATGGGAGTGGTGACAGTCGTGGCTCCGAATGGTGGAGGCGGGGCTTGGGTGTTAAAAGGTAACCTGTGGGTGTGGCTTGATCTTTTTTCTGTTCAGATCATCATGTAACTCAACTTCTCTCTCTCTCTCTCCCTCTGACTTACTCTCTTTTATGTTCTAATGTGAAATTTCTCGAATAAAATTTAAAATAACTGAAAATCATGCTGTCAATTCTTTGTTGAGATAATGCTTGATGAACTTTTTAAATGTTGGGGAAATAAATGTCGACCCCCTCTCCCCCCACAACAGAAAGACATCTAGAACACGTGTTTATAGGACTTTATAGTATTTAATAAATTGACCACACATTGTGCTGAATAGCAACCATTCCATCAGTTCTGTTAAATGGAAAGTATATGATTTCTAAATATGAAACCTTCAAATGAGAAAAGTAAATAGCAAATATAAGATAAAATAAATCCAAGAAAAGCTATCAGAAGGAATAAAGATGAAGACAGATAACAGTGAGGGGATTAAAAAGTCACAATAAATACATCAAAACAAAGAGTTTAGGAATAACAAAACTAGATTCAGAAAGAAATATCTAAAATAACCAATGAGTCAAAACAATGAATTGAGGTAGTAAAATGTAGACACATACAAATTCGAATTAGATAAAATTTTTATTTAAAATACTTTTCAACTATAGTTAGGAGCATTGGAAAACTTTATAAAAATCTATATTTTTTGAATGGCAAAGTATTAAATGTAGTCACTGAAAGACCAATTTAGCTGAGGAATAAACTTGAAGAACTTGAAAATGTTACCCAAATATTATACCAGCATAAATTCCAGGCATATTCAAACTCACCACCGAGTCCTGTTAATCTTTGGCAACTATTCCTTAAAGAAATTTAATTCTATTTCTGTGAACTTGGGGTGATATTGGCATTAAAGCTTGGCAGTGGCTCTGCCATGATCACACAAACTTCACAAAAATGTGTCAATAAATATTTCTTTTGTACACAAATGCAGAAGATTCAAAACGTTAGTAACATTCATATATGAAGAATCTTTTTCTTAATACAAGGGATCTTTAGTAGTCTAGTTGCTTGTTCTAGTTCTGCTATTAATATAATGCTAATAGATTGTCCATTTATAACACTAATAATACTGTTAACTATAATACTAAATGCTAATAGATTTAAGAAAAAAATCTAAACAAATATCCCTGAATTTCTTCAGAAGGAGGGTATCCAAAAGCTTTTTAAAGTGTCTTCACTGTGGAGGCAAGATGGGAGAGGAGACAAACTTGTTGAGCAACATTCCTGCAGCTGGAGTCAAGAATAGACTTGCTCCACTTGATAACAGTGCTCCTTTGAGGGCCCTGTAGGGGGCAGGGGAGGGCTTAGTTCTTGAGGGCCCTATTTTCTTTTTATGAAAACATAGTGATGCTCTTGCTTGCATAAAAGGCACACAAACCTGGGCCACTCACTACTACAGAGTAATTCCTAAAAATCTGACATTGAATGGAAGAAATTTGACCCCCAAATCTTCATCTGCAATATCCCAGCCTTTAGGTTCATGACTAATCAACAATTTATATGACTTTATATGGTAACTCTTTTTCAGCCACCAGGTTCCAGATGCTACCATGATGCCAACTGGACTTCCCTGGGCAGATGACCCCACCAATATGTCCTGGAGCCCCGCTACCTCAGGGCCCTGGCCCACTAGGGAAAGAGAGAGACAGGCTGGGGATATGGATTTACCTGTCAATGCCCATGTTCAGTGGGGAAGTAATTACAGAAGCCAGACCTTCCCCTTCTGCACCCCATAATGACCCTGGGTCAGAGGATGGGTGGTGGGCATTGTGTGGAGTTGTACCCCTCTTATCATTTGGTTTTTGTCAGCATTTCTTTCTTATAAATAAAAAATATAAAAAATAAAAAAACATATTGAGAAAAAAAGACATTTTTCTTAGTCTTCTGTGTTTGGTAAAATAAGACAAAGATATATCAGCAAACTATAGAATGATTATTTTACTATATCCGAATTAAAATTTATAAGAGATGATAAAGTCAATTAATTAGCTTCACTGGCACGGATTAATTGAATTAGCAGGCTATCTGTTCCCCTGTTACAAGTGATGCCTTAGATTTAAGGAAATACAGAATTTAAAGGGATTTAGCAAATGAAATAGATAAGATTCAAATCATTTAATTAAAACGGCACGTACACATGAATAATTGTGAATGCTCTTCTTAACTGTGGCAATAAAAATTGCAACAAAAGATAAAATACCATTTAATCAAAAGTCAAATGCAATGTGGATGAGGGTGTGTGTAAACAGACACTCTCACAAGTTTGGGTGTAGGTTAAACTGTGCAAGGACACATCCCTCAAAGACAATTTCATGATGTCTGACAAAATTAAGAACACAGATTTAGTCAGCTAGTCAATATTTACAAATTTCCTCTAGATAAAGTCATAAGCATGTACAGTTTTAATTCTAGAAAGAATCTCTGGGGGCCAGGTGGTGGTATACCTTGTTGAAAGCACATGTTTCAATGCACATGGACTAAAGTTTGAGCCCCCCCACCCCGAGTCCCCACCTACAGGGGGCAAAGCTTGCTAGTGATGAAGCAGCGCTGCAGGTGTCTCTCTGCCTCTCTCCTCTCTCTGTATCCCCCTTCCCTCTAGATTTCTGGCTGTCTCTATACAATAAATAAATAAATACATACATAAAGATAATAGAAAGAATTCTGCATTATTTTTAATCAAAGAACAAAAGCACTTTTAGTATTAATACTTAGTGGGGAAGTCAGTAAATATAATTTTATCTAGTTCCATTAAAGCAAGGCAGATGTTTATGTACTAATAAAGAAATATTTCCATGAGGCCAGTGGTGGCACACCTGCTTAAGCTTACACATTACAATGCACAAGGACACAGGTTCAAGTCCCTGGTTCCCACCTACAGGGGGAAAACTTCATGAGTGGTGAAGCAGGGATGCAGGTGTCTCTCTGTCTCTTTCCCTCTTTATCCCCCCTCTCAATTTCTCTCTATATATATCCAATAATAAATAAATAATATTTTTTTTAAAAAGAAATATTTCCAAAACACCTTTTCAGGAAAAGTTTCAGGAAAAACTTATTAGATTCACTCTAGTAACTAAATATGTACATTTATAGCAAATGTACATTTGTAGCAAAAGTCTACTATACACAAATATTTTTAGAAGTATATACCAGTAACAATATTGTTTTTGTTTGTTTTGTTTTGTTTTTTTAGACCAGAACACTGCTCAGCTCTGGCTTATGGTGGTACTGGGAGTTGAACCTGGGACCTCAGAGCCTCAAGCATGAAAGTCTGTTTGCATAACCATGATGTTGTCTTCCCAGCCCTTTGTTTGTTTTTTTTTGATCATCACCAGGGCTTTATTTCTGTGGAGCAACTTTTTCAGACAGAAAGTAATGTAATAACATCACAGCAGAGATGCTTCCCCTAGTGCTGTGGAAAGAGGCTTGGACTTGGCTCCTGCATGTGGTCCAGCAAACACCTTTCCAGAGGATTTATTTTGCTGGTCCACAATATTTTGGGATGTTGTTTTGTTTGCTTTTGTTGTTTTTAACATTTTGTACTTGTAAGTTAAGTAGCCTTAGGCAGCTAGTGACACACAGCTATGTGATACCTACTTACCTGAAATGGTTTGATATCTTTTGTTTCGTGTGTGTGTGTGTGTGTGTGTGTGTGTGTGTGTGTGTGTGTGTACACAAAAAGAAGATAGGCCTAGCCATTACACAGCTATCTATGGGGCTTCAGGGGTCTCTCTCTCTCTCTCTTTCTCTCTCTCTCTCTGTTTCTGTTGAAAGATACAGTTCTGGCCTTTTGGTATTTTTTTTGTATTTTCTTTCTGCACAAACTGTTCTTTTTGATAATTCTTTGCAAAATCTCATGGGGAGGGGATGTTCCACCCGTGAAGATATTTCTTTTTGTTCCACCTGTGCTCCCAAACATGCTCTTATTAGAGCTTATAGGAGAAAGCGAGTTGTCACTGTGATTGGAATGTGTCCTTTGTTCCTGGTGATTGTTGGGACAAAAGCTATTATTTTTGCTCTTGCTTGGGTTGAATGATTTATGAGTGGACTATTTAATTTTTGAAGCACTTGACATTTTTGACCTCCCATCAGTCAACTCTTTGGAATTGCTCTGCTTGAGAAAGTGAAATACTGCTTCATTCTCTGCGGATGTTTTCAGTTTTCCTTGTAAGAAATATGGCCCTGGGTTTTCCCAGGAGAGCTATTGAGAATTAAACAGTTGACTTTCAGAAAAGGCACAACCAGGACACTGCCAAAAAAGCCTTTGAAGAACTATACTCATGTTTAACTGCTTAGCTAGTGTATGTCTTAAAAAATAACTTAGATTTTTCTTATGCATGTCACTTTGCTATTGTCATAATAGGTGGCTTGGTGGGACAGTTGTACTGCTTTTCTTTCAGTTGAGTAGCTAAAAGCATTCCCAAATTTCTGTTTACAGTGGAAAACAATTCTTGTCCTAACTTTTTTTTTCTTTTTTTTTTTGTAATGAGAGTTATTAATGTAGTGAACATGCCTGAACACTTTTGGTGGCCTTTCATTTTTCCTTCCTTCCTTCCTTCCCTCCTTCCTTCCTTCTTTCCTTTCTTCCTTCCTCCCTCCCTTCCTTCCTTCCTTCCTTCCTTCCCTCCTTCCTTCCTTCTTTCCTTTCTTCCTTCCTCCCTCCCTTCCTTCCTTCCTTCCTTCCTTCCTTCCCTCCTTCCTTCCTTCTTTCCTTTCTTCCTTCCTCCCTCCCTCCCTTCCTTCCTTCTTTCCTTTCTTCCTTCCTCCCTCCCTCCCTTCCTTCCTTCCTTCCTTCCTTCCTTCCTTCCTTCCTTCCCTCCTTCCTTCCTTCTTTCCTTCCTTCCTTCCTCCCTCCCTCCCTTCCTTCCTTCCTTCCCTCCTTCCTTCCTTCTTTCCTCCCTCCCTTCCTTCCTTCCTTCCTTTTTCTTTCTTTTTCCCTTTTTGATAAACAGAAATTGAGAGAAAATGGAGAGGCAGTAAGGGGGGGGGAGAGACACGTGTAGTACTGCTTCACCACTCTAAAAACATCTATCAAGCAGTTGGGGATCAGGGGGTTGAACCCCGGCTTGAGCATAGGAATTTGGGCAACCTACCAGATACACCAGTGCCTGTTTTAACTCTAAAATAGATTACTCCTCCCCTTCACACCATTAAGGTGAACTTCAAGACAAATAAGACTTATTTAATAATAGTAAGGAATAAGGGTTATACAGTATGTAATTAATGAGAAAAGGCGTTTAACTATAAACTTAGATCTAATTATACTGTCTGCAATTTGACATCTGGACACATATTTATTGTTTTATTCACAATTTTGTTAGGCTTTTGTATCTTTGTCCTTGAGGCTTATCTGAAAGAAAATATGAAATACTTCAGGAGTTCATCATTATGAATAGATTGTGGAGTGAAAACAGCTGTTCTCTTTCTTGTTCATAAGCTAGAGTTACTAGGACTGATATGTTATGTGTTCCCTCTTGTCTGAAAATAGGTGCCAAATCTATCATCTTGCTTTACACAAAACTTGTGGGATAATGTTTAAAGAACACAAATTGTAGTTTATAATGCCCAAGGGCTTTATACAACAAGAAAATGGAACTGATATTGAACATGAAGTAAAAGGTTTTTTTTCTGTTACATAATTTTAAGTGCAACAGTTGTTAAGATATTAACATCATTATCTCTTCTCTCCTGTCTCTTGTGGCAGAAAAAAATGTTTGATATAGGGACAGTTAACATACTATCTCTGAAGTAGAAGCCAGTAGAAACCTAGAAGTTTTTCCTATTCTCAATAATCACTGTTTGACTAATTACTCCTGTTGCCCCAAAAAATCAAAAGAACAATATTCTTGCCTTTAGGTTCATGATTAATGAACAACTTCTGCTTTATATCTTAACTCTTTTTCAGCCACCAGATTCCAGATGCTACCATGATGCCAACCGGACTTCCCTGAGCAGACGACCCCACCAATGTGTCTTGGAGCCCAGCCTCCCCAGACCCCGACCCCACTAGGGAAAGAGAGAGACAGGCTGAGTCTATGGATTGAACTGCCAATGCCCATGTTCAACGGGGAAGCAATTATAGAAGCCAGACCTTCCACTTTCTGTACCCCATAATGACCCTGGGTCCATACTCCCAGAGGGATGAACAATAGGAAAGCTATCAGGTGAGGGGATGGGATATGGAGTTCTAGTAGTGGAAACTGTGTGGAATTGTACCTCTCTTATCCTATACTTAAGAGTCCATGCTTTATCCACTGAGCCACCTCCCAGACCTCTTATCCTATGATCTTGTCAGTGTTTCCATTTTACAAATAAAAATTAAAAACATAAAAAAGAAAAAAAAATCTCAAGAACAAGTATTTATTCATTCTCTGCGTAACTGTTGTCCCCCTACTGTGTCAGACTCTCTTACATGCTTTGGGATTGCTATAAAAAAATTAGAGGCCTGTTTTCAGGGAGTTTATATTATAGATTATTATGGTTTTGCGTGTGCTTGAGCACTAAGACCCTTTCTCCTAGAAGATCTTTCTTAACCTAAATAATAGTCTATCATTTAAAAATTAAAACATAGCTTCTCAAAGACATATTTACTTATTTCTTTCATTTTCACTCTATTATCTCTAAAATGGTTACTTGTAGAAACAGCATCTCTCAAATGCAAGCAATTTGTGTTTAATCTTTTCTTAATAAGTGGACAATTGCTGGTTTGTGACCTTTATAAAAATATTCTTTAACTGGTTATTATTAATTATTTATACACATTTTAAAGTATAATTAAGAAACTATATAAACCTTATGGTAAGTCTATGATCATTCATTTGTCTATCATTCAGCACATTTATTATATAAGAAATAGAAAGTTATATACAAAATGGTTAACAATTTGTCATTTAAAATCAGTAAATCCCTGTTAGCAAGGTAACAGTAAGCTAGTTTTTGTTTTATTTATATTAGTGATTTAATAACGATTGACAAAATTATGAAATAAGAGGGGTATAATTGACAACACCAGAGTTCTGTATCTCATCCTTTCCATTAGAAGCTTTCCTAATTTTTGTCCCTCTAGGAATATGGACCAAAGATCTTTATGGGGTGCAGAAGGTGGATGGTCTAACTTCTGTAATTGCTTCTATGCTGGACATGGGCATTGACAGGTCAATCCATACCCCCAGCCTGTTTCTATCTTCCCCTGGTGGGGTAGGGCTCTGGGGAGGTGGGGCCCCAGGACACATTGGTGAGGTCATCTGTCCAGGGAAATCAGGTTGCTGTAATGCATCTGCAACTTGGTGGCACCTGTTCTATTTGACCTTTTCAGCACCATTTTGCCAATTTATAGTTTAGTTATAACATTTCATCATGGTTCAGCTTTGTCCTTTTCTCTATAGTTTCTCTCCTACTTGCCTGGAAATCCTCCTCTCACTTGGAATTCCCACGTTTAAATCGTGTGTGTGTGTGTGTGTGTGTGTGTGTGTGTGTGTGTGTGTAGAGTCCCAAGGTGTTGTCTTCAAGCTGCCATCTTGACTCCACCCCTTATGCCCTGCCCCCAGTAAACTAGTTTTTAAACCTTTCTTCATCTCTTAGAGGAAGATGACTATTACTACTTGACACATAGGGCTATTATGAATATTAAATGAGATGAGTATATAAACATCTCACATAATTTCTAGCACTTATTAGTACACAATAGATGCTGGATTCCCCATTATGATTTACAAGTACTGGAAGAGAAGACAAATTCTGCCTTCAGAGCTGACAAAATTTGGTACAGAGATAAGGTATATATGATAATAAGTAATACCACCTGGAATGACTGATAAAGAATAACAAATAAAGTTCAATTGAAGTCAGAGGAGAAGTGATTAGTTTTATTTGGGGAATGTGGCAACTTGCCCTACTGAAGAATTCTCTGGGTGTCAGCATTCTGTATTATCTTAATTTAGTTAATCTGCAAGTGATAGGTTAATACTTTAGTCTGTATAGAAAAGTAGAGAAAGATTAATTTGCCAATAATTATGTAATTGATCTAGGTATCAAATTCAGTGGTTTCTAGGATATCTACCAATTGCTCATTCACCGTTCCCACCTATAAAGGTGAATAACTGATGGTCATCTCTGAGATAGACCTTAATAACCAATGAGTTCCAAGATCAGTGTACAAGAAGGAAATGACTGAAAGACAACTGTTATTTAGAATTAAATGAACATGGCAAGGAGTTAGAAAACTGTAATATGCAGATGTAATGGGTCATATATTAATAGAAGTAAAAGAATTGGAAAATATTTTGTACTTCTTGAAATTGTAATAATTACATTAATCCTCATGGAATGCATACACTGTTTTAAGACTTCTAAAATCCCTACTATAGTGTTATTTAGTAAATATTACTTAACTGAAAAGATCCTAGAAGTCTACTAGTTGAAATATATTCTGAAGAAACATATATGGTTAAATTTTACTGAAATATGTGTAGCTTTTCTATTCGGTTCTTAATAATGATTGTTTTCATCTATATGCTCTCTAATCCTTCAATTCTTTTTTCCCCTTTTTTGTTGCCCTTGTAATTTTTTTTATCGTTGTTGTGGTTATTTTTTTTATCTTTGTTGTGGTTATTTTTTATTGTTGTTATTGATGTCGTCATTGTTGGATAGGACAGAGAGAAATGGAGAGAGGAGGGGAAGACAGAAAGGGAGAGAAAAATATACACCTGCAGACTTGCTTCACCGCCTGTGAAGAGACTCCCCTGCTGGTGGAGAGCCGGGGGCTTGAACTGGGATCCTTATGCCAGTCCTTGTGCTTTGCTCCACACGCGCTTAACCCGCTGCGCTACCTCCCGACCCCTAATCCTCAAACTTTATCAGTTTAAATTTTTCTTAGATGAAATATGTCTAGTCTGTCTGATTTATTATCCTGGAAGTTGAATCTTTGTATAAGTAAAACTGACCAATTACTTCCCTATTTTCCTACTCCTAAAACTCTTTAATACATGCTAAGAGTTTCTCCCTCCCTCCTTTTCACTGAATACATTGTAATGACTCACATAGTTTGAATATGTTTCTGGCTCCACCTTTCACCATGTGAAAAATATTTCAAGAAACATTTATATCCTATGAATCTATTGCAACAAGGGGGTAGAGAAAAATGCCTCTCAATCAATTAAAACAGTTGAATATAATGCTTGAGAAATTATATATATTTCTTTTTGTTTGGCACATATTTGTTTTTAATGTATTTTATTTGAGATTTAATACTGCTTTAGAAAATTGTACGATACTAGGGGTATAATTTCATATGATTTCCACCACCAGAGTTCTGTGTCTCCATCACCTCCAATGGAAACTGCATTAGTTCTCCCAAGATCACCAATACAGGCTGATTCTATAACTATATATCTATGCCTATGTATAAATATACATGTATATAGTTTTTAATTATTTTTTATTGTCCTACCTTTACTTCCTTTCTAAGTCACCCATATACCTATTACTATTTCCAGGTGTCTTTCCTTTTTTTCCTCTTCTCTCTCAGATAAGAGAAACGGTAACTTCCTTTGGTGTTTTCCTGACTTGTTTCCCTTTCATTACTGTTATAAAAACAAGATTCCTGGGGGTTGGGCGGTAGCACAGCAGGTTAAGTGCACATGGCACAAAGCTCAAGGACCGGTGTAAAGATCCTGGTTGGAGCCCAGGGCTCCCCACCTGCAGAAGGGTCGCTTCACAGGCGGTGAAGCAGGTCTGCAGGTGGGTGTCTATCTTTCTCTTTCCTTTCTCTCTCCACTTTTCACTGTCCTATCCAATAGTGCTGACATCAATAACAACAATAATAACTACAACAATAAAACAACAAGGGCAATGAAAGGGAATAAATAAATAAATATAAAAGAAAACCAAGATTCCTGATGACAAATGCTTTTGGTCTTGGTGGAATGAGGGCACAAAGTCCTCTGGTTTAACTCCTCTATGATTTACTCCTCTGGGAGTTTGGAACAAAATTCTTTTGAGAGTCAGAAGGTAGCAGTCCTGGCTTCTATAATTGCTTCTGCACAGGACATGGCATTAGTAGGCTGATCCATAACCCCAGCCTGTTTCAGTCTTTCCCTAGTGGGTAGGGCTCTGGAAAAGTGAGTTTCTAGGAAGCATTAGTGAGGTCATCTGTACAAGGAAGCCAGAACGGAATCATAGTAGCATCCACACCTTGGTGGTTGAAAGGCAGTAAGATGGAAAGCAGAACAAATGTTTAATAAACAGGAAGTATAAAATAGAAATAAAGCAGATAAAAGTAGGGATTTTAGGGTGGAAGGAGGCTAGGAAGTCTATTTCAGGTATGTTCTTAGGAATCTATGTCTTAGTAATCTTTGCTTGAGCTTGATATCTAACATGGGTAGAAATATTGTTTGGGAAGATGGTGTCAGAGTTGAGAATAGTACGAATAGTACTAGGGAGCAGGATTAGGGCTACCTGCAAAAACTGAAGAAAATACATAAATGCAATTAACTGTTTACTACCTGGGTCTAACCCAGGGCCCATATCTATTCATATTTAGACAGAATGTGTGCCACCTTCAAGTCCCTGTCAGACTGGTCACAGCTGGGAACATTGTAGCCTACACTCACTTCAGAAATTATGCATATTTCTCAGAAATTTTTTTATGGTTTTAGATAATATTTTATTTCTAGTTTATTTGATGATTTTTATTTTTTAACTTTTTTGTTAATGATTATTACTTATTTTTATTAGAGACAGAGAGAAATTGAGATGGGAGGGGGAGATAGAGAGGGAAAAAGAGAAACACCTGCAGCCCCATTTGTGATGCTTTCACCTCTGCTGGTGGACACCAGGGACTTGAACCTGGGTCCTTGCTCATAGCAATGTGTGCACTTGACCAGGTGTGCTTCCGTCAGGTGCCCTTCTTGATGATTTTTATATATGCTGTGCCCTAGTATCTAGTGTTTATTGACACATGTTACTTTCCACTTATCATGGGGTGGTAAGAGAGAAGTTTTAGAACGAAGTTGAGCAGAAATATGTGCTGAGAGCTTTGTTCACACTTCCTCCTGTTCCTCACTCATTAATCCACTCTCATTTGATCATTTCCTACTTTAGGAGAAATAGCAGATGTTGAGAGAAGCTAAAATATCAGCTGTGTTTTTATATGACTTTATGGAATACTGAATAGTAACCCCCAAAGATATTTAGAAATATTAGTAAATTAAGTACCAGAGAAGAGAAGACTAGTATGGATTATCCATGACATACAATCTAATTATAAAGGTCTTTAAAGAGAAAGTCAGTGTTAGTGAGACCAAAAAAAAAAAAAAAAAAAACCACTATAAAAACACTATGACAATGAAAGTAGAATTTGATATTATTACAGGTTGATCAAGAAAAAATGATTTTCCTCTAAAACATCCAGAAGGAATGAACCTGTTGACACTAAAAATGTGAGTCTTAAAACTACAAAAATGTTGACATGTACATATATACAAAAAGTATAATTTTTTGCTGGGGAGGGCAGAATTGCTGAAGTGTCATTTTATTCAAATACTTAAAGCCAGTATAGTCTTCCACCTATCAGCCTTATTTTATTAGTGATTTGAAAAATTATAAGATAGCAGAAGTATAACTCCACACCATTTCCACTGCCAGAATTCTGTGTCCCTAGTCGCTCCATTGGAAACTGCAGTAGTTCTCCCAAGGTCACAGGTTGACTATTATTTCTTATTTTTAATTTCTTTATTAGGGAATTAATGTTTTACATTCAACAGTAAATGCAATAGTTTGTACATACATAACATTTCCCAGTTTTCCATATAACAATACAATCCCTACTAGGTCCTCTATTATTTCTATAACTATATATATTCCGCCCTCCCTTTTTTCCCCTATGGTCCTGCCTTCTTTTCCATTCTAAATTATACCTACATCTTTTACTACTTCCAAATGTCCTTTATTTTTTTCTCTTCTCTCTATGAGTCTTGATGGAATTGAAGTTTGGACCCCTCTGGTCATCTTCCCCTAACATTTCTCTCCCTCTGAGGGTATGGACTAAAATTCTTTATGGGGTGTAGAGTGTGGGGATTCCAGCTTCTTTAATTGCCTTTCCACTGGACATGGGTGTTGGCCTGTCTATTTGTACCTCCATCCTGTTTCTCTCTTTCCCTTTTTGGGTAGGGTTCTGGAGAGGTGAGGTTGTTTTCCCAGGGATATCAGGATAGAATCATAGTAGCACCTCCACCTTGGTGGCTAAAAGGCAGTGAGATAACTCAGTGCAAAGTGTTTAATAAACAAGAGTCACCAAGAGGAATAGAGCAGATGAGAATTGGGACATTAGGATGGAAAGAAACTGAGAAGTCTGTTTAAGTATGTTACTAGGGGCCCACAATTTTAGTAATTTTTGCTTGAGCTTGATAGCTATCATGAAGGTGGACTAGAATACTGTCTGGAAAAATTGAGTCAAAGTTGAGAGTATGACTAGAAATCTGGAGTAGGGCAGCTTGAAGGAAGTATATAAATACAATTAGGTGTTTACCCTATTGATCTAACACAGGGCCCATATATATTCATATTTAGCACAAGAGCCTATGTAACATCCAAGTCCCCATCAGTCTATGCTCTCAGCCCATGGTCATAACTGAGAACATTCTAAGCTACATTTATTTCAGGACCTGTCTTCCATGTGTAGCAGAGTAGGATGACCCAGCCTCCCTTCAGATAGTGGTGTAGTCCCTACTACTGCTGCTTAATAGTGAGGGCAAGGGTCTGAAGAGGCCCACAAGAGTGCTTAAGATGGCAGACAGAGGAAACTACTTACATAGGTCTAGATAATATCATATCTGTGTGATAATCCAAAGATTCCCTGACTAGGGACCCTGATGATGGGATGGTCTGATATTGAACAAAGAGGCCAACATTTAGTGAGCTAGTCTCTTGCCTTATCCAGCCTTTGTAGTCCTTTCTCTATCTGACAAGTTTAGACTTTACCCCAGTTGTTCATATGTTGTGTATCATTTGTTGTATCCAAATCAGTATTAGCTTTACGAGGTCTGGCCTTAAGTTAGAGAGGAAATACACCTAGGATTTTAGTGGAGTGTAAGTTATACTTGAGCTTTACTGCATATACCTACTCGACTAAATACACATAAGAAAGTATGATATATCTCCTAATCTCTTCTGACAGCATCAGCATTTTTGTCACCCTCTTGATAATCTTTAGAAGAAACAGTGTATACAATTGGCCAAGAAATATACTGGCAAATAGTATATATCAGTTAAAGGAAAATTATTGTCCCTATGACAACCGCCTACCACTCTAACCAGAGTCCAGTACTATTCCTTCCACAGTAAGACCATGTCTCATGTTCAGGAAGATAGAAAAAAATTGGCTAGGTCATTTGCTTTGTGTGAGTCATTTATACTTTAAGAAACTTACATGTATGCTTTGAATGTAATATAATAATATGCATAGAAGTATGTGAATAATATGCATATTATATAATAATATATAATGTACTATAATAATATGCATATAAGTATGTGAATAGTATGTACAAGTTTGAGTTAAATGGTTGGATTATCTTTAACAGTGAAGCTTTTAAGTCTCAAAGCCCTGTAAATAAAGTTCAGCTTAAAATATATGAATAATAGAAAATGGGACAAGCCATTTCCTAATAGTGCTGCAACACTATCCAAGTAGGGTTAGATGTTTTAAAAGAAAAAAGAAAAAATGCCTCCTAAAAATTGACTGACTTATTTATTTATGTCCAGTTACTGGGCTTGGTGCCAACATGACTAATCCATCACTCCTGGCAGCCCTATCTTTTTATTTGATGGGCCAGAGAAAAATTGAGAGAGTGATGGGAGATAGCAAGAGAGAAAGTTAGACACCTGCACACCTACTTCACTGTTTGTGAAATGTCCCCTCTACAGGTGCGGAGCGGGAGCTCCAACTGAGGTCCTTGTGCCCCTAGGGCCTTGCACATAGTACAGTGTGCACTTAATAAAGTGCACCACCTCCTGGCCCCCAAATTGACAAATTTATAAGACTCTCAATATGGATATATAAAGCATTATCTTAGTTTCCTATGTTATTTCTGGAAACAATTGGTTGAGCGTACAGTTAGAATGAAGAAGGACCTGGGTTTACGCCCCTAGTCCCCACCTAAAACATGGGGGGCAGGGAGGCACTCATAAGCAGTGAATCTGAAGCAGGGATACAAGTGTCTTTCTTTCTCCCTCTGTTTTCTCCACCTCTCTCATTTTCTCTCTATCAAATACAATAAATACTGGTTATTTCAATATTTGTACCCTAATCATAATACAGATGTATAATCTTACACTTCTTGACTTCAGAAGTCCAACATGAGGACCACTGAATGACACAGCTAATAGGTGAGGTTGTGCTTCTTTTAGAAAAATGTAGAAAAGAATCCATTTTGACTTTTCTACAGAATGAACTTCTAGTTTCTAGAGGCTGCCTGCATTCTTTAGCTTGTGAGTGGATGCTTCCTCTTGGAATTCAGCAGTGTTGCACTGCTCTAGCCATTATTCCATTTCACATCGCTTTCAAACCATACTCAAAGACTTTTTTGATTAGTCTGAACTCACACATAGAATTCAAAATAATCTCCCTATTTCAAATTACTTAACTTTAATTCTATCTGCTAAGTATGTTTTACCATAAAAGGTAACATATTTACTAACTCCAGGAATTAAGATGTGAATATCTTTGGTGCAAAGTACATTATTTTACCTAACACAGAGTAGATAACTTGTTGGTAAGGTAAAAAAAAAAAAGACTTGGAAAAAATGCCTTCCAAAAGGGTATTTTTTTTTTAATTTTCTTTTCTTTATTGGGGAGATTAATGGTTTATAGTCAACAGTAAAATACTGTGGTTTGTATATGTGTAACATTTCTCAGTTTCCCAGATAACAATCTAAGTCCCTCTAGGTTCTCCTCTGACTTCATGTTCCAGGACCTGAACCCTCACTGCTCCCCAAGCCAAAGTCTGTTACTTTGATGCTATACCCAACTCCAGTCCAAGTTCTGCTTTGTATTTTCCTTTTTGTTCTTATTTTTCAACTTCTGACTATGAGTGGGATCCGAAAGAGTATTTCTACTGATACAGTCAATTTACACACACACACACACACACACACACACACACACACACACACACACACACACACACACACATATTTCTATAATCACGTCACTAAAGTTATTCACACAGAGTTTATGAACATCTGGTATTCTAAGATAACTTTCTATTATTCAGGGATAACTCCTAAACTGCTGGTCTAGCTTCACGGGCAGGAGAAAGACGACCAGGGACTCATGGCTGAGCTGGGAACGCAGTTCAATCTTTAATGATGAGCTGGAATGCAATTCGATCTAGCTATCTCTAAACACAATCTTATCCTATATATCTCCTGAGGTGGAAGTGTCAGGTCAGAAGAGGATGTACATAGGATAGGGGGTGGGGATTAAACCAGTGCGGGCAAAACAATGATTATATAAATAGACCACAGCAGCAAGCATTGCAACAGAAGGGGTCTTAGAAGCAGAATGTAGAAGCAGACCAACACTAAACAAGAAATGCTTTTTAATTTTTTTTTCTTATACTTCATTTGTAATCGAGTTCAAGTAATGTTTGATTGTTCAGAATAGCTGATATTCAGAGATGCCCCAAGGTTAGCACTCACATCAAAAAGAGGACTAACTTCTCATCTTGAAACAGACAATGATTTACCTGTAAGTCTTAGAAAAGAACAGGAAAGCTTCCAATGGGGTATGTTCGGATTCCCACTCTGATGGTGGAAACTGTGGAATTGTACCCCTCTTATCCTATGGTCTTGCCAATTATTATTAAATAAGTAAAAAAATAAATGAATTTTAACGAATACTTATTTAATTTGACTTCTAGTGTTGACTCCTGAGTAGAAATTAATAAAGCATGTTGCTTCCAAGTGCTTACCAAATTCAACTTGTTAATAAACATTTGTAAATCTCCTGTCAATCTTTTTTCTTTTTTAGCTCAACGCAGTTTTTTTGAATTTTTCATTTCTATCTCTAATATCTTTTTCTTTAAGGTTTGGAAGAACTGAATTTTGCAGACTCTGAGTTGTTCTTCTCTGAGAGGAAAGGACAGGGAGAGAAGGCACACAGAACTGAGGCAGCACAAACCTGGTCTATGGCTTTCCTCCTGGCCACAAAGCAGAGGTCAAAGAAAGCAGGTAGGTGGACAGATTTTCATGGAAGAAGCAAGGTTAGCTGTTTCAGCAATGACAATCAGCTATTAGTGTAAATAGCAAAATTTAGCTTTCACTGACCTTCTTGGGTTTAACGGAAAATCAGTCACCTTGCAAATCTACTCTGAAGCTGGAAGCAATAGAACTGGACATTAATATGCACAAAAGCTTAAGAAACTAGAATCAGCTACAAACAAAAATAGCTCCATAACATCTCTAAGTACTTTTCTTAGACAACAAGGAGAACAAATAAACAGGGAGATATAGCAGATGTGTGTATATATATTATAGAAAAAAGAAAAAATACTATAAAGTTTGTTTTATGCCAAGGTTTTTATGCTTTTGTTCTAGGTGTTATTTTTCTTGTCTTCAGCAAAAAAAAAAAAAAAAAAAAAAAAAGGTTGAACACTGCATGGAGTACATATGACCCAGACTCCTTATTGAAGTTAACATTTTGATGTACCTGACATATTTTCCTTTGACTGTTAATTTCTAGTTAGAGCTAGACATCTCATCTTGTAAAGTACAAAGGCACAGTCATGAAGGATTTTTCAGGATTGAATTTTAAACCTAAGACAGTCCTGGGAAAACCATTCTGATTTGAGTGGACTGCTGAAATATAGAAAATATAAAATCATGAAAATTCTAAGGTGACTGAAGAAAGTTGTTTATCCTACCAAAGCCCTTATTTTGGAATAAATTCTCAGATTTTTCATAAGAACTGAAGAGTGATGTCATTCATGAAATTGCCAGGCTGCGTTAAATGATAAAAGTAATTAATGAGAGTCTACATTAAAGGTGAGACAACAAAGAGATACATTTTTTTTGCCTCCAGGGTTATTGCTGGAACTCAGTGCTGGCACTGCGAATCCACTGCTCCTGGAGGCTATCCCCCCCATTTTTGTTGCCCTTGTTATTATTGTTATTGATACCATTGCTGTTGGATAGGACAGAGAGAAATGGAGAGAGGAGGGGAAGACAGAGAGGGGGAGAGAAAGATAGACACCTGCAGACCTGCTTCACCGCTTGTGAAGCGACTCCCCTGCAGGTTGGGAGCCGGGGCCTTGAGCCGGGATCCTTATACCAGTCCTTGCACTTTGCGCCACCTGGGCTTAACCTGCTGTGCTACGGCCCGACCCCAGAGATACATTTTTTAAAATATTTATTTATTTTAATGAGAGAAGAAGCAAGGAGAAACCAGAGTACTGCTCATCTCTGACATATAGTGGTGCCAGGAATTGAACTTGGGACCTCAAATATGCAATACTGGTGTGCTATCACTGCAAATTTCCTTGTATTTTAAAAGAATAACCCTTTTGATCGACTGTCTCTAATTTCTTTGAGTACTGTTCTATAAATATATGCATACACATACACATGCATCTCACTTCATTGGTGTTGTGTCTGAGGATAACGAAACATTTGCTTAGTCTGTTTACTAAGTGTGTTCTTTTTATTTATTTACTGTTTTTTTATTAGTGATTTAACAATGATCAAAAAGATTGGGGGACAAGAAGAGTACAATTCCATATAATTTCCACCACCAGAGTTCTGTACTCCATCCCCTCCATTAGAAGCTTCCCTATTTTTTTTTTATAGTGGGTAGTCATACACCTTTATTAGTTATTGTGTAGAATATAAGTTATTACATTTATCTTTATTCTCTGAGTTTTTTATGAAATATAATTTTCTTATCAATTTCCTCATATTGAGAAATAAGCACATTATTCTTACTAGTTTACTCTAGTTTAGTTCTTTCTTTCTTTATTTATTTAAGAAAGGAGACATTAACAAAATCGTAGGATGGGGGAGTACAACTCCACACGATTCCCGCCACCCAATCTCCATATCCCATCCCCTCCCCAATAGCTTTCCCATTCTCTATCCCTATTTTTTATCCCACTGGGAGTATGGGCCAAAGAACTTTATGGAGTGCAGAAGGTGGGAGGTCTGCCTTCCGAATTGCTTTCTTATTCTATTTAAACATTAAAGCATTGTATGTGATTAGATAGAAATAAAGTACTGGTTTACAAGTGTGAATTCTCAGGAGAGAACAGATATCAGAAGAACAAAGCTATGCCCTGCTACAAAACTGCAGGAGGGAATCACAAATGTGAGTGGATTTTCATCTGAGATACATAAGTGTTAAAAACTGTTGTGTTAGTGGACCTCGCAGTCATGCATATGTTGAGCACACACATTACCACTTAAAAGGACTCTTTTACAACCCCCCACCCCCTACCTACAGGAGGTGAAGATTCATAAGTGGTGAAGTAGGTCTGCAGGCATCTCTCTCTTTTTCTAACTCTCCATCCCCTCTCAATTTATTTATGTCTTATTGAGTAAAGGGGTGGGGGGAGAAGGAAAAATGATAGATTCATTGTTCAGGCACTGAGCCCCAGTCATAACCCTGGTGTAATAAATTAAAAAAAAAAGAAAACAAACTGATGTCGAACAGGAAGAGGTGAAAGGTTCTCATGGGAATTCAAACTCTATTAACAAAGTTTTATTAGGCTCCAAATCTAGCAGCTGATTTCTTTTTGTAATTGTCTAGGACATCTCTGTAACAGTTAAACAGAGTTAGCCTACCATATGGAAATCTTCTCTCCTTGGTTTCCTCCCATTTATTTCAAACAGAAACACCCAACATTTCAATGCCCTCTGAACATTGTGACTGGTGTGTATTCATAGTCAAATTTCTTAGACTTAGTCCATAAAACTCCCATATTAATTTTCCTGCCCATCTTACTGCATAAGAAACTCAAAAATAATACAATAAATCAAACAAACACCCCCTTTCTCCCTCTCCCTGGAAAGAAAGAACTCTAATTTGTAGTCTCTTATGTTTATTTTTTGTATTTTTGCTTTGTGGATTAGCTTCTAGTTAACTTTTCTGTTTAAATGTTTTGTGATTTTTTGGAGTGTTCTCTTGATCCTATTCCAGCCCTTCTTCATCTATCTTCTCTGAGTCCTCAACACTGTGGCTGGGGTGCTGCAGTGACAGTGCTTCCCAAATATACAGCTTGAACCTTGCCTTCTCTCTTGAAATCCTGGCCTATACTCCTCTCTCCTATTGGAAATCTTCATCACAATATGTATCAGATCTCCTAGCTGCTCAACATTCAGAGTTCAACTATTCCACCTCAAAATGTTCCATCTTGATTAATTGTCCTGGTCAATATTTCCACTCACTTTGTAGGAATGCTTTTGAATAAATTAAAGTTAGTATTTGGCAAATGTTCTATTTTTAATTTTTCATTGTCCATAAGAATTAACTATTCTAATAATCAAATCATATGAGCAAGAGGGGGGGAGTGGAGATAGGAAAATAAAGATAGGAAATTTTCTTTTTTAGATTACTCCATTTAGTTCACTTTCCCCTATCTTTGTACAATGTATCAGTGAAATCAAGTTTTCTGCAGTATCTGTTTGCTTGATAACAATGAGTTCCTGAATCCAAAGGACAATCAGCACTGACACTTCCACAAATTATTCAGACTCCTTTTATACCTGGAAAGTGTCTTAACCACAAAAGTCACTAGTACTGCAGCAGTTCTAATCAGATTACGGCTTAGATATTTGTTATTATTATTAATCCGGTCCCTTGTTTTTTCAGTGTTTAATGCCACTTTAGAAAAGACTTATTTATCTTCATGTGAAAGAAAAATGGGAAAGACCAGAACAGTGCTCGGCATATGACTACACCAGAAATTGTACTTGCATCCTCTGGGACCTCACAGCCAAGTGTGGTGCATTTACCACTGTATATCATGAGGGATAGAAAATTTTTTTCCTAATAATTTTATTGGGAGATACAATGGTTTATAGAACAGTTGTTGACACAAGGGTATAGCTTCTTTTTTATATATTTTTTATTTATTATTTATTCCCTTTTGTTGCCCTCGTTTTATTGTTGTAGTTATGATTGATGTCGTTGATGTTGGATAGGACAGAGAGAAATGGAGACAGGAGGGGAAGACAAAGAGGAGGAAAGAAAGATAGACACCCTGCAGACCTGCTTCACCGCTTGTGAAGCGATTCCCCTGTAGGTGGGGAGCCGGGGGCTCGAACCGGGATCCTTCAGCCAGTCCTTGTGCTTTGCGCCACCTGCGCCCAACCCACTGCGCTACCGTGGACTCCCAGGGTATAGATTCTTATCTCCCTATGGTAGGCATCTGCACACCACTCATAACATCCGCACAAGTTTTTCTCTACCATTGTGCACCAAGTCCCTAAGAATCTCTCCGTTACACCAGGTCCTTGTCCTTAGACACCTTTTTAAATCTCCTTTATTGGTCTTCTCATTTACTGTTTCCTCTTAGACCATTTCATCAGTTTTGGGAATGGGGTCAAGTTTTATCTCTTATGTCTACCCAAGAACCAGATAGTAAAGTGAGCCACTTTATTACCCATTGCCATATCATATTTACAGAGAAAATATCAGTAAATCAAACCTTAATCCTGTCTGGGTCATGTTGACCAGGAAAAATATTGGTTGTTATTTCACATGTGGAGACAGAATTAAAAATTGTAATATGCCTTGCTTCCCTTTTCAAAAAAAAAATTAAAATTTTCTAACTCTACTTTTTTTTGGGGGGGTAAGGAGGTAGTAGTGGTAGTTGGGATTCTAATCCTCAAGCTTAGATAATTTCCAAAAGAAAATTTGAACATTACCACTATATATGGTTTAACTGCTTAGTTTTTTGTTTGTTTGTTTGTTTTGCCTCCAGAGTTATTGCTGGGGCTTGGTGCTTGTACTACAAGTCCACTGACCCTGGAGGCCTTTTTTTTCTTTTTCTATTGTTGTTGTTGTTATTATTGTTGTTACTGTTGAATAGAAGAGAGAAATTGAGGGGGAAAACAAAGAAGGCAGAGGAAGATAGACACCTGCAGAACCTGTTTCACCTCTTGTGAAGCAACCTCTCTGCAGGTGGGAGCCAGGGACTCGAACCGAGATCCTTGCAACGGTCCTTGCTCTTCGCACTATGTGTACTTAACTCAGTGCACTACACTCTGGTGCCCTAAACTAGAATCTTGATTACTTTCTTCAACTTTTCTTATTCTTTCTTCTACACATCAAGTTGTCTGTGAAGCTTATTGATCCCTTCAACAACAACCCTTATACCTAGTTGACACACTATGTTGAAAATTTTGCTGTATTATTAATATTTCCTTCAGGAGATCTTTCCTGATTCTGTCGCCTGGTGCTGCATTTCTCTAAAGACATCTTGTTTTTTGATTACTGATTGTGTCTATTGGTTACATATGAAAAACCATAGATACTGTTCTTTTACCATTGACAAATCACTTTACAAGACCTAACTTAAAAGGATGAGAGAAAAGTGAATACACAAATGTGACCATTTCTCAGTATACATTCCAAGAGAGCAGGAATCACATCTGTACCATCTTGTATGCATTTTTGTCACCTTTTAATTTTTATTATTTATTACTATTATTATTATAAATAAATCTAACTGTACTGTCTAAAATTAAACATGCACTGTAAAATTGAAAGCAGTAAACATATTTAAAGAGAGGAAAGATAAAATTAGAATTGCTACCATTATACTTGTTAAGATAGTCTTAGAATCACCATCTGAAGACTATTTTGTGAACTTGAAGCAGAAAGATTCTTGTTAGTTTGGGGGTCTGAAGGAGAAATATGAACAATATTTGCTTAGCTGTTGACTAACACATGGTTAGTCATGTGTCACGGGTTCTCACATGTGTTTCCAGTATACACATCAAATGGAAATGGAATTGAATGTAGTGTGAATGGCAGCATTCACAATTTTATCTAGGCACCCACTGGCATACTTTGGTGATTTGTGCTCTGTTGGTTCTGCAAGTATGCTGCTTATATGTTCCACTGGGAGTGAAGGCAAACATATTTGCCTGTTTTAGGTTATTATGACACTAAGAGAATAGCTAATTTTTTTTGGGGGGGGAAGTACACGTATATTGGTGACTGAGGTTATTAACTTGACAGTTGAAGTGCAATTCTGTTCGATCTGCAAGGGAAAAAAAGTAAATGATACCCTAGAATTAGATTGAGGGGGGTCTAAGTCTTGGATAAAAGCTAGTGAAAGGGATTTGGGTGTTAGTGCAGCAGGTTAAGCGTAGGTGGCACAAACCTCAAGGACCAGTGTAAGGATCCCTGTTAGAGCCCTTGGCTCCCCATCTGCAGGGCAGTCCCTTCACAGATGGTGAAGCAAGTCTGCAAGTGTCTTTCTCTCCCCTTCTCTGTCTTACCCTCCTCTCTCCATTTCTCTCTGTCCTACCTAACAATGACAACAACAATAATAACTACAGCAATAAAAAAAAACAAGGGCAACAAATGGAATAAAGAGGGAGTCGGGCCATAGCAAAGCAGGTAAAGCTCAAGGATCAGCTTAAGGATCCCATTAGAGCCCAGGCTCCCTACCTGCAGGTTGGGGGGGGTGTCGCTTCACAGGCAGTGAAGCAGGTCTGCAGGGGTCTGTCTTCTTCTCCCCCTCTCTGACTTCCTCTCCTATCTCCATTTCTCTATGTCCTATCCAACAACAATGAAATCAATAAGAACAACAATAATAACTACAACAATAAAACAAGGACAACAAAAGGGAAAATGAGTAAATAAATAAATATTTAAAAAGGGAATAAATAAATAAATAAATAAATAAATGTATTTTTTAAAAAGCTAGTGAAGACTATGGCAACCATACACTAATCTACAAATCTTTATATGTATAAATAGCAAATATCCAATGTTTGACCTGAATAACCGAGGTACTAAATGTATTAAATGATCATTTAATAGGTGGTTGAAGAAGAAAATCAGGGTCTCTGTACCAATTGAAGATATGATATATATATATTCTTTTTTATTTATTAATGATAAATATAGGAGTAGAGAGAGAAAGAACCAGACATGACTCTGGTACATGTGCTTCCAGGGATTGAACTCAGGGCCTCATGCCTGAGAGTCTAGTGCATTAGCCACTGCACCACCTCCTGGACCACAAATATATATATATTCTATTACAGAGGAGTATGGTACAGTACAGTACATTATAGTATAGTAGTGATGAGAAATTTGTCTCTTTTTCTTTTTTTTTTTTTAATTGCCATCATGGTTATCTCTGTGTCTGTCTCCATGCCAGTTCTATGAATCTACCACTCCTAGTGGAATATATATATATATATATATATATATATGATAGGAGAGGCAGAAATTGAGAAGGGAGAGGAAATAGGAAGAGAGAAAGATAGACACCTGCAGACCTGCTTCACCACTCTTGAAGCTTCTCATCTGCAGAGGAGGAGAGAGGGGCTTGGAGCCCAGGTCCTTGCACATGATACTATGTATGCTTAATTGGGTGCATTACTGCCTGCCCCCTAAAATTTGTTTCTTTATATACTGTTTTATCTTTATATTAGTGAAAATAGAAGGTTGAAACTAGATTGGGGAGATAGTACAATGGTTATGCGGAAGACTTTAGTGCCTGAGGTTCTGAGGTCCCAGGTTCAACCCCCAACACCACCACAAACCAAAACTAAGCACTTCTTTCCTTTCTCTCTCTCTCTCTTTCCAGTCTGTATGTATCCCTCATTTAAATAAGTACATTCATGAATAAATTAATTAAAAAGCTAAAATCATAGTAAGAGTTTATCTCCCAGAGATTATGAACTGGGACCTGGAAGAAGTAGCTGATATTTTGAATGTCTGGCTTTTATAAAACTGTTAAATGCATTTGATGTTGTTATTGTATGAAGTCAGCTTGTGTTAAGCAGGATTGTGTTTTGCTTAGAAGCATAAATAATAAATTTGGAGAGCCAGAAATATGAAACTACAGAGGAAACTTATTACTTAGGGGTTTGCAATCATATAAGTGCTCATCTTCTATTTGTCTAGTCTCTCACTTTCTATGACTGGTAGCTATATTCTCAAAAACCTGAAAGTGCCAATCACACCCTAAGACAGTTTCTTTCCCATTAATGACTTGTGACTAACACACCACAGTTATTCTCATATACACACACACGCTCGCTTGCACGCGCGTGTGCGCGCGCACACACACACACACACACACACACACACACACACACACACACACACACACTTTCAGTCAATTGGTTATGACACAAAAGCATGTTAACCAAGAGACTTTCACGGTGATCAGCTATGTGGTTGTGGAGTGATTTCCATTTCTCACAGTAAGCTGTGGCACAGAAGTTTCAGTGGAGTTACCCAGTGGGCAGTGATGTACAATATAAGTTGTGAAGTCTGAGCTCCATAGAGACAAAGGTTATGTGTGTAATGGTCTAGTACTATGACCTGACCTTTTATAACTTCTCTAATTCTTTGTACTCAAGCTTTCCTTGAGATGGGTTGTTGATTTAATAACTCTTTACTGAAATATTTTGACTTAATATAGCTAGTTTTTATCTACAACTAAATATCCAGCTGTGTATTGTTCTAATTGTAGTCTTTCCTTCTGCCCCATTTTTAGTCCATCTTAGTGATCATTGTCTAAGAAAAGAGGTAGAATTGAACTAAGAAAGAAACACTACACTGGGACTAGGCAGTGGCATACCTGGTTGAAGACACACATTATCATGCACAAAGAAAGACTTGCCTTCAAGCCACCGGTCTCTACCTGCAGTGGGGAAGCTTAGTGAGCAGTGAAGCAGTTCTGCAGCTATCTCATTTCCACTCTCCCTATATCCCTTTCCCTCTAATTTTCTCTCTATCCTACCAAATAAGAATAAATTCTAAAATTAAAAAAAAATGCTGGCTTTTTGTTAGAAAAGCTTAAGCTTTGGAATGGTATTGACAGAGTGTCTGGGACAGAGTCAGGGGTTAGTGTAGGTCATCTCAAACTGGAAAGGAATTCTCAAGTACTGAGAGGAGGGTCAAGGAACTAGACATGGGAAGGACACCTGTGCAGACTGTCCCTGTAAGGCAGCAAGACCCTTGAGACAGTATTGGGTAGATGAGGTCATGTGTGGTTGTAAAACAAAGGAGTCCTGTGTCCTAAGCCGGCTATATTTTATATTGTGAGTTATAAAGCACTGTGTTGCTGGGAGGCAAACTTTGTTTGGAGAAATGAATCAATGGCAATTGATTCATCATTGGGCTGTTTCCCCAATTTTTGGTATTAAAAGAATCCCTAGAACTTTTCAGGACCCCAGGGAGACTAACAAGAAACCAAGACTAGATTGGGTTTCTCCCCAGTTAAGTGAGATAGAGATTCACATTTAAAAATGGGTCAAGAAGAAGGAAAATTATAATTTCATACTTATGAGTTTCTGAACCGAGATTTATATCTACTAAGTAATTTTAAAGAATGCAAGTGCATTAAAGTTCCAGAATAAAACAGTGATTTAAAAAAAAAATCTCATATTGATGAAGTCAAAAGACATAGAAAACAGATATGCAGCAGTAAAACAACTACTATCTTTTAAATAATAAAATGCTTCTACATGGAAAGTGACATCATACAAAGTATAGTTTTTTTTTTATGAACAAAGCACCCTTTTAAATCATTTTATTGGGGGTAAACTTTACAGTATAATTGTTGACACAGGGGTACCATTTCTCATCTCCTTGCGATAGATATCCGCAGAATACTCTCACTCCCAATTTTGATCCTTTTCCATCATCATGCACTAAGACCCCAAGGGCCTCTCAATCTCTCCCTTACCTCTCCCCCCCCAGAGCTCTTTGCTTTCATGCAATACAACACAGCTAGTCCAAGACTGACTTTGTATTTTAGTGAGTTCTTTCTGTATTTGGTTATTAGTCTTTTCTTAGACATGTGTAGGATAAAGATATTCTTCCATTCTGTAGGGTATTTTCCTGATTTGGAAAGATCATCATTAAAAGTAAAGTGCAGTTGATTATATTCTCCCGTGAACTTCAAATAACCCTGTATACTCTATCTCTAGATATGGAAAGGGCACTTACCATGCTTATATTTAAATCTACACATCTCCTATTCACACATAAGACACACACCTGAATGCAGTTACACATATTTATGCTTACAGTTTATCTTGAAGATTAGTTTCTTTATGGGAAGAAGCCTGGATTTTATTGAGAATGCTTTTATAGTCATTGAAATTTATCATGTGCAAACATTACTTTTTAATAAAAAAGCAAAGTCATTAAATATCTGTATATACTCAATATGTTTATATACCACTATGAATATTTTTGTGGAAATATGAAAATAGTATGTGGGCAGCAGAATTACAGGCAAAGATGCAGGGATAGAAAGTTTTCTGTTTAGTTTTTTATTGTGGGTATATGTAATTTAAATTATATTTAGAATAAACATAGCTTTTCTTTGTAATCTTGACATAAACACCAGCAAGTATAAAAAGTTAAGATCTAAAAAAAAGTTAAACATTTATAATGATTTGAGGCTGGAAATGTCTTTAAAGATACAGAAATGCTTTATAGATATTCAGAATATTTGTTCTACTAGTGACACCTAGTATAGAATCAGGGAAAGCGTCAAAGAAATGGAAAAATGGAGTGGTATTGTGCTCTCTCTCCTTTTCTCTGTCTGTCTCTCATTTATCAGAAATAAAAAAAAAATAAGAAGCTGACTCTTGAGTAGTGAAATTGTACAGACATGAGACCCTAATTCTAAAAAAAAAAAAAAAACCTTTCTTTCATATATTAAACTATCATGAGATACGAACCAAATAGCTTATCTACATTTTTCACTGGGAACATATATTTATTAAGTACTTACACATATGGGTATATATGTTATGTCTATATGTATTGTCTAAATAAATATATTTAGCTTAATTTGTCATCATAATCCTAGTAGGTACTAAGTACTATTAGTTTTCTTATAAATCATTAAAATTAAACACACGGTGTTATAAATTCAGGTTGCAAGTTCTTTAAATCCTAGAACTGGGATTCAAAACTAACCAATATGACTCCAGAACAAAATTTCTGGAAAGAAATTATTTCACTTTTTACATTTACCTAAAATAGAAGATTTGCTTTGCACTCTATACATAACATAGCCTTCTCTTTTTGAATGTTAGTAGAAATACAACTGTGATTTCTACAATCTGTCCTATTTTTTAAAAAGCCAGTTTTACTAATTAAATAATAGCTGATAATCCACTGGATGAAAGCTTGGCTTCTTTGATCTGGGATTCCTTTTAAATTAAATATCAGTAACATTATAAAGTACTTTAAATTGTTTCCTTTTATAAAGATAAATTTGAGGAACTTTTGTGACAGTTACTTTTTATGGGGAGGGGAGGGGGGAAGTGTGAGAACATTGGGTGCTTTTGCTGTCTCATTGAGGAGGAGGAAAGGGAGAATGGGAACAGTGACAGCTGGCCTTCACTTCCTGTGGCTGGCTTAGAAGCTTGCTGTAATAATTATGCTTCAGTATTCTAAGGCTGATTCATTAGTTTGGCTTCTCATTGATCTAACATATGTGCTGTCACCAAAGCTTTCCAGATGCTCCATAAGGCCAATATAATTGAGAATTACCAGAGTTAACAAAAACCAAAAACAAACTAACAAAAATACCACCACTTAAGAATCACTATATATAAAAGATAAAAATGGGTGTCAGTGACTTACATTTTGAATTAACAATAATTTGCTAGGGTCAAAAGATAGCTCTTCTGGGGAGTCGGGCTGTAGCGCAGTGGGTTAAGCGCAGGTGGCGCAAAGCACAAGGACCGGCATAAGGATCCCGGTTCGAACCCCGGCTCCCCACCTGCAGGGGAGTCGCTTCACAGGCGGTGAAGCAGGTCTGCAGGTGTCTATCTTTCTCTCCTCCCCTCTCCATTTCTCTCTGTCCTATCCAACAACGACAACAACAATAATAGCTACAACAATAAAACAACAAGGGCAACAAAAGGGAATAAATAAATAAAATAAATATTTAAAAAATTAAAAAAAAGATAGCTCTTCTGGCAGAGTATGTATCTTACATAAATGAGGTCTGATGTTCAAATTCCGACACAAAACAGGAGCAACATTGGAGTAAGGGAAGTCCCACAGCTGTTAAAGTGGTGTTGTGAAGCCTCTTCTTGTTTGTCTTGCTCTAATTAAAAATGAGAATGAAAAATATATATATACTTAGTTAAAATTGAAATAAATATAAAAAATTAATGCAATAATGAAGTTATTGAGTAGCAAGGGGTCAACAGCCATACTGTTTAACTGTCTATTTGAAATTTATAGTAAGCCAGGGGAATATATTGAGAGAAACAACAGTGAGATAAAATTATCTGAATGAAAATGCCTCTAAGACCTCATAATTAAGAACTTTATTCTTACACAAATATCTGCACAAATAATCTTTAAAGTATCAAGAAAAGTAAGAAAGGTTAAAAGTACCATTGAAAAAAGTTATCATTAAAATGCTATCAATTTAATATTTCTAGTAAAACTATAAATCTTTAGGTTTAGTTTTTAAGATGCTAAAAATGAACTACTTCTAAAAGATACATCCCAAACAAATTTAGCATTAAATAACTGAGTCTAGCTAAAGTAAGAAATATAAGAGCAAAAGTAGAAGTTTTAATGCAAAAATTATACAATGAGGTAAAATCACCAAAAATGTATCCCATGAAAAGTTTTGTACTGAAATAATTTTTAAATTATTGAAACAACTAGAATTAAAGAAATCAACCTTCTAGGTAAGTACTAACAGTTCCTTTAAAAAAGGAAAAATAACAATCCAAGTAGTTGACAAAATAATTCTGGATCAGGCCATTTGGAGAAAAATGCAGTTAAATTGACTATAGAAACAAAATCCAAGTAACAGAAAAAAAATACTAGCTTTCAAAAAGATAATACCTACCAAATTTAAAAGGTAGCCTGGAAGATAAATATTTCAGCATGAATAAAAAGGGGCCAACAGCCATAACGTTTAAAGATCTTGAAATTTATAGCAAGCCAGGGAAAATATACTCAGAGAAACAACAGTGAGATAAAATTATCTGATTGAAAATGTCTCTAAGAACTTATATTTTAGAGTAGGGATCTAGATATTTATGCACACTGGGGAATGAATATAAAGTTACAAAGCAGCTTAACAACATTTTGATAGGATACATATTGGAATTTTGCTCTACTCTTATGGTTGAATATTTGTCAAAGGGTATATGCAAAGATAGTTACTGTAACTTTATGCAAAATGTGAAAACATTAAAGTGAATTTTTAAAAATATATCATGATAAATAAGGAGATGACTTTTTTTTAGGGTACTACACTGCTGTGCTCAGCTCTGGTTTATGGTGGAGCTGAGGATTGAATGAGATACCTCTTTATGAGCTGACATGAAAAATATACAATACTAATTAAGTGAAAAAACCAAACAAACTTACTAAGTCTTGAGGGGTCCAAGATTATGAAAAAGAAGTTAGAAAAGATCTATGTGACTTTCAGTTGAACTGTCCTGTATGAAACTGACCAAATCCTTAAATTTTACAGCAGAAAAATCCATGAATACCAGAATAGATTTTTTTTTTTTGTATTTTCACCCATTGGTGAAGAGATAAAAGCCAGAGTTTAGCATTGGTTAACATGTTCTGTCCTAATTTGATTCATTCTGTTCTATATCCAGACAAATATTCGTAGCTCTAGCTAGAACATATTTTGTCAGGTCCTACAGATTCTTGTGTGAATAACCCCTTATCTTTTCATAGGGTCAGTTCTTTTTTCTTTCTTCTATGCTGAGGATTTCACCTATATTATTGGCATGCAGGCCAGAGTACATTTTGAGGAGAGTAGGTATTTTCATGTAAAACACAGGCCACGTATATGCACTTGTTTGTTTCCTTTTTTGTTTTGTTAAAAGGGGTGGTACTTACTGTTTTCATTTGCCAGTTCACGTTTCCCCCTTAGCTGAAATTCTTTTTTTTATATTTATTTATTTATTCCGGTTTTTGTTGTTGCCCCTTTTTATTGTTGTAGTTATTATTTTTGTTGTTACTTATGCTGTCATTGCTGGATAGGACAGACAGAAATGGAGAGAGAAGGAGAAGACAGAGGAGGGGAGAGAAAGACACCTGCTTCACCACTTGTGAAGCGACTCCCCAGGGGAGCTGGAGGCTCAACCAGGATCCTCATGCAGGTCCTTGAGCTTTGCTCCACCTGCTCTTAACCCGCTGGGCTACCACCTGACTCCTAGCTGAAATTCTTAAAGGTAGACTTTGATATTTAAGGTCTATGGAACAGAGTGTGATCAGGAAGGGCTGAATTTTTCTTATGAGGTAAACAGTTTAATCAGAGTCCATGCAAAACTTAATTTAAACTACTAGGATCTGGGTTTGGATAGGACCCTGAAACACGTCTGACAACAGTCAAAACAACTTTTCATAATGCAGATTCACATAGAAGTTTCTTGCTCAGTTTTGAAGGTAGAAGAAAATAAGCCAAATTCTGGAAAACTGAGGAAAGGGAAATTTGCTCAAGTGACACTACATTGGTGGCTTAGAATGATCTATTTGAGAGAACACTCAGATCAGATAGTAATATAAATATATATATATATATATATATATATGTGTGTGTGTGTGTGTGTGTGTGTGTGTGTGTGTGTGTGTGTGTGTGTGTGTGTTTATAATGGAGATCTTTATTAATGGATCATTTTATGACTTGTGGAGTAGAAATGTATGGGTTTCTATCTATCATCATCTATGCTAATGGTTGTCCAATGTTTTGTTCTTAAGAACCCTGTATAGTCTTAAATTTTAATAAAGACTCCAAAGAGGTTACTTTAGAAAATTTTACAAGGGACAGGGCCATACAAGCACATATTCCATTAGCCTGTCAGTATGATCATCACAATAGATGCTATCTAGCCTCTAGGAAAGATGCTGTTTATTTTGGCCAAGAGGTTATTGCTGGGGCTCAGTGCCTGCACAACTCCACTGTTCCAAGCAGTTATTTCCTTTCATTTTTGCTAGAAGGTGAGGGACAGAGAGACAGAGGACTAGAGACAGAGTAGAGAGACACCTGCAGCACAGCTTCACCATTCATGAAGCTGCCTCATAAATGCGGGAACTGGAGGCTTGAACCCATGTGCACTTTTCCAGGCAACCAAACTATCACTAGCCCCCTAGTGATGGGTCACTGTGTTCTTAGAGAGTAGAAAAGGCAACTGACATTTCAGTTATTTTTTAAATTAGTTTCTGCTTTCTGGATCTCCAGACAGCTCCAACCCACACTTTGAATACCACTAAACCTACACGCTGAACACCACCGTTCCATGTGTTATCTGTCAAAAGAAGTCTGAACAGAGGAAAAATGACTTTACTAAGTTTAGTAATATGATTTATTTTTCATTTATTTTTTTTTTAAATCAGATCACTGATCAGCTCTGGCTTATGGTGGTGCGGGGACTTCGGAGCCTCAAGCATGAGAATCTCTTTGCATAACCATTATGCTATCTACCCCTACCCCAGTAGTATGATTTCCTTCACTGAGAAAATGTATAATTTATGGGAAAAGCATAACTTCATAGTGTTTGTAGCATAAAAAGTTAAAAAGGACAACATAATCTGTTTGTGGAAGGCCAAGATAGCCTGTCATTACTTCCTACAGTTGCAGAATCTTGTGAAGATCAGTCTGCTTGTACTCCCTTTCTAGCTATAATCTCCTGGTGATATACCCCCAGATATTTCTATTCTCTACTCATAAATCCACATAGGAGGAATGAATGAACTCCAGGACTTGAGGAGAAGGGCAGCTAGCCAAACAAGTGTGTCCTCTGGTGGTCAGGAACTGACACTTCCTGTAGAGGAGTAGATAGTTTACAGAGGTAGCATGGAGGAGCAGATGCTGATATAGAAAAGAAAAGATGAAAGCGCAGTTTAGCACTAAGAAAGAGTTCCTTCAACTTTTTTTTTTTAAATAGGATTTGTTTCATTGAGGGTTTCTTTAACTTTTAGATGGAAAAGAGTTCTGCCAATATTTTCCTCTAAATATTTGATAGTTTCTAGTCTAACATCTAAGGGATGTTGAAATCCCTTACTAGTACTGTGTTGCTGTTAATTCATTGCTGTAGCCCTTTCAGTAGATGTTTGATGTATTTAGATGGCTTCTTTTTGGGTGCATAGATGTGAATAATTGTTAAGACCTCTTGACTGACTAATCTTCTGAGCCTTAAGTAATGTCCATCCCTACCTTTTAAAATTTTACTTGTTTTAAGGTCTATTGTGTCAGATTGAGAATAACTATTCCTGCCCTTTTTTGTGAATTTGTATGGTAGTTTTCCATCCTTTCACTTTGACTCTGCATTTATCTTGTTGGACTAGGTGGGATTCCTGCAGACAACATATGGTTGGGTTGTGTTGAACAATAAACACAAAAGCAGAACTTGGACTGAGTCTTGGTGTATCGCACCAAACTAAAGGACTCTGGGGCGTGGGGGGAGGGTTCAGGTCCTGGAACATGATGGCAGAGAAAGACCTAGTGGGGGTTGTATTGTTATGTGGAAATGTTATTATGCATGTACAAACTATTGTATTTTACTGTTGACTGTAAACCATTAATCTCCCAATAAAGAAATTTTAAAAAGGAAAGAGTTCCTTTTGGAAAAACTAACTTTTTAATTTTTATTTTTTATTATATTGGACAGAGACAGTCAAAATTGACAGGGAAGGGGTGATAGAGAGACAGAGACACCTGCAACACTGCTTCACCACTCTTAAAGCTGTCCCCCTGCCTGTGGGGACTGGGGGCTTGAACCTGGGTCCTTGTGCATTGTAACATATGTGCTCAATCAGGTACACCACCACCGGCTCCAAAACTAACTTTTGGTCACCCCAAATATAGTATGTATAATACATTTTAATATATTACCTTCTAACACATTTCTTTTGTTTTTGAGATGAAATTTGTTTTTTAAATATGTATACTGAACAAATGTTTGAATAAGCTTATAGGATAATGGACAAGATCAGCTGACTAACTGTATGAGCTGTGTGTTGTGTGTGTGTGTGTGTGGTTTAAGAGGTAGTTGAGCAAAATATTATGCCTCTAATAACTTTATAAATTTGTTTTTCTATTTGTTAAAATAAGTGCCTCCGGGAGTCGGGCTGTAGCGCAGCGGGTTAAGCGCAGGTGGCGCAAAGTACAAGGACCGGACCGGCATAAGGATCCCGGTTTGGACACCGGCTCCCCACCTGCAGGGGAGTTGCTTCACAGGCGGTGAAGCAGGTCTGCAGGTGTCTATCTTTCTCTCCTCCTCTCTGTCTTCCCCTCCTCTCTCCATTTCTCTCTGTCCTATCCAACAACGACAACAACAATAATAACTACAACAATAAAACAACAAGGGCAACAAAAGGGAATAAATAAATAAAATAAATATTAAAAAAAGATTTAAAAAAATAAATAAGTGCCTCCACAGATTTGTTTTTGTAATATTTTGTAGTATTCCTAATCTTTGAGTAAAATGAAGATTTCTGCTTTTGGAGAGGGAGGTCAGGGGTAGACATGGTGAAAGTAACATTGCATAAACAATCCAGTTTTTGAGCTTCCTGTAAGATCTGTGGAAGTGGATAATACTCAGACCACAGAGCTAGGTTGCTGGAGATGACTCTGTCATCAAAGGTAGAACTTCCCCTTTTTACAAATTCACCAATCAAGGATGACCCCTTATTGCAAAGAAAGGGAGCGGGGAAGACAGCACCTGCTACTTAAAAAAAAAACAAAAAACAGTCCCTTCTAGGGGCTGGGCAGTGGCACACCCAGTAAAGCGCATATGCACCAAATCTAGGACCCTGGTTCCAGCCCACATGAAGAGGGGTAATTCAGGAATGGTGAAGCAGGTCTGCAGGTGTCTTTCTCTCTCCCCTTCTACTTCTCCGTCCCCTCACAATTTCTCTTTGTCTTATCACATTAAAGTTGAAAGGGGTGGGGGTCGGGGGTGGGAGGCTGCCAGAACATTGGATTCATAGTGTTAGCAACCAGCCGCAACCATAACCCTGGTGGCAATTAAAAAAAAAATCCCTTGTACTTTAGTCTCCTTAAATGTGATATACTTGGAGGCATCTTGGTTGCAAATATTGTCATCTTTTGGACTACCATCTTGTATTAAAGCTAGACTTATATTTAATTAAAGACTCACAATGTTTTTACTTAACTATACAAAAATTAAGCACAATGGCTTTTTGCGTGATTCCTTTGCATCTAATACTAAATTGATTGTCCTTTTCCCCAATCCTTTGAAAGACTTTTATCTCTCAACTATAGATTTAAGTGGATAATAATCTTGTTTAGTACATATGATAAGAGAAACAGCAGAGATACCAAAGTGTTTGATAAATACTTGTCTAATCTCTGCAGTATTTCCCTTTCCTTTTTTTTTTTAATTTAAGAAAGGAGACATTAACAAAATCGTAGGATAGGAGGGGTACAACTCCACACAATTACCACCACCCAGTCTCCATATCCCCTCCCCTCCCCTGATAGCTTTCCCATTCTCTATCCCTCTGGGAGCATGGACCCAGGGTCATTGTGGGTTACAGAAGGTGGGAGGTCTGGCTTCTGTAATTCTCCACTGAAAATGGGCGTTGACTAGTCAATCCATACTCCCAGTCTGCCTCTCTCTTTCCCTAGTAGGGTGGGTCTCTGGGGAAGTAGAGCTCCAGGACATATTGGTGGGGTCATCTGTCCAGGGAAGTCTGGTCGACATCATGCTGGCATCCGGAACCTAGTGGCTGAAAAGAGAGTTAACATACAAAGCTAAACAAATTGTTGAACAATCATGGACCTAAAGGCTGGAATAGTGCAGATGAAGTGTTGGGGGGTACTCTCTGCAGACTCCTGTGTACTTCTGCTTTCAGGTATATATTTTTCCCTGGTTTATGGACATGTGAACATATGCTCTATCTCAGGGGACCTGGTCTATATTTAGGTTTGGGGACTTTGCTGGGGAGTGGAACACCTGGAATGGAATTAGAGAATACTATGAAAGGAAAGGTCTCACCTGAGTGATGAAACTGAAGGGTTGTCATTCCACACCTGCAGTCTCTGGACACAGTCTGAAGTGAAGCATGCTGGGGTAGCACTCATTGTGTTGATTAGGTTGCGATCTGCGGATGCAATATTATTTGATATGAATTGAGAGAAGGATGCAGGAAAGTGGGCCCCACCCTAAGGTTCCAGGTCTGGGGGAAATATAGGCTCTATAGTGGAAATGTGAGGTTCCTGCTGTCTTAGGGTTCAAGAAGACAATGGATAGTTATGGTTATCATCGCATTATTTGGTAATTGGGTTAACTTTGAAAAGTCCCTTTGTTAGGGTTTGCTGTATAATACCCAACATCTTGTATATAGTGGTCTCCCTGGTCTAGGCTTTTGAGAGAGTCAACATATCAAAGACTTAGCCTATGTATTAAAAAGACTCAGTCTGTGTTTTAAAAAGTTCTAGACTTACGATCAATTTTTCCCCTCTCATATTAATTAGTGATTTATATGACTACACTTTAATAGAAGTGTACATAAACACCATTCCCACCACCAAAATACTTTGTCCCATCCCACCCACCCCACCCACCCCATCCACCCCACTGCCCTGGGAAGCTGAATGTCCACCCTACCCCTTACCACAGGGTTTTTACTTTGGTGCCCTACTCCCTCTGGTGGTGGCTCCCTGGGTAAAATGCACACATTACCATGTGTGACTCCAGTTCAAGCCACTAGTCCTCACCTGCAGGGAGGAAGTCTCATGAGTGGTAGAGCAATTCTACAAACATCTCTCTTCTTACTCTTTCTCTGTCTTTTACCCTCTGTGAAAAGAAGAAAAGGAAAAAAGGCAAGTAGGAAAGGTGGTGTCATACTGACACCTAGTCCCAATAATCATTATATTGCTTTTTAAATTGACCTTTTTAAGAAACAAAAATAATATTTTACTGTTATCAAATTTTAAATACCCTGCTTAAGAGATTAATAGAGGCAACAGTATGTATTAAACAGATATCACTGTAGAATTTGCTCCAAATGTCAACTGGATTTGCAATTACATTTTTTGATAAAGACTTGAATGGTTACAGTCATCACTATCTTTTAATTAAAAAATATATAAATATTCATAACGCAATAAATTTTACTGCATAAAGTATGTTTTATAAGTTAAAATACTCTTAATATGAAGCTTAATGTTAAAATACATCATGAAAATAAAAGAGATTGATATAAGACTATAAAAGAAGAATCATATTTATTACACTGCTTTAGACAGAGTCATCTTTAGCATCCAAGCTCTGTAGTCTGAGTATTATCCACTTCCACATATTTTACAGGAAGCTCAAAAACTGGTTCACTGATGCAATGTTACTTTCGCCATGTCTACCCCGATCTTCCTTTCCAAAAGCAGAAATCTTCATTTTTTCTCAATGGGCCCCATATCAAATCAATGGATGTTTACAGCAAACAATATTTATACACTTTTCCCATATTTGGGAGCTGCTCTCTTCCCTGATCTAGTTTTCTAGCCCTTTTTCCAGCCATAACACCATCTCCCCAGATGATAACCTGGGTCCACCTGCACATCAGATGTCAGGCTCAGGCAAAACTAATAAAGTCATGGGCCCTTTGGAATATACCTAAAATAGACCTCCTAGCTATTTCTAAAACAGATACCCCCAAACTTGATCTGCAATATTCCAGCCTTTAGGTTCATGATTAATCAACAATTTGTATGGCTTTATATGTTAACACTTATTTAGCCACCAGGTTCCAGATGCTACCATGATGCCAACTGGACTTCACTGGACAGATGACCCCACCAATGTGTCCTGGAGCTCTGCTTCCTCAGAGCTCCACTTCCTCAGAGCCCTGCCCCACTAGGGAAAGAAAGAGACAGGCTGGGCTTATGGATCAACCTGCCAACTACCATGTTCAGTGGGGAACAATTACAGAAGCCAGACCTTCCATCTTTTGCACCCCATAATGACCCTGGGTCCATACTCCCATAGGGTTAAAGAATAGGAAAGCTATCAGGGGATGGGATCAAATAAAGAGCTCTGGTGGTGGGAATTATACCACTCTTCTCCTATGGTCTTGTCAGTGTTTCCATTTTATAAATAAGTAAACAAATAAGAAGAAAGGAAGGCAGGAAAGAAAGAAAGAGAGAAAGAGGAAACTAAAACAAAAGCAAAACAATAATAATTTTTCCTCTATGGCTAAAGGAGTGTAATAAATATGATTCTTCTTCTATAGTCTGATATCTCCTTTATTTTCAGAATGTAATTTAACATTAAGTTTTATATTAAGAGTATTTTAACTTATAAAACATACTTTATGCAGTAAAATTTATTGTGTTATAAATATTTATGTATTTTTTAATTAAAAGATAGTGACAACTGTAACCATTCAGGTTTTTAGCAAAATATATAATTGCAAATCCAGTTGACATTTGGAGCAAGTTCTATAGTGATATCTGTTTAATACATCCTGTTGCATCCATTAATCTCTTAAGCAGGGTATTTAAAATTTGCTAACAGTAAAACATTATTTATATTTTTTAAAAAGGTCCCTTCACAGGCTAGGAGTATGAATCAACCTGCCAATGCCCATGTTCAGCAAAGCAATTACAGAAGCCAGACCTCCCACCTTCTGCACTCCATAATGACCCTGAGTCCATGCTCCCAGAGGGATAAAGAATAGGGAAACTTTCAAGGGAGGAGATGTAATAAGGAGCTCTGGTGGTGAGTACTGTGTGAAATCGTACCCCTCTTATCCTGTGGTCTTGTCGATATGTTTTATTTTATAAATAAAGTAATAATAAAAAGTTCCCTTCTTATGCAGTATTCTATTTCTATGATCTGGCCTTTAAAAAAGTGAAAATACCTTAATCCTTTCTCTCTAGCATTGTATATCAAGTGTTAATCATAAAACAATGGGCTCTTAACATAAAAAGTACTTTACTGAGTCAAGATCCAACAGACCTCAAATCCTTTTTGAATTAAAATATAGTATAAATGGAAAATGCTAAAGATACATAAGTAGGAGTATCATGAAACATAATGAACCCATTATTATGTGATAGGATCACATTCATCAACCATTATTAAAATTCATCAAGTCACAGCGCTTAATAATTACAGTCTGTTCCTTCTTTTTACTACAGTATGTAGAAATGTTTGCTATAAGATTTTACTTAATTGTTTCAGAAACCTTGTTGGAACTGTATACTTTCCCCAAAAGGTAAATATCATTATTGACAAAGTCATAGTTGTATCAAAATTAAAAAACGTTTTCATAGATCTCTAAAGCAGCTTGAGTAACTCTCATCCTGAAAGGCTGAAATATTGCAGAATGTTCAAATTTTCTTCAGTGGAAAGTAAGAGATACAGAATGTTGGCACAGTAACTATAAGTCAGTTTGTTAATTATTGGTATGTAGCCAATTTGCTAATATCTTCTTAAAATCATATTCCTACAGTTTAGGACAATTTCTGCCCACCCCCTTCAATTTTAGCTTTATAGAGATGTGAAAACTATTATTCCATATAGGAAAGTATCTTCCTATAATCTTTCACCCTACTGAACAGTGTGATAGTTACTTTGGAGAAGGTACTTGCTGTTGGCAGTCTTTTTTCCTTCTCAAACTCCTTTAATACACATGACCAATTACTGAGCACTACAAGGGTCCTCTTTCCTATAGACTCTCATATGGTTGATTGTGATTTGTATGAATTGTCTTAACTCTTCATTCTTTCCTGAAGCTATTTTTTCCCATCTAATACCAGTTATTCTTTAAAATATGCATTTTAGCAGGGGCAGAGCCAAGAGGATGACTTGCAAGGGGCAGATGGCATGAACTCCAACAAACAACAGCTTGTGACCGACCGTGACTGGGTATTCTCTGGATAGGGTAGGATATTGGGCTGTCAGCAGGAAGGTGAATAAAGAGTCCTAAAGGTGAAACTACTCTTGTGTTAGAAAAGGGAGATCAGAGGGAAAGAGAAAGGAAATCTTTTGATTATTTCTGAAGCTCACTCCTCCCTCTCCCACACCAGAACCAGCCCCCAGGGGTGGGACAGCTTCTCCTAGCAGGGCTCCCACTTCTTCTTCTAGCGTTTGCCCTTCTTCCGTAGCCAGTCAACAGCATCAGGTTGAGCCTGATGTAAAGTTTCGAGACCTCCTTTGAATCTGGAGAGGTAGCAGTCGTTGACTATGTGGGTCATAGTCTGTCTGTAGCCGCAGGGGCAGTTCGGGTCATCTCTGGCTCCCCAGCGATGGAACATAGTGGCTCACTGGCCATGGCCTGTTCGATAGCAATTGAGGAGGGCCCAATCATAACGTGCTAGGTCAAAGCCGGGTTGACGCTTGCAGGGATCTGTGATGGGGTGTTTGTTCTTTACCTCAGCTGACTGCCAGCTCTGTTTCCAAGAGACTGGAACAGAGAAGTTCAGTGTAGGCATAGGAGACCTGATTGGGTGACGAGACGTCAAGCGTTGAACAGGGTGGGTGAAGATATCCGCGTATATTGGCAGGTCCGGTCGAGCGTAGACGTGGGAAATGAACTTAGATGATGCCGCATCCCGACGAATATCTGGCGGGGCGATGTTGCTAAGAACTGGCAGCCATGGAATGGATGGTTCCAGAAATTATCCTCATGGAGGAATATAATTTGGAATCGACCAAGTGGACATGGGGGCTACAGAACCATACTGGGGCACAGTATTCTGCAGTGGAATAGCATAATGCCAGAGATGATGATCGTAGTGTGGAAGCGCTCACGCCCCATGAGGAGCTGGCCAGTCTTGCAATGATGTTATTCCTCGCGCCCACCTTTGCTGCAGTTTTTATGAGATGTTCGTGAAATGACAGGGTGCGATCGAGAGTAACGCCAAGATAGACTGGCTGGGCTTCATGCCGGATTCTCGTACCGCCAAGCTGCACATTAAGCTCACACGAGGCCGAGGCATGGTGTAGATGGAAAACAGATGATATCGTTTTTGCAGTGCTAGGGATTAGTCGCCATTTTTTACAGTAATCAGATATCAGAGACATGACTTTCCCACTGAGCTATGCTCTTTACCAAGATGCCTGGCTCACTAGGGGGTGCTTTTCCTTTTTATTTTCCTTCTCTCTCTCTCTCTCTTTTTTTTTTTCTTAGTGGCTTTTTTTCTTGAGTGACAAAATACCTGACCAATCAGAACCTCACCCCACCCTGCCTGGGAAAGACTACCTGGAAGATTTTTTTTTTTGGGGGGGGGGATACTTCTTACAATTGGCTGTCTTTGTTCAGGCTGCCTACACGAAATTGGGAGCTGTCCAAGCTGGAGACTGACTGTTAGGGTTTTTTATTCTGTTTTATTATTACTATTATTACTATTATTACATATGTGTGTCCCTTTTATCCCTCCTTCTTCAGGTTGACCAAAATTAACTATTGTTTCCCCATTGCTAGGTGACTGGGTGTCTTATCCAGTGTGAGAGGAACTTATTTCACTCTACGTTTTCCCTCCACTCCCCTTTTTCTCTCCTCCTAGCTAATTAAGAAAAAGAAAAAAAACTCCTTTCACTGCTCTTTTCTTTTTCTTTTGTTTTTTAGTTCTTGTATTCTTTTTTTCCTTCATCCTTCTTTTGACTTCTGAATTCACTGATATTCAATGTTGAATTATTTAGGGGGAGAAATCTGACTCAGAGTGGACTCTCTGTGTGTATGTGTGTATCTCTCTTCTCTACTTCCCTTTCTCTTCTTGCTAGCCCAAGAATTTACAGTGGATGGTAGATTTGCATAATTGTCTATTCTTGCTTTCCCCTTATTCCTTTCTCTTTCTTTTTCTTTTTCTTTTGGATTTGGTTTCTAGTTTTTCTTGGACTAGAGCTCTTGTTTGGCTAACTGGTATTGGTTGAACTGCATCAATCCATGCTAAAGTTACTATTGTAATTTCTGAGGCTGAATGACTAAATTTTTCATAGAGGTATTTAATATACCATGGCTTGTACTCAAAACACAACAATTGAAGAACAACAGAACAGAAAAATAAAAAACACAGAAAATAAAAATGCTACCACAATGAATCAAGACAGGAGTCCAAAAGAACTCCAAGTCAGTCAGAAGTAACTATGGATAAAAAAAAAAGTATGCAAGCAATAATAAACCTAATAATCAGAAATGAAGACAATTATGGAGGAAAGGGCTATCAGGAAGAGAGAAACAACAATAGATGAGAACCTCAAGGAAAATACTAGCTACCTCAAGGTAATTAGGGAACTGAAAGCTGAAATAGCTAAGCCAAAAGGCCGGTTAGCAGAACAAGATAATACTATAACTGAACTGAAGAAAGAAGCTAATGTAAGGGAAAGCAGTCTAACAGAAGCAGAAAACAGAACTAGCCAGACAGAGCATGAGCTAGAGAAAACAAAGAGGTAAAAAGCTCAAAAAGAGATTGAGAGACATTGAAAGCAAAAACAGAGACATATGAGATGATGTCAAAAGAGGTAACATTGGTATAATTGGCCTGCCAGAAGAAGAAAGAGAGGAAGGAGAAGTAATTATTCTAGAGGAAATAATACAAGAAAACATCCCAGACATAACAACAGAAAGGACATTAAGATTCAAGAGGCTCAGAGAATCCCAAACAGAATCCACCCAGACCTGAAGACACCAAGATACATCATAGTTACAATGAAAAGAAGTAAGGATAAAGAAAGGATCCTAAAGGCTGCAAGAGAAAAACAAAAAGTCACATACAGGGGAAAGCCCATAATATTATTAGCAGACTTCTCCACTCAAACTCTAAAAGCCACTTCTCCACTCAAACTCTAAAAGAAATAATGGCAAGATATATATCGAGCCCTGAATGAAAAAGGGTTTCAACCAAGGATAATATATCCTGCTAGGCTTTCATTCAAACTAGATGGAGGGAGCAAAACCTTCTCAGACAGACAACAGTTAAAGGAGGCAACCATCACCAAGCCTGCCATTTTCTAAAAGATCTCCTGTAAACAATAACATCACCATAATACTTGCCATATCTCAGAGCAAATAAAAAATTGTTGAATAATGGCACTATAATATATTAAATTCATAATATCAATAAATGTCAATGGCTTAACTTCACTCATTCAAAGGCACAGAGTGGGAGGATGGATCAGAAAACACAACCCAACTATATGCTGCTTGCAAGAATCCCAAATGACCCAACAAGACAGACACAGGCTTAAAGTGAAAAGATGGAAAACTATCGTATAGGCTACTGGACCACAAAAAAGGGCAGAAACAGCCATTCTCAACTTTGACACAATAGACTTTAAATTAAATGAAGTAATAAAAGATATGTAAGGCCATTACACAATGATTAGAGCATCAATCAAACAAGAAGATTTAACAATTATTAACATCTATGCAACCAATGATGGATCATCTAAATACATCAAATACCTACTGAGTGAGCTACAAAAATACATCAATAGTAATACAATAATAGAGATTTTACCACCACAATCTCACACTTAGACATATCAACAAAGCAGAGAATCAACAAAGAAACAAGAGAATTAAATGAAGAGATGGACAGAATAGACATCCTAGACATTTTCACAGTTCTTCACCCCTAAAAACTGGAATACACATTCTTTTCAAATCCACACAACACATACTCAAGGATAGACCACATGTTAGGCCACAAAGACAGCATCAACAAATTCAAGAGCACTGAAATAATCTCAAGTATGTTCTTAGACCACAGTGGAGTAAAGCTAACATTCAACAAGAGAAAATTACTAAAAGTCACAAAATTTGGAAACGTGCTATTTAATAACCACTGAGTCAGAGAGACACTAAAGCAAGAAACTCAAATGTTCTTTGAAACAAATGAAAATAAAGACACAAACTATCAAAACATTTGGGACACAACTAAAGCAGTACTGAGAGGGAAACTCACAGCCATACAATCACACCTTAGATTACAAGAAAAAGCACAAATAAATGACTTACTGCACACTTTAAGTAGTTAGAGGAAGAGGAACAAAGGAACCCTAGAGAAACCAGATGGATGAAAATCACTAAAATTAGGGCAGAAATAAACAACATCAAAAATAAGAGAACCATACAAAAGATCCATGAAGCCAAATGTTGGTTCTTTGAAAAATTAAACAACATTGGCAAACCCCTAGCCAAACTCACTAAAAAAAGAAAGGGGGAGAAGAATCAAATAAATAGAATTGTAAAGGATAGAGGAGTGATCATAACTGACACCACAGAAATGCAGAAAATCATGCAGAACTTCTATGAAGAACTATAAGCCACCAAGCTAGAGAATCTAGAAGAAATGGAAGAATTCCTAGAAACATATGCCCTTCCAAAGTTGAACCAAAAAGAACTACAGAACCTAAATGCACCAATCACAGACAAAGAAATTGAAACAGTTCTTATGAATCTTTCCAAAAACAAATGTCCTGGAAGAAATGGCTTCACAAATAAATTCTACAAAATTTTCAGGAAACAGTTAGTACCCATACTTCTTAAGCTTTTCCACAAGATCAAAGAAATAGGAACACTCCTTTCTACCTTCTTTGAAGCCATTACCCTGATACCAAAAGCAAATAGGGACATAACAACAAAGGAAAACTACAGACTAATAACTCTGATGAACAATGGTGCCAAAGTATTGAACAAGATCCTGGTCAACCAGATACAACAGTATATCAAAAAGATTATTCATCACGACCAAGTGGGATTTATTCCAAGAATGCAAGGCTGGTTCAACATATGTAAGTCAATCGATATCATTCACTCCATCAGTAAAAGCAAAACCAAAAACCACATGATTATCTCAGTAGATGCAAAGAAAGCCTTTGACAAAATCCAAGACCCATTCATGCTCAAAACACTACAAAAAAAAAAAAAGAGAGAAATTCCTCAAGATAGTGGGTTCCATATATAGCAAACCTACAGCCAACATCATATTCAATGGACAGAAGCTGAACGCATTACCCCTCAGATCGGGGACTAGACTGGGCTGTCATATCCAACAATGATAACAATAAATCAAAAAGGGCATCAAAAGGGAATAAATAAATAAATATTTTTTTAAAGTCTAGCAGGACATACTATTTTTGGTTGAAACCCTTTTTAAATGAGGGCTTGTTAGATATCTTGTCTCTTCTGGCTTTTAGACTTTGAGTGGAGAAGTCTGATGATAGTCTTACAAGTTTTCCCCTGTATGTAACTTTTTGTTTTTCTCTTACAGCCTTTAGGATCCTTTCTTTATCCTTACTTTTTAAAAAATTTATGTTTTATTTAAGAAAGGAAAAATTAACAAAACCATAGGGTAGGAGGGATACAACTCCACACAATTCCCACCACACAATCTCCATATCCCATCTGCTCCCCTGATAGCTTTCCCATTCTCTTCTCCCTCTGGGAGAATGGACCCAGGGTCCTTGTGGGTTGCAGAAGGTGGAAGGTCTGGCTTCTGTAATTGATTCCCCGCTGAACATGGACATTGTCTGGTCAGTCCATACTCCCAGTCTGCCTCTCTCCTTCCCCAGTAGGGTGGGTTTCTGGGAAAGCGGAGCTCCAGGACAAATTGGTGGGGTCTTCCGTCCAGGGAAACCTGGCCGGCATCCCGATGGCATCTGGAACCTGGTGGCTGAAAAGAGAGTTAACATACAAAGCCAAACAAATTGTTGAGCAATCCTGGACCCAAAGGTTGGAATAGTGGAGAGGAAGTGTTGGGGGGGGGGGGTACTCACTGCAAACTCTAGTGTGCTTCTGCTGTCAGGTATATATTTTGCACTTGTTTATGGATACGTATGAACATATGCTCTCTCTCACAGAACCTGGTGTATATCTAGGTTTTGGGACTTTGTTAGAAAGTGAACCACCTGAGATGGAATTAGAGTATACTATAAAAAGAAAGGTCTCACCCGAATAATGAAGCTGAAGGGTTGTCATTCCACACATGAAGTCTCTGGACACAGTCTGAGCTGAAGCATACTGAGGTACAATCATTGCATTGATTAGGTTGTGATCGGCAGATGCAATATTATTTGATATGGATTGGGAGAGGCATGCAGGAAAGTGGGCCCTATCCTAAGGTTCCAGGACTGGGGGAAATATAGGCTCTTTAGTGGAGATGTGAGGTTCCTGCTGTCTTAGGGTTCAGAAAGACAATGCATAGTTATGGTTATCATCACATTATTTGGTAATTGAGTTAACTTTGAAAAGTCCTTTTGTTAGGGTTTGCTGTATAGTACCAGTATCTTGTAAATAGTTGTGCTACTGGTTGCCTCTGATCTCCTTGGTCTAGGCTTTTGAGAGAGTCCACATATCAAATACACAGCCTATATATTAAGAAGACTCAGTCTGTTTTTTAAAACCTTTGAGACATACAATTAATTTTCCTCCTCTCATATTAATTAACTAGTGATTTATATGACTACACTTTACTAGGAGTGTACATAAGCACCATTCCTACCACCAAAAGACTGTGTCCCATCCCACCTACCCACCCCTACCAACTCCTACTGGCCTAGGAAGCCTCATGTCTACCCCTTACCACAGGGTTTTTTACTTTGGTGCCCTACTTTCAATTTAGACAGATCCTGCTTTTAGTTTCCCTTTCAGATCTTCTTTCTCAATTTCTGTTGATGAGTGGGATCATTCCATACTAATTTTTATCTTTCTGACTTAGTTCACTTAACATAATTCCTTCTAGCTCTGTCTAAGATGGGTCAGAGAAGGTGGGTTCATTGTTCTTGATAGCTGTATAGTATTTCATTGTGTATATATACCACGGCTTTCTCAGTCACTCATCTGTTGTTGGGCACCAGGGGTTGCTTCCAAGTTTTAGCTATTATGAATTGTGCTGCTGTGAACATAGGAGTACACACCTCTTTTTGGTTGGGTGTTATGGAGTCCTTGGGGTCTAACCTTCGGAGAGAAATTACTGGATCATATGGAAGGTCCATGTCTAGCCTTGTGAGAGTTCTCCAGACTGCTCTCCACAGAGGCTGTACCAATTTACATTCCCACCAGCAATGCAAAAGGGTTCCTCTGTCCCCACAGCCTCTCCAACATTTGTTACTGCTGTCCTTTTTGATGTATGCCAGGTGATGTATGAAGTGCTATCTCAATGTTGTCTTAATTTGCATTTCTCTGACAATCAGTGACTTGGAGCAGTTTTTCATACATTTGTTAGCCTTTTGGATCTCCTCTGAGGTTAATGTTTTGTTCATATCCTCTGCCCATTTTTGGATGGGGTCATTTGCTTTTTGGGTGCTAAGTTTGCAGTTCTTTATATATTCTGGTGATTAGTTTCTTGTCTGATGTATGGCATGTGAAGATTTTCTCCCATTCTGTGATGGGTCTCTTTGTTTGTTTAATAGTTTCTTTGGATGTGCAGAAGCTTTTCAAATTGATGTAGTCCCATTGGTTTGTTTCTGCTTTAGTCTTTCAATTGCGTTTATTTCATCAAAGATGTCCTTGAGGTGTAGGTGGAAAAGTATTTTACCAATGTTTTGCTCTAAGTATTTGATAGTTTCTGGTCTAACATCCAGGTCTTTGATCCATTTGGAGTTGATTTTTGTTTCTTTATAGATAAAAGTGTTTCAATTTCATACTTCTGCATGTTACAATCCAGTTTTCCCAGCACCATTTATTGAAGAGAGCCTCCTTCTTACATTTAATACTCTGGGACCCCTTATCAAAGATTACATGTCCATAGATGTGGGGATTTATTTCTGGGTTGATTCTGTTTGGAACTCTCTGGGCCCCCTTAGAAGAGTCAGCTGATTGTTGAGAAAATAAAACAAAGAGAAAAAAACCTCTGATGGTCTTTCCTTGTCTGAGTAAGACCCTGCTTGGTGGAATATCTGTATCTGGAATTGGCTACTTAGAAAGAGAAAAGGCCAAAGGTTTCAGAAAGGAATAGAATTAGAATGAACAACACCCCCTGGTTGTTGTTAAAATTTCGGAGGCTCTTGCTGGGCGGGTCTAGTTTCACGGCGGGTAACAGAGACGCAGAGACAATGGCTGGGCAGGGAAGCTGTATTTCTTTATTCAGGAACAACGATTCATAAACTAAGACAAACTAATCACCAAACAGAACTCTGCTGTCTCTTTGCGGCGGCACCTGGTGGGACAGGAATCTTGGTAAAGAAAGATGCTCAGCAGGGGAGCCTGCTAGGAGCAGATCTCTGGCCCCCAGGGACTGGTTATGGGGGGGAAGGGGGGGTGTTCTTTGGGAATAATAATTTAAAAAAAAACATTTTTTTCCTTTCTTTTTGCTCTATTTTCTAACCCAAATTGAGTTATAGTCACCTCCTTGGTGTCACCACTAGGACCCCTTATTGACTGTCATACTAAGGGCAAAAAATCCTACTGTTTCCATAGGTGTAGTAGGAGCTCAAGCCACTAGCATCTTCTCATTCCACCATCTTTCAGAATCCCCTATCCTTACTTTTTTACATTGTAACAATGATGTGTCTTCAGGTCTAGGTTGATTCTTCTTGGGACTCTCTGGGCCTCTTGAATCTTAATGTCCTTTCTGTTGTTATGTCTGGGATATTTTCTTGTATTATTTCCTCTAGAATGTTTCCTTCCCCTTCCTCTCTTTCTTCCTCTGGTAGGCCAATTATATGAATATTACTTCTTTTGAGTTCATCCCATATGTCTCTGTTGGTTTTTTTTAGTGTCTCAGTCTCTTTTTGAACTCTTTTACCTTTATTTTTCTCTAGCTCGTCCTCTGTCTGGATAATTCTGTTTTCTGCTTCTATTAATCTGCTTTCCCTTCCATCAGCTTCCTTCTTCAGTTCAGTTATAGTATTAGCTTGTTCTGCTAATCGGCCTTTTAGCTCAACTATTTCAGCTTTCAGTTCCCTAATTACCTTGAGGTAGCTAGTATTTTCCTTGAGGTTCTCATCTATTGTTGTTTCTCTCTTCCTGATAGCCCTTTCCTCCATAGTTGTCTTCATTTCTGATTATTAGGTTTATTATTGCTTGCATACTTTTTTATCTGTGGTTACTTCTGACTGACTTGGAGTTTCTTCTGGGCTCCTGTCTTGATTCATTGCGGTAGAAGTTTTATTTTCTCTTGATTTAACCTTTTTAAAAAATATTTTATTTATTTATTATTGTATAGAGACAGAGAGAAATTGAAAGGGGAAGATAGTGAGGTAGAGAGACAGAAAGACACCTGCAGCCCAACTTCATCACTCATGAAGTTTTCCCCCTGCTGGTGGGGACTAGGGACTTGAACCTGGATCCTTGTGCATTGTAATGCGCATACTTATCCAAATGTGACACCTGGCCCTGATTTAACCTTTTTTTTTAAAAGTATTTTTGTGTTCTTTCATTCTCCAATTGTTTTGTTGTGAGTACAAGTCACACTAAAATATTTTCACAAACCTCAGAAAGTATAAGAATGGCAACTGAGGCAAAGATTGATACAGTTCAACCAATACCACTTAGCCAAACAACACCTATATTCCAAAAAAAAAAAAAAAAAGAGAAAGGGAAAAAGACAAAGCAATAATAGACAAGTACGCAAATATACTGTCCACTATAATAAATTCTAGAGATAGCAAGAGTAGAAAGGAAAGGAGACAAGAGAGACAGAAAGAGAGATTCCATTCTGAGTCATATTTCATCCACAAAATAATTCACAAATGAGTGTTGGTGAATTCAGAAAGCAAAGGAAGTAAGAAGAAGGGGAAAAAAAAAGACCAGTGAAATTAATTTCGTTTTTTTTTTTTTTTAATTAGCTAGGAGGAGAGAAAAATGAGGGTGTAGAGTAGAGGGAGAGAGAAACAAGTTACTCACACAATGGATAGCACACCCTGTCACCTATTAATGGAAAAAGCAACAACAGTTAATTTTGGTCAACCTGAGGAGGAGGGAAAATGGCCACACTTATATAATAAAAGTAATAATAAAGTAAAATAAAGTAAAAAACCCTAAAAGTTAGTCTGCTACTTGGACTGCTCCAGATTGGCTGCACACAGCCTGGTCCCCTTCTTCCTACTTAAAAAAAGTAAAGACAACCAATTATAAGAAATATAAAAAATAAAAATAATAATAATAAAAAACTCCAGTTTGTCTTTCCCAGGCAGTACTAAGGCCCTGATTGGCCAGTTATTCTATCACTCAAATAGAGCTGCAGCCCCTTTCAAAAGAATTAAAAAATGCTTGGAATTACACCCCTGCTGGGCCAGGAAAGAAACTAGCTCCACAGGAAGTTTGCTAGGAACAACTGGCCAGCCTGTGGGAATTGGTTTTGGGGTCAGGGGAGGGTGAGTTCAGAAATAGTCAAGCCAAATATGTCCTTTCCTTTGTCCTTTTCGCCTCTGTTTGCTAGCCCAAAAGTGGGTTATAGGACTCTTTTGGTGTCACCCTGACCACCGCTTGTTCTCCCTTACCACTGATGGTCAGAAATCCTTCCCTCTCCTGAGAATTCCGGGTTGAAAGCTGTTTTTTTCCGGAGCTCACACCAGGTGTTGTCTCCAAGTCAAGGTCTTGGCTCCACCTCAAAAGCCTCTTTTTTTTTTTTTTTTTTTTTATCATCATGTTCTTCCATCCCCATCTCTCTTCTCTGCTTGACAGTAAAACTCTTAGAATAAGTTGCTTTAATATTCACTGTTCCCTTATTTCATTTTCTTTTTTTGCATCCTCCACCTAAGATTTTTGTAAGTTGACCACTGTCAACTTTCTATTTGTTGATTCTTCTCTTCTTTCTATTTTTTAAGTACTTAAGTCCCTAAGACTGATTTCATGGAATTCTTTACACTTGTATATACACTCCCTTGCTGACCTTATCCATTTTACAAGCTTGACATTCTAAACTTCTAATCTTTATTATAAAACCTCTTCTGATCTAGAGAACATCTCGACTTAGGTGACAAATAAGCATCTTGAACTTGGTATGTTCAAATACAGAACTGACCTCCCCCCACTCTCACACCCTTACCAACCAGTTCCTTCCTTCGGTAGCTTTGCCTTGGAAGATTAATGGTAACAAGATTCTTCTGCTTAATCAAACCAAGAAGTACAGTTGGCAGAAACAACTATCTCCCAATTTCAGTTCTTTTTAGTTATAGAGAATTAGCCAGCCACATTTAGACTGACCATATATATTTCCAGCTAAAGACTATATTTTAGGTTGTATCAATGTAGCCATATAAAGTTATGAATAAAAGTGAAGCATACCATTTCTGATTCATTTTTAATTTTGTTTAATTTACACATTAGTTTCTGTTTTTGTTTTGTTTTGTTTTGTTTTTGTGAGCTACCTAACAGAAGTATTAAGGATGGCAGTGGACCCCTCCAGTCTAGTTTCTGGGTTACCTACTTGAACAGAATCCATATACCCACCAACACACTCTGAGCTACTTCATTTCTGGCAATGGATTTTTGCTTCAAGGTGACAAAAATTTCACTATTTTTCACTTCTGAAGGACAGTTCACATCCTTCATGATGTATCCTATTATAATTTAACTCATCTCTTTAGAATCTCTCTTGCTTTTGTCTTAAAACTTTATCTACAATAGCTATTCTAAACCAAGATGAGTTGATTCTACAACTACTACCAAGCATTTAAAAATATTTAGAGGTATGTTTGACTTTCACAAATGAAGTAAGGTTTTGTTACTAGCATGTAGGTACTAGAAATACAGTTACTGTTAAACAACACATAATGCACAGGACAATTCTCACAAAATATAACTATCTGACCTCTCCCCCCAAAGAATCATAATGTCAAGGTTAAGAAACCTACTGTGGAATCTTTTATGACTACCTATTGCTATGCTGCTAGGAAGATTTCTTTTCTACCCTTGATTCCTTATAATTTATTTTTTGTAATAAAGCTAGAGTTATAACCTAAAAACAATAAAGTGATAGCTTACATCTTCCACTATTCTTTCATTTTATTCAGAGTAAAAGCCAAAGTCACAAGACAAAAAAAGGAAAACTAGTCTTTCGAGTAGCCACTCCTCTCTCACTTTTAATTCTACTCCAAGCACATAGGCTTCTTTGCCTTTGCTCAATCCAGACATGCACTTACCTCAAGATTTTGCCCCTGTTAGTCTCTGTCTGGACCACTATTCCCACAGTTGTCTGCACAGCTTGGCCTTACTTCTATCCCACAGCCTTCCTAACTCCCTTAACTTATTTTGTTCCCTAGCAGTTATCATCCAGCACACAGTATAATTTTCTTTTTGTTTATTTTTTGATTTCCCACCACTAATATGAAGTCTACACAAGGACCATGATTTTTGTTATTTTTCATCACTGAAGTATTCCCATGGTCTTCTTTAGTACTAGGAATAGTAGACATTCGGTAAACAAATATTAGCCAAGTGAATAAACCATATTGTCTTAGCTCTTCATGTCATAAGTTACATAGCTGGTGCATGTTTACCTGACCTACTATTGGTGCAAGTTGTAGATCATTTGTGTCCTATTGTTTACACTTTTCTACTCATAAATAAGTTTTGAATCTTATTTGAAGGACAGCTTTTCAACAGGTTTTTTCTTTTCTCTTTTCTTTTAGGATAAACTTTTCTTCCAACTGTACAGATTGGTTTTCTAATGTGGCTTTTCAGCTCCCTGAGGCAATCTGATCTCAAATTTTCTTTGCACAACTTGCCATAATGTTCCTTTTCCTGTGGGACCACCCAGGTCTTGTGTTGTCTTTTTTACGCTTTCATATCATTAGCCATCATGAGTAGCACTGTTTACAGACATCTTCTGCGTAAACATTTTGGTAGACAAGGGAAGATGTGTTCTCAAAAACTGAAATATGTATGCTTTACCCTCCCATTTGTCACGTCTTTTACCCCTACCACACATGTTTTATGTGAGAAGGAAAATGAAGGGCAAAATAGGATCTATCATCTCAGTGTTTGCTCAAGGTTGTTCTGCTGTTGTACAGGTATTTTTCTTATAGAATACTTGAAAAGCACAATTAAAACATTTGGATGCAATTGGTGTTCACTTTCTTTTTTCCTAAGCTATTCATATTAGCTCATGAAAATCACTTTACCTGTTTGATTGCCCTTAACCTCACCATGGAATGAATAATTTCTTTAGACTGGAGTCCTCTGTATCCTTAACATGCCAGAGCCCTTATTGTATTTCCACTTAAGGTAATACCGTGTGATTTTGTACGTAAGTCTTTTGTGGCTTTGCCTTCAAAAACTACCCAAAGGCATAGAAATATAAATGGTAGGTGCTTTTTCAGATTCAGGACTCATTCTTTAAAATTCACTTAAATTTCTTCAAATTTCAGGCTGTGTGAGAGTAAAATTTTATGTTTGGTGCATATACTTTGTAGAAGATTTAATTTAAAAAGGTAAATTAGAATCTGTATATATAATTTGAGAAACATTTGGCTTGAATTACCATCAGGCAGGGGAGGGTACAACATAAAATGGTATCTTTTATTCTGGAATATGTGCATTTGGATTTTATGAAGTAATTGTAATTTTATAGTTTTGATGTTACAAGAAAGTAAAGACTTCTTTTTAGATGACATGATTAAAGGATTTGGTGATCTGTTATTCATCAGTGCATGACTGCTGGCTTCTTATTTGTTTTTGACATTATAAGTAACACAATACTCATCTATTGTTTAATGAAAAGAGCCATTCTCCATTCTTCTTCAAAATTACTTTGCTTTGAGGTGAAATAAAAAATCCATGAGAGCTAAATGGACATGAGATAGAAATTCATATCAGAATATTACGTATGTTTTTATAATAATGAGAAAAAATACTTTTATTTCAGGTACTTACATTTTTGTTTGAGGAACAAGGTTAATTAGAAACAGAAAAGATCAAAAAGTATTTTTGGCAAGGGTTATATTTCCTAGAGAGATGGCATAATTTTTTTTCATGTAATCACCATCCACAAATTCCTAAGAAGTGTATTTATAAAGTAATATTATAAGTAAATTTAGGTTTCATGTTGGGCCCACAAATTTTTAATACTGCCTTTTATAAAACTCTTTACAAGATAGGAACTGCAATGTGTTCTAAATTTTATTAACAATTGGAATAGTCATTTGTTAGTAGCTAATTCTCTCAATTTTGCAACATCTGTTTCTCCTGTTCAAATCATTCTCCAAAACTTGGAGTCCATTTTGTAAGAGATCACAATTTTTCTTTAAATTAGGACAACATTAATTTTGTTTTTTCCTAAAAAAAAAATTCTTTGGTTGATCCTTCTGCAGAGGTGACTTACCTTGATAATTAATTTAAAACAATCACTGGTTCTTCTAATGACATGCATTATAACATAAGGGAAGATCCATCATCTTATCTGTGATTTTTAGAAGTTGAATTTGATCAGTAATTGTAAGATGAAAAAGGGAGTTCTTTAAATTAGGACAACATGAATTTTTTTTTTCCTAAAAAAAAAAAATTCTTTGGTTGATCCCTCTGCAGAGGTGACTTACCTTGATAATTAATTTAAGATAATCACTGGTTCTTCTAATGACACACACTATAACATAAAGGAAGATACATCATCTTATCTGTGATTTTTAGAAGTTGAATTTGGTCAGTAATTGTAAGATGAAAAAGGGAGAGTTGAAACTACAAAAAGATTATCATGAACACTATCACAAAGTGAGAAATCTTCTAAAAGTCAATAGAAACCTTGGTGTATTTTTGTTTGTTTTTAATAGTGAAACAGAGGGCATTTCTGAAATATAGTAATAATCATGGGAAGGTGAGAAATCATACCCACATGTCAACAACTGCACTAAAAGTCATTATCTCCTCAAACTTACTTGGGGGAAAGAAATTTAGGAATGGACTATGTTTGTTGTTTATTCCTGAATCTTTTGTGTAGTGAGCCAGAGATATCCATTGCTTTAAGAGCATTTGTGGGTTTGTTGCAATAAAGCAGAGAGTGTGCTCAAGTTTTTAATTTCTGAGATGACCTTCAAGTCATATTTGTATACTAAAAAAAAATTCATGGTGAATAGAAAATATTGTTAATGAAAAGTGTAATGTAAACAAAGGGCATCTCTTGGGAAATATAATGAGAGGAACTTTGAAAAATTGAAGAAGGGTTTAAGAACTTTCAACTGATGTTACACTTTGGTATCATGTCCAACATGAGGTATAAGAAAAAAAAAGTAGAGTAGAGGTAGAAGACAGTGTGTTTAAACATGGACTTTGTGCTAAGAGTCCTGGTGTTCCCAGTCTACAAAGTGTTTGCTAGGTCCAGCAATTTCCTTATGTTGACTGTGCAGAAATGGTAGTGTCAAATAACTCACTGGCACAGTCAAAGTTGGTATTGCATATAAGAAGACCCTTCTAAGACACCAGTTGTGCGGACTGCACATTTCATCTTGAATGCTGCTGCTGTGATAATCCAAACTCCAGATGGGTGAACCACTCATCGTGATACCTGGGAATTGTACATATTTTTTAAATTTTTTAGTTTTTATTTATAAAATGGAAACACCAGCAAGAACATAGGATTAGAGGAGTACAACTCCACACAATTCCCACCACCAGAAGTCTATATTCCATCCCCTCCCCTGATACTTTCCCTATTTTTTAACCCTCTGGGAGCATGGACACAGGGTCATTATGGGCTGCAGAAGGTGGAAAATCTGGCTTCTGTAATTGCTTCCCTGCTGAGCATGGGTGTTGATAGGTTGATCCATACTCCATACTCCCAGGGTCTCTCTCTCTCTCTCTCTCCCTTTCCCTAGTGGGGCAAAGCTTGGGGGAAGCAGGACTCTAGGACACAATGCTGAGGTAATTTGCCCTGGGAAGTCTGGTTGGCAACTGGAACCTAGTGACTGAAAAAGCATTAAGATATAAAGCAGAACAAATTGTTGACTAACCATGAACCTAAAGACTGGGTTATTGTGGATGAAGATTTGGTGTCTTCATTTTGGAGAAAGCTAGTAGGTCTATTTTAGGTATATTCCAAGGGGCCTATGATCCTACTAGTTTTTGCCTGTGCCTGACATCTAATATGCAGGTAACCTAAGTTATTATCAGGGGTGGGGGGAATGGTGTCATAGTTGGAAAAAGGACCAGAAAGTTGGATCAGGGAAGAGAGTAGCTCTTCACTTAAATTGGTAATCAGATTAAATTTTAACAGTGGGCTCAAATTGTTAATATATTTTTAATTACAACTTGTTCTTTGAAATATTAAATCTCTTAAAATCTTAGACCAGGGAGAACAGAAGCAATTGGTGGTGTTAATTTATCAGATACAGCTATATATAAATAGCATAAAAAGACATAAATTATGGTGAGATCTTGTATGAATTTTACATATCTTACAACTCTGGAGATCACTAAACTCTCTGCAGAGGACTAAACAATGAGAGGAAATTATATGACACATACCAGAATTGATTCTCAGGCCACCTTACCTCACATAAGTTTTCTAATAAGCATTTGTGCAAAAGTGTACAGAAGGGGGGTAAAGTACACCCTTTGAAAGGAGGGAGAATCCAAAAGCATAGTAGTGCCTCTCTAGGGGAAGGTACTCAATTAGAAATAAAGGAGATAGCAAAAACTTCTCTGTGATCTGGGGCCCACATTTAGCTTAAGAGCCTATGTGACCTATGCAGCATTCTAGATCTGAGCTCACATTCTGTGGTCATGAGTAGAAACATTTCAAGCTGTCCCACTATACACCCATATTCCTCAGGTGTAGCATAGAGTATGTTGTCCATCCTCCCTTCAGAGGATGGAATATTCTCTACCATTGTTGATCCAAGTTGAGGGCAATGTCCTAATGGGGGCCCACAAAGGGGTCTATTGTTTTGTTCCTGAGAGAAATGACCGGTAACAATGAAGAGAGGGATTTATTCAAGGTCTATGCCCATCATGTCTGTCTGGGAATCTCAGGACTCCCAATTTAGGGATCTGGCTGATAGGGTGGCCTGATAGTGACTAAAGAGTCATCGTTAAAGTATGCCAGTCTCTTGCCCTTATTCAGCTTTTGCAGTCCTTGCTTTGATGAGGCTAGCTTTGGAGTGAATGAGAGAACTGTGATAGGAAGTAGGTGAGGAGGGTATCTAAGTCTAAGTAGACACTATTTCATTATGAACTTTTTACTGACTCACTACAGACTATTGTGTATTTTGCTTTCAGGTATATTTTTCCCTAATGTATAGATACATGTGAACATATGCTCTATCTTACACAACCTGGCCTAGAAATAGGCTTTGGGATTTTGATAGGAATTGAGCCTCCTGGAATGCAATTTGAGAATACTATGAAAGAAAAGGTCTCACCCGAGTAATGAGGGTGTAGGGTTGACATTCCATGCCTGACATCTCTGAACACAGTCTGAAGTGAAGCATGCTAAAGTGGGACTCATTGCATTGTTTAGGTGGGGATTGGCAGATGCAATATCATTTGGTATTAATTGAGTGAAGCAAGCAGGAAAGTGAGCCCCACCCTAGAGGTTTCAGGACTGGGGGGAATATGGGCTCTATAGAGGAAGTGGGAGGTTCCTGCTGTCTTAAGGTTTAAGAAGACAATAGATAGGGGTTTACAGTCAACAGTATTTATACCCTTATCCCATATTAGGGAGCTACTCTCTTCCGTGATCCAGCTTTTTGGTCCTTTTTCCAACCATGACATCATCTTCCAAGATAATAGCTTGGACCCACCGGCATATCAGATTTCAGACTCAGGGGAAAAAAAGCAAAAGAAAAGAAAAAATAAACCTATTATAGCCACAAGCCTTTTGGAATATAACTGAAATATGTCTATTAGCTATCTACAAAATGGAAGACCCCCCCCCCCAACTCTTTATCTGCACTATTCCAGCCTTTAGATTCATGACTGGTCAACAGTTTGTTTGGCTTTGTATGTTAACTCTATTTTCAACCACCAGGTTCCAGATGCTAGCATGATGCCCATCAGACTTCCCTGGAAGGGCAACCCCACCAATGTGTCTTGGAGCTCTGCTTCCCCAGAGGCCTTCCCCACTACAAAGAGAGACAGGCTGAGATATGGATTGACCTGTCAATGCCCATGTTCAGCATGGAAGCAATTACAGAAGCCAGACCTTTCACCTTCTGCATCCCACAATGACCTTGGGTCCTTACTCCCAGAGGGATAAAGAATAGGAAAGCTATCAGGGGAGGGGTTGGGATACCGAGTTCTGGTGGTGGGAATTGTGAAGTTGTAGCCCTCTTATCCTATTGTGGGGCTATGTGTAAGCTTGATAGAGCTTAGGGAGAACTCCCCCCATCCTTGGATGGAGGTCTGAGAAGATAGCCTTTTGTTAGTCTCTTTCAACCGAGGTGAGCAAAGGGGAGAAACCACGTCTCTCAGAATTAGCTCTTTACTTCTTGACTCTCAAGCCCACAGAAACCTCACTACTCCTCTACATTAACCACAGGCCACATGGCTGCCTACCTTAAGATTCATTTACTCAAAGTTCACCTCACCTTCTGATCACAGAGGAGAACACACCTTATCACACACTCCATCATACACCTCAAACCCCAGACAAGAGAAATTCCAAACTATATGGACTTTTGATATCCATCTTCTCTCTGTCTCACCCTACTGGTTTAACCCCTATGCTTCTCCCAAATACCTTTGGATAATTAAGTTGCTTGAGTCATGGAGAATAACTGTCTTGTATCTCATCAATTCCTGTCATACCAGCCCCTTACCATAGGGGCAAGCTGACCTTTAAGAAACCTGTAATTTCTGATGTTTGAAATATGTTCTTTGTTTGCTTTTCTATTTAAACTCATGTCCACCTGCCAATAAACGAGATTTGAGATTTGAGAACACATCATTTTCTCCCCTGTGTCTGTTTTTTTGTTGTCCCTTAAGCGAGCGAGAGAGAACTGGTCAATTGCCTTCCTACTGGAGATCACCCCACCAGAAAGCCGACATTCTATGGTTTTGGCAATGTTTTCTTTTTTATATATAAAAAATTAAAAAGAAAACCTTCTCTATGGAGGGGGCCATAGATGACCCAATAGACTACTTTCTGTTTATTTTATATTAAAAGATAACCTACTTATCATGTTTATATCACTGACTAATTTTCATATGACCACACCTGAGTATTTGATTGTCAGTAAAAGTCTGAAGATGGGTGTTAAAAAACATGGTATTTCTTTGTTGCAAGGGACAATTGACCTAGATGACCTCAAAGGGATTTTGGAGACTTATCTTGCCTGTTAAGAATAGGAATGAGGCATAACAGCATAGTTTGTTAACCTGGAAACAACCCAGGTGTCCAAAAACAAATGAGTGGCTGAACAAGTTGTGGTATATATACACACAGTGGAATACTACTATTTAAAATCATCTTGGATGGAGCTTGAAGGAATCATGTTAAGTGAAATGAGTCAGAAAGAGAAGAAGAAGTATGGGATGATCTCACTCATAGATGGAAGTTGAAAAACAAAATCAGAAGAAAAACACTAAGCAGAACTTGGACTGGAGTTGGTGTATTGCACCGAAGTAAAATTCTGGGATGGGTAGGGGGAGCATTCAGTTCCTGGAACAGGATGACAGAGGACCTAGTGGGGGTTATATTGTTATGTAGAAACCTGGGAAGTGCCATGCATATACAAACTATTGTATTTACTGTCAACTGTAAGACATTAATCACCCAACAAAAAAATTTAAAAAAAAAGGAGTGAGGGGGCCACGTGATAGTGCAGGTGGTTAAGTGCAAGGACCCGCCTAAGGATCCTGGTGTGAGCCCCCGGCTCCCCATCTACAGGGAAGTCACTTCACAAGTGGTGACACAGGTCTTCAGGTATCTGTATTTCTCTCCCCCTCCCTGACTCCCCCTCCTCTCTTGATTTCTCTCTATCCTATCCAACAACAACAACAGCAGCAATGGCAACAATAATGGTGACATCAAAAACAAGGACAAAAAACAGGGGCAACAAAACAGGAAAAATCGCTTCCAGGAGGTGTGGATTCGTAGTGCAGGCACTGAGTCCCAGCAATAACTCTGGAGGCAAAATAAATAAATAAATAAAAGAAAAAGAAATAAAAGGAAAAGAATAGGAGTGAAAAACTGCCACAATTTTCATATGAACAGTATTTTGATAGTATTTTGGCTCCTTTTACTTAGTAGTTTCTTTGCAACTGCTGCCTTTGAACTTATTTCCAGCAACAAATGTCTTATTTAATAATATAAGCCATCCAAGTACTTATTTAACTACATGATACATGCATGATTTTACATCTGATTTGTTTATTCAGTGCAGCATTTTTAAAATAAAAGTTGTATAGAGTGGATATCATACTCCACTTTACCTACATTAAATAGTTAAAATTAAAAAAAAAGTTAAAATCAGCATTGTCAGAGATGATGCTTGCAAATGTTTGTCTGCACATGCATATACCCGTCAGTAGACAAAATAGTTCTCAGTTAAATCATAAAACTATGTTTATTTCACACAGTTAAAACAGCCACACACTTAACTTATATAAGCAGTCTACTTGCAAATCTAAAGCACATACATGAGTCACTGCAGATTGCATGCTCATTGCTATGAAATAATTCTAGAATTATCAATTGTTTCTTTGTAAAAATGCACCTAACAAATAAAATATATTTCCTAGTTATGCTTTGTGTACATATGATGTCACTAAATAAATGATCCTGGTTCTGTTATGAAATACTCCAAGCTTTATGTTAGGCCCTGACTAGAAGGTCACCTAGGGTAGGGATGAAGGTCCATGAAGGTTATTTGGGAGACAGGCCAGTGATAGAATAGAGAGATAAAACATAAGAGAAATAATTTAAAGAGTTGTAATTAAACAGGTTACCACTTGGGTAACTGGAGTTCAATCCCTCCAAGAATGCTGAGAGATAATTTACAGCATGGCTAGGTCCAACTGAGGATGAAAGATGCCAAAAGGAGTTGTTGACTCCATTATTCATTGATTAATTGAAGGCTTTTTGAATGTGAAAGAAAGCACTCATTTCCTAGATTGTGTCCTGACTCTTGCATGAGCCAAGAGATTAGTCTTTGAAGGTCAGAGAATAACTTCAGTCCAGAATTGCTAGAGAGATAAATTAGGAAGTAGAAGTCTACTTTAGGTTGGTAAGGACTGTGGAGAAGAGTCTCCAAGGGAGAAGCAGAAGCATAAAGCAGAGAGACTGAGAGGAACTGACTGAAAGAAAACCATCATGGCAGATTCTGGCAGGCTACTGGGAGACTTTTATAAAATGAAAACGGAAAGATTATTAGGAACAGATTATGTAAGACTTTGCTGACCGTGTTTAAGATTTGGATCATATCCTATGAGCAACAGGGAGCTATAAAAGAGTTTCCAGCAGGGAAGGTCATTAAATTTTAAGAAGATTACCCTTGTGCTGTATGGATAAAGACTTGGAGGGAGGTGGAGGAAGAGGAAAGATGGCCAAGGAGACTATTGCACAGTCTAGATGTAGGTGACAGGAACTTGAGTGGAGATTGGGGAAAGCAGAAAGAGTGTGCTTGTGATAGACATTTTGGTTGTAAAATATATTTTTAAAAAAAGCAATTTTATGATAGTGATCAGAAAAAGAAAGCACTTTTTTCTTTGACCGTGCTAAGTGTATCAGTGATGGTGCTGTTTACCCAATGGAGAAGTCAGGAGAGGGAAAAGTTCAGGGGTTAAAATCTAGAGAGAACATTGGGAGCCTGATGCGTAATGAAAGAAAAAGTGTTAAGTTGTGGGTAAAAGTGTTCTGTAATGTACATTCTCTGGGAGATAAGAAACTTCCGGTGTGTCAAAACTGCACTGTAAACCATTAACATTGGGGCCCCAATAAAATGAAAAAAAAATATATCTGGAGATCAGATTTAGAAAATTTGTATTTAAAAATGTCTGAGACATAAAATCTGAAGTAAATAGCAAGTACATGTATACTCTGTGTTGAGGATGTACTCTATAAATTAGGAAACTATTGAATATTTTCTGTTAAATTATGAGGAATGTCAGAACCTACTATTCATATGTCAATAACATACAATTCCACAAGGGGAAAGGACTCAAAATATTCCTAACAGGGTACTAAGGGAAAAAATTTCACTGTATTAGAATGTGTCCCCCAAATTTGGCACTTTAGTGTTTGTCTTATCAGGGTAGGGCAATGAAGCACTGGGTTAAATGCATATAGTAAGAAGCACAAGAACCTGCTCAAGGATCCCACTTTGAGCCCCTATCACCCACTTGCAGAGGGGTTGCTTCAAAATGGTAAAGAAGGTTTGTAGGTGTCTTTCTCTCTCCCTGTCTCCTGCCCTCTCTCAATTTCTCTCTGCCCTATCCAATAACATGGGGGGGGGGGTGTGAGGGGAAAGGCCACCAGGAGTAGTATATTTGTAGTGTAGGCACCAAGTCCCAGCAATAACCCTGAAGGCAAAAAAAAAAAAAGATTTTGTCTAGGTCAACAAGTGCTTGTTTGGATAGTACACTGCTTTGCCATGTGTGTAACTAGGGTTCAGTACTAGCCCCTGCCTCATTGAAGGAAGCTATGATGCTGCGATTTCTTTTCATTCTCTGTTTGCCTCTCTGTGTTTATCTTATAAAAGTCAATTCAAAGCGATGAAGCCCCACTTATGAGCCCAAAAGACTGTCTTGGTTTTTAAACAATAATAATTATCACCTAGCCTTCACAAACTTTGACTTACCTCATAGTTTATCCTAGGGAAATCACATGTTACTTCATAGTAGATGGTAGAGTAGTAAAAGATGGTGATTTTGATTATATTTCTGTAACTGAGTAGAACCTTATTCTTTAGGAACTATCTTATTTATGTATATACACATTCCTTCAACACCTACTTTTGAATTGCTAAACTGAGAAAGGCAATTCCTAAGATTGTGAGGACTACATGAAAAAGCTTAGAGTCTGGGGTTATAATGACATGGGTCTAAGAAAATTTTTTCAAGTAAATATTAGTAGGGCTAATACCAAAATCCATACACCAGAGAAGTATTTCTAGTTCAGAAACCTAGAATAATGCCAGAAACAATTACAGATGTAAAGTACAAAAAAAAAAAAAAGGAAAAACTGGACAAAGGCAAGCAGTAGGAGATTAACACATAAACAGAGCCGATTTGTTAGAAACTGGCTTATGCATGTTGGACTTATGTTAGATGGAGAAAGGCCTGACAGCTTCCAGGAGCAAGAACTGACCTGCCAGGAATCAGAGTCGACATTTTGGGCTCCAGTACATCATGACTTCTTACTAATGCTATGTTTTACAGTCTCCTCATGTGTTACTAATAGCTACTCATGTGTTACTCATAGACCTGTGAGTTTCAGTCTAAAGGGCATCTGTCACACTCAGAGGATATATACCCAGCTCCAGATTATAGGCCTCTATTTTGAACTTCTTATAAAGGGGTAGCTAGTGTAGTTTTATGTTTCATGTCCTATGAAATACTTTTAAAACTCTTTGAAATGACCTTCCCCCACTCAGCAGCTGATCAAAACCTTTTCTCCCTTTCTCTCATTGGATGTCTGTGCTCACCTTCTCGTGTTGCCAGGCCCCTTTTCAACAACTTCCACATAAGAGATTCTGGAAACAGATCTGATACACCTGCACATGTACTCATTGTTGAGGAAACTCATATAACCGAACACTTTTGAATCCTGTTAATTGTTTAATTATAATACATATGTATTATTTATAGATTAAAATATTGGTAGGATTCTATATTTGCAACAGCTTTCCCACCTGAACGCTATAAAGTAAACCTGAGTTCTCATCTTTTTTTTTTATTTCTTTATTGAGGAATTAACGTTTTACATTCTACAGTAAATACAATAGTTTGTACATGCATAAAATTTGCCAGTTTTCCATATAACAATACAACCTTCACTAGGTCCTTTATCATCCTTTTTGGACCTGTGTTATCTCCACCCTGCCCCCACAAACCCCAGAGTCTTCTACTTTGGTGCAAAATACCAATTCCAGTTCAGGTTCTGCTTGTGTTTTCTCTTCTGATCTTGTTTTTCAACTTATGCCTGAGAGTGAGATCATCCCATATTCATCTGTTTCTTACCTATTTCACTTATCATGAATTTTTCAAGGTCCATCCAAGATCAGCTGAAAACAGTAAAGTCACCATTTCTTATAGCTGAGTAGTATTCCATTGTGTATATATAACACAACTTGCTCAGCCACTCATCAGTTGTTGGACACCTGGGTTGCTTCCAGGTTTTGGCTAAGACAAATTGTGCTGCTAAGAACATATGTATACACTGATCTTTTTGGATGTTTGTGTTCTCAGGATTATATCCCAAGGAGAGGAATTGAAGGATCATAGGGTAGGTCCATTTACTAGCCTTCTGAGAGTTCTCCAGAATGTTCTCCATAAGGCTGGACCAATTGACCTTCCCACCAGCAGTGGAGGAGTGTTTCTATGACCCAACAACCTCTCCAGCATTTGCTGCTGTTACATTTTCTGATGTATGACATTTTCACAAGAGTGAAGTGGTATCACATTGTTTTCTTTATTTGCGTTTCTCTGATAATTAAGGACTTGGAGCATTTTTTCATGTGTTTCTCAGCTTTTTGGATCTCTTCTGTGGTGAATATTATGTCCATGTCCTCTCCCCATTTTTAGATGAGGTTATCTGTTTTCTTGTTGTTGAGTTTCGCAAGCTCTTTATTTTGGTTATTAGTCTCTTGTCTGATGTATGGTATGTAAACATCTTCTCCCATTCTGTGAGGGGTCTCTTGATTGGGGTAGTGGTTTCTTTTGCTGTGCAGAAGATTTTTAATTTGATGTAGTCCCATAGGTTTATGCTTGTGTTAGTCTTCTTTGTAATTGGATTCATTTCATTGAAGATGTCTTTAAAATTTATGCGGAAAAGAGTTCTGCCAATAGTATCCTCTAACTATCTCATAGTTTCTGGTCTAACATCCAAGTCCTTGATCCACTTGGAATTTACTTTTGTATTTGGTGAAATATTGTGGTTCAGTTTCATGCTTCTGCATGTTTCAACCCATTTAACCCAACACCATTTGTTGAAGAGACCCTGCTTTCCCCATTTAATAGTCTGGGCACCTTTGTCAAAGATTAGATTCCATAGGTGTGGGGGACTCTCAATTCTATTCCACTGGTTAGTGTGTCTATTCATGTTCCAGTACCAAGCAATTTTGATGAAAATAGCCCTATTATACAATTTGAGATCTGGGAGTGTGATGCCTCTGGTTCTGTTCTTTCTTCTCAAGATTGTTTTGGCAATTCTAGGTCTTTTCTGTTTCCAGATAAACATTTGTAGCATTTGTTCTATTCTCCTAAAAAATGTGGTGGGAATCTTGATGGGGATAGCATTAAATTTGTATGTGGCTCTGGGTAGCATATTCATTTTGATGATGTTAATTCTTCCAACCCATGAACATGGAATATCTTTCAATTTCTTTGTGTCTTTTTCAATTTCCTTGAGTAGTGACTCATAATTTTCAGTATACAAGTCTTTCACTTCTTTGGCTAGGTGTACTCATAGGTATTTTATTGTTTTTGTTGCTATAGTTGTCAGGCTAGCTTCGCAGGCTGGACAGAAACGTCCAGAGACTCATGGCTGAGTGGGACGCAGTTCAGTCTTCATTGAGTGGGAATGCAGTGTGATCTAGCTATCTCTAATCACAATCCTGTCCTATATATCTCCTGAGGTGGAAGTGTCAGGTCAGAAGAGGATGTACCTAGGATAGGGGGTGGGGAGAGGGAAAAAGCTAGGGAACCAGTGGGGATTAAACTAGTGAGGGTCTCAAAACAATGATTATGTAAATAGACTGCAGAATTAAGCAATGCAACAGAAGGGGTCTTAGAAGCTGACCAATAGTAAAAGGAATTGATTTCTGGATTTTAACTTCTTCTAACTTAGTGTTTACATAGAGGAATGCCACTGACTTTTGAATGTTAATTTTGTAGCCTGACAACTTACTGTATTGCTTGATGATATCCAAAAGCTTCTAACTGGATTCCTTAGGTGTTTCTATGTGTACTATCATGTCATCTGCAAATAGGGAGAGTTTGACTACTCTTCCAATCTGTATGCTATGGCAAGAACTTCCAATACTATGCTGAGTAGTTATGGTGATAGGGGAAGCCCTGTCTAGTAAATGATCTGAGGGGAAATGCTTACACTTTTTCACTACTGAGTATGATGTTGGCTGTAGGTTTACTATATATATATACTCCGATATCTTTAGGAATGTTCTATCTATCCCCATTTTTTGTAGTGTTTTGATCATAAAAGGATGTTGTATTTTGTCAAAGGCTTTCTCTGCATATCTATTGATATGACCATGTAGTTGTTGGTCTCGCTTTTGTTGATGTGGTGGATCACATTGATTGATTTACATATATTAAACCAAGCTTGCATGCCTGGGATAAACCCCACTTGGTCATGATGAAAAATATTTTTAATATACTGCTGTATCCCGTTGGCTAGAATTTTGTTCAATATTTTAGCATCTATGTTCATCAGAGATACTGGTCTAGAGTTTTCTTTTTTGGTTGTATCTCTCTCTGTTTTTGGTATCAGAGTGATGTTGGTTTCATAGAAGCTGGAAGGGAGTATTCCAGTGTCTTCAATCTTCTGGAAGACTTTTAAAAGTAGAGGTATTAGTTCTTCTTTGCAGGTTTTGTAGAATTCATTTGTAAAACCATCTGGTCTAGGACTTTTATTTTTGTGGAGATTTTTGATAACTGTTTCAATTTCATTAGCTGTGATGGACCTGTTCATGCTATCTAGTTCCTCTTTACTTAATTTTGGAAGTTGGTAGGTATCTATGAAATTGTCCATTTCTTCCAGGTTCTCTAGCCGGTGGCATATAGCTGTTCATAGAAGCCTTGCATGATATGTTGAATTTCTGCAGTGTCTGTTGTGATAGCTCCTCTTTCATTTAGTATCCGATTTATTTGGGTCTTCTTCCTTTTTTGTTTTGTGAGTCTGGTTAAAGGTTTGTCTATTATGTTGATTCTTTTGGAGAACCAACATTTACTTTCGTTGATCTTTTGTATGGTTTTCTTATTTTCAATGTTATTGATTTCTGCCTTAACTTTAGTGATTTCTATCCTTCTGCTTGCTTTAGGGTTTCTTTGTTCTTCTGCTTCTAGGTCTTTAAGCAATCAGGCTGTTTATTTGTGCTTTTTCTTTTTTCCTAATGTGTGCTTGTATGGCTATGAACTTCCCTCTCAGTACTGCCTTAGCTGTGTCTCAGTATATTTTGATAGCTTGTGTCTTCATTGTCATTGAACTCTGGAAACATTTTGATTTTTTCCTTAATTTTTTCTTTGACTCAGTAGTTTTTAAGTAGTGTACTGTTGAGCTTCCACATTTTGGGACTCTTACTAATCTTTTGATTGTTAAGTGTTAGTTTCATTCCACTGTGGTCTGAGAAGATGCTTGGGAGGAATTCAATGCTCTCAAATTTCCTGATGCTGTCTTTGTGTCCTAACATATGGTCTATCCTTGATAATGACCCATGTAGACTTGAGTAAAATATGTATTCCAGTTTTTTTGGATGAGTGACTCTGAAAATGTCCAATAGTTCTAGTTTATCTGTCTCTTCATTTAGTTTCCTTATGTTTTTATTGATTTTCTGCCTGGATCATCTGTCAAGTTGAGAGAGTGGGGTGTTGAAGTCCCCTACTATGACTGTGTTGCTGTTAGTATATTGCTGTAGCTCTTTCAGTAGACGTTTGATGTATTTAGATGGCTTCTCATTGAGTGCATATGTGTTAATAATTGTTAAATACTCTTGATTGACTGATCCTCTGAACATTAAGTAGTGTCCATTCCTATTTTTTAAATTTTATTTATTTTAAAGTCTATCATGTCAGATATGAGAATAGTTGTTCCTACCCTTTTTTGTAGGTCATTGGCTTGTATGATAGTTTTCCCTCATTTCACTTTGAGTCTATGTTTGTCTTGTTGAGTTAGGTGTGCTGAGTTCACATCTTATTTCATGCTACTCAGCAAGTCATTCTATATTTTTTAAACCCTTGTCTTCTAATTCAGCAATTTAGAAATAACCAATCTAAATAAATACTTAGAAAACATTTTGTGGTAGTCAGGCGGAAGCTCAGTGGGTTAAGTGCATGTGTCGCAAATTGACTGGCAAAGGATCCCAGTTTGAGCCCCCAGCTCCCCACCTGTAGGGTAGTCATTTTACAAGCTGTGAAGCAGGTGTGCAGGTGTCTGTATTTCTCTGCCCCTCTCTGTCTTCCCCTCCTTTATTCATACTCTCTGTCCTATCCAACAGCAATATCAACAACGAGAAGAACTACAACAATAAAATAACAAGGTCAACAAAAGGAAATAAATAAATTTTTTAAAAAAGAAAATATTTTGTGAAACTATAATTAGTAGATTTTTTGGAGGTAGCAATGATTTTTTTATTTTTATATATTTTTTTTATTTTATTTATAAAAAGGAAACACTGACAAAACCATAGGATAAGAGGGGTACAACTCCACACTACCAGAACTCTGTATCCCATCTCCTCCCCTCCCCTGATCGTTTCCTATTATTCATCCCTCTGTAAGTTAGGACCCAAGGTCATTGTGGGATGCAGAAGGTGGAAATCTGGCTTCTGTAGTTGCTTCCCCGCTGAACATGGGCATTGACTGGTCAATTAATACTCCCAGCCTGTCTCTCTCTTTCCCTAGTGGGTAAGGGTTCTGGGGAAGCAGAGCTCCAGGACACATTGGTGGTGTTGTCTGTCCAGGCAAGTCTGGTTGGCATCATGCTAGCATCTGGAACCTGGTGGCTGAAAGGAGAGTTAACATATAAAGCCAAATTGTTGATCAATCATGAACCTAAAGGCTGGAATAGTGCAGATGAAAAGTCAGGACATCCTCCGTTTTGTAGATAGCTAGTAGGCATATTTTAGTTATATTCCAAAGGGCCTGTAGTTATACTAATTTTTTTTTTCTTTTTCCCCTGAGCCTGAAATCTTATATGCAGGTGGACCCAAGTTATTGTCAGGAGAGATGGTGTCATGGCTAGAAAAAGGACCAGAAAGCTGGATCAGGGAAGAGAGTAGCTCCCAAATATGGGTCCTGATATTGGGCAGCTTGGGACGTTCCTACTCGTGATCATAGAATGTGAACTCAGATCTACACAGATGCAGAGGTCACATAGGCTCCTAAGCTAAATATGGGCCCCAGATCATATCAAATTGATGGGGTTTACAGGCAACAATATTTATACACCTTCCCCATATTTGGAAGCTACTCTCTTCTCTAATCTAATTACTATTTTTTAAAGTAAGACTATATAGAATCATGCCATTCAACATTAAGACATTGTGTTGGTGTTAAGTTTATATTACAATGCTTAATATAAAATCTGGCAAAGAATCAGCTTGTAAAAATATTTAGCCTGTAAAAAAGTACTCTAGGGAGTCAGGCAGTAGTGCAGCAGGTTAAGCATGTGGTGAGAAGCATAAGGACCTGCATAACCATACCAGTTTGAGCCCCTGGCTCCTCACCTGCAGGGGAGTCGATTCACAGGCAGTGAAGCAGGTCTGCAGGTGTGTATCTTTCTCTCCCCCTCTCTGTCTTCCCCTCCTCTCTCCATTTCTCTCTGTCCTATCCAACAATGAATGACATCAACAGCAACAATAATAACCACAACAAGGCTACAACAACAAGGGCAACAAAAGAGAAAATAAATAAATACAAAAAAAAATTTAAGTACTCTGTTAGTCATTTATAGCCTTTATAAAAATACCATTAACTCAGGGGCTGGTCTGTGGCACATCAGGTTAAGTGCACATAGTAGGAAGCACAAGGACCGGTGCAAGGATCGATCTGGGTTCAAAACCTGTACTCCCCACCTGCAGTGGGGTCACTTTACAAGTGGTGAAGCAGGTCTGCAGGTGTCTCGGTGTCTCCCTGTCTCTCTCTCTCTGTCTATCTATCTCCCCATCCTCTCAATTTTCTCTGCCCTATGCAATGCAATGCCATGCAATGCAATACAATGCAATGCAATGCAATGCAATGCAATAAAATAAAATAAAATAAAATAAAATAAAATAATGGCTAAGTGGTTTCATAGTACAGGCACTGAGCTGCAGCGATAAACCTGGAAGCAAAAATATATAAAATAAATAAAAATACCATTAACTCAATCTCAGTTAATGCTGGAATTGTTTTAAGATAGGGCTAAATCTATATCTTCATGATGTATCTTGAAGCTCTAGTTAAATCATATATATACATATGTAAATGTGTTCACATATGAATATGTTCTTATATATGTCCATATATATACTGACACATGTTATCTCTGTCAACTTTTATACAGATAGAGAAAAAGAAAATTATTAATTAGTGATTTATTGTTTTTAGAAGTTTCATTGTCAGAGTCTTTATGGAAAGTCACTTATTCTTGTAGCTCTTGTACCTCTATCTGTAGATGATAGTTAATCACAAAGATCCTGGTGACACTAACCACACCCTATGTTCCAGGAGTCCCTTTGTAAATACAGACTCTGAAAGATGATACCTGCCTTGGTTTACATTTTTCAGTTGGTTTGCTAGCATAGTACCGGACCTCAACCCCACAACCTGGTTTTATCTTAGAAGTGATTAAGATTCTTTAGTAAAAAACTAGTGAAGTTAAAGTTTAGTGAAGTTAAGCTCCAGTTTAATCTTCCCTAAAATGGGAGTTGTAATGGGAGGGTAGTGTAAGTTCCATAGACAAGCTTTCAGCCCTGTGTCAGAGATGGGAATGGCTTTTAGGTTAGACTGAGTGGTAGAAGACATCACACAAGTTCACAAGTTGCCTCTTTCCTTTCTCTTTTCTTTCTTTCTTTTCTTCTTTCTTTCTTTCTTTCCCTCTCTCTCTCTCTCTCTCTCTCTCTCTCTCTCTCTTTCTTTCTTTCTTTTCCTGCTTTTCCTTTTAATCTCTATGCAATGGTCTGTGGGTTTTGGCTCCTATGTATCTGTTAAGTGGTAATTCTAATCTTTGAAAGTCCATTTTCTCCCCCATCTAAAGAAGTTTCCTTTGATCTGAAGCCAAGGAGGGCTGGAAAGAACTCAGGGTTGTTATCACGTTTATCATATAGCACATAGAGCTGCAGGAAAGATTATAGACTGATTTAAGGGAATTTTTGGGTATGAAAAGGGAGAGGTTGAGAGAGGTATTAGAAAACAAGAAGAGATATTGCAGTGAGGCTCCTTTCTACTTAGGAAACAAAAAGGTCTTTTACCCCTCCTATAAAGTTAATCACAAATGATCCATTTTAAGTAAATTAAGTAACATCTAGTATATAGAGTTTAATCAATAGCATACAACCAGCATTCTAATTAAGTCCCAGCCAAGTCTCAAAAACCTATGCTCTGCATCAGCCTGTGGGCAAATGGAAAGGAGACCTGAGTTCAGGCAGCCATCCTCTTAAAGATGCGAAATATGTATTTAGATATCTACTTAGCTAAACTCAAAGCTAAATTATAGGCAAGCCATTGTCTTCTGATGCAACCACTGAATTATAATGCAAACATTAACCAGAGTTTGGCACTTGCTAAGAACAAACACTGTTGCACACATTTGGATTAGCAGTTTATGCAAGAGCTCATCTCTTGTGCTAATATTGGTTTGTAAAATCAGAAGCAAGGAGAAATGAGTAGAAGCAGCAATGCATAAGGAGACAAGCCAGTGCAATGCTATATATATTTTCTAATCATAAACATTGATGTTGGCAAATATCTGAATTATGGGTGGAAAATAGACCATTTTCCTCAGAATGCTTTGCCTTCTCATGAACATATGAATACCTCTCAAATAAGTGTCAGGTTCAATAACACCCTGATTTCCATGAATTGCAAGAGAGGCCAGTGCTGTAGGGTTTATTCTACCTCCCACAGCCTAAAAGATATTTAATAACATGTACTACTTAGATTGCTTTACATTTTAAATAACAAAAATCAGACTCCACTGGCAGAAACAATGAAGAACTTCTTCATCTTGTCTCTTGTAAATAAAATATCCAGACATAGAACAGGTCAGATGAGGCTAATTAGGTGATACCACATTACTCTCAGATGTGGTGTCTTTCCCTCTCTGAACTCCAACCTCTCCAGTTCAGCCACACTGTCTGGTTGACTACTTCTGGGGAGACAGGATGGTTTTTAGCAACTCCTTGTGCTGTTTGATTTTGCACATCAACAAATAAAAGTCAAGAAGAACTTTCTAGCATTCCCAGAAAACCTTTGGTGTTCTTTCCATGTGGATTTTTTTTTTTTTTTAGGTCATGTGTTCAATCTCACTCTAATTCCTGTGATATAAAATCTACTCACTGGCTTAAATTAGGTGATGAGTTGGGCAGGGATCAATTTTTCCAGAACCCATGAGTATCCCCAGAGGAATTCATGATTGTTGAGAGGAAGAATAAATATTTCAACAGTCTTACCTTTAGCAAAATTATTAACATTTAGGGTTTATTTTTATTTTTATTTTAAATTTATATTTAAGGGAGAGACAGACAGACCAGAGCAGCATCTATCAGGGTTTGCGATGTTGAGAATCAAGCCCAGGGCCTCACTCATGCAAAGCACACATCTACCCTTCCATCTCTCCCTCCATTTTTCTTCCTTTCATTCTTTCTTCCACTTTACCCTTCCTTTCACCCTCCCTTCTTCTTCTCCCTCCCTTCTTCTTTCCCTTCCTTTCTTCCTCTGGACATATTTTAGTCGGTAATTTTCCATAAGACAGATAATTGGAAACATTGTATAGTTAATGTCTTAACTACCATCTGTTAACATTTTATAGTATGTGCTTTGTGGGTCTGTTAACACGTATTAAAATAGAGAAAGCAAGAGATAGGGTTGTGAGAGAGAAAGAGAGGAGAGGAGGGGAGAGACAGAATGAGAGAAATGTTGTGTTAAAATTATGGGGTTATTGGAAGCCAGGCGGTAGCGCAGCGGGTTAAGCACACATGGAGTGAAGCGCAAGTACCAGCCTAAGGGTCCACGTTTGAGCCCCCAGCTCCCCACCGCAGTGGGATCACTTCACAGGCAGTAAAGCAGGTCTGCAGGTGTCTATCTTTCTCTCCCCCTCTCGGTCTTCCCCTCCCCTCTCAAATTCTTTCTGTCCTATCTAACAACAGCAACAGCAACAACAATAACAACAAGGGGAACAAAAAATGGGGAAAAAGAGCTCCAGGAGTAGTGAGTTCATAATGCAGGTACCGAGCCTCAGCGATAACCCTGGAGGCAAAAAACAGAATGGGGGTGTCAACCTTATTCTGCAATGTTTATCTAATGGTAACAGATACTCCAAACCGTAGAGATTCTCTGGTGACTTTATTTCCCTACACCAAGGTGATACTTATTGTGAGAAGGTTGACTGGACATATGAGATTGCTCTTATCTGACAAGTCTACCTATGACATTTGCACAATTTCAACACTTCGGGGAGGACATTATCATCCAGTTTTAGCATTTCAGGTAGAGATATAAAGAGAGGTAGAGACTGACTTCGTGTGAACGTTGTTCAAGTACTGTGGCTGTCCCTCTCATTCAGAAACCCCCTCTGTACCATCAGGAGGTTCCATCTGGTTTTGTCACAGACATTATCAAGCTGTTTCCCCCACACTTTTGGCCATGACTCCAAAGTTCACATTCCCCTTCTGGCTGCTTCTGCCAAGTTGGGGGAGTATTTCACAATCAAGGCAATGCAGGACACCTTTTTCTGCTTTGGGAAATAAAAATAAATACAACTATCACAATGATGGAAGAGAAATGCTGCAAGGGTTGCAGGGGGAATTGGAAAGGACATGGTTGTATTGCTTGACTCACGTATAGCTTATTCTTGAAGTGTGGTCTTCCAGAACTTGGTTACACAGAAATTATTGTGAGTTTATTTATTTTTTCAAAAGCTAAAAGGCTACATAATCCTTACAATCCTTTATTTATTTATTTATTTTCCACCAGGATTATTACTTGGACTCAGTGCCTGCAGGGCAAACTCCCTACTCCAGACAGTTCTCTTTTTCTTTTTCTTTTCCTTTATCTTTTTATTTTTCTCTTCTGTTTCCTTCTCTTCTTGTCTCTCTTCCCTTTCCTTTTCTCTCTCTCCATCTTCCTTCTTCTTTTTCTCTCTTCTCTTCTCTTCTCTTCTCTTCTCTCCTTTTCTTTACCTTTCTTTTCTTTTCTTTGATTGAGGGTGACAGAAAGAGATGGAGAGAGAGAGAGAGAGAAACAAAGAAGAGAAGACAACTGCAAGACTGCTCTGCTACTTGTGACATTCCTGCATTGTAGGTTGCCACAGTGGTGTGAACCTAGGCTTAGTGCACATTACTGTGTGTACTTTACTGGGTGCTCCACCAACCAGCCCCAGGCTATACAATCCTTTTTTATTTTAATTTTTAAATTATTTTTATTTTTCAGGTTACACAGTCCTAAAAAGTGATAAAGTTGAATTTTTAAAGAGTGCTTATCTCTTTTTAATTAATTAGGTAAGTGGTCCAGGGGCTGGCTCAGTGGATGAAGCATCAGACTCTCAAACATGAGGTCCTGAGTTCAATGCCCGACAGCACATGTGCCAGAGTTATGTCTGGTTCTGTCTCTCTCCTCCTATGTTTTTTATTAATAAATAAATGAAATCTTTTAAAAATTAATTAGGTTAATTTTCACAAGGATGTTTAGTTTTCAATTATTTTTAGATTATTTTATCATCAAGAGAGAGGGAGAGAAATGTGGTGAGAAAGTGCAGAGAAAGACCAGAGCACTGCTCAGCTCTGGTGTGCGGTGGTGCTAGGGATTGAACTTGGGGCCTCAGAGCCTCAGGCATGAAAGCCTTTTATATAACCACTATGTAAAAGGTTGTCTCCCCTGTCTATGTGTCAGTATTTTTATAGGTGTTATTTTCTACGTTTTACTTCAAAGATAAGACTATACTTTCAGGGATCATTTCTATAGTATGTTACTTTAAAGTAGACCCTTGAGTTCTAGTGTAACTGAGAAAATACATCACATAGGCTCCAGTTCATTAAGAGATAAAGAGTAGCACAGAAATTGATTTTTAAAATCTCAGATATTTTAAGAAATGAATAACCATCAAATAAATGATAAAATAAACTGAACAATTAATAAAACCTTTAGAAAGTCTCAAATTGAATAATATAATGGAATATAGGCCTTGGAATTAAAAGTTAATACTTGAAAGAAACCTTATACTTATCACGAGGAGCATTTGGGGGTTTGAAGATAACACTGAAGAATTCAAAGGAAATACAGTGGAAGGATTCATAGGGAATGTGCCTGAAGGGTTCTAAGAGATAAAAGCCTAAAGAATTAATTTAACAAATAATAATAATAATAAAAACTAGGTTGAAATATAGACACATTATTTTAGACATTGAAATGATTAGAAGAGAATACAGAATAATCTCTATATGAACTTAAAGTAGGGGAGACTCCTAATGCAATTAAAGTAAGAACATTACCTCCAAATGAATTTTAAACATCTTAGTTACCTTTAAATTCCCATTTAAAGTTTTATTTTAGACTTACCTGCACTGTATCTTTAGGTCTGACTTTGATAACTTTTTTATTGAGAAGATAGTGCACCACTCCAGTATCCATGATATTCCTCTTGGTTTTGCCATTTTTATTGATTTCTTTCATGTGGTGTCTAAGACATCATTGCATACAAGGTAGACACTCTGCTGCTAAGCCACTTCCCTGGGCCATCATTCTGATAAATTTTAATAAACTTTTAATACTGAGTTTTACATAGGCCATAAGAGTGTATTACACTACTATGTTTTCATGTTTATTTAAAAAATGTATAATTTCAGTAGTCACTTTTAATTTTTTTTTTATTTACTGAATAGAGATAGAGAGAAATTGAGTGGAGAAGAGGAGAAAGAGATGGAGAGAGAGATGGGCCAGGTGGTAGTGCATCTAGTAGAGCACACATGTTATAATGTACAAGGACCCAGGTTCAAGTGTCTGGTCCCCACCTGCAGGGGGAAAGCTTTACAAGTGGTGAAGCAGTGCTGCAGGTGTCTCTCCTTCTCTCCCTCTCTATCAATTTATGCCTATCTCTATCAAATCAGTAAATATAATAAAAAAATTAAGGGCTGGTGCAGTGGCAGGCCTGGTTAGGTGCACATATTACAGTGTGCAGGGACCCAAGTTTGAGCCCCCAGCCCCCAACTGCAGGGAGAAAGCTTTGCAAGTGATGAAGCAGTGCTGCAGGTGTCTCTCTGTCTCTCTCCCTTTCTTACTCTCTCATTTTCTGACTGTCTCTAGCCAATAAATAATTATAATAATTTAAATATTTTAATAAAGATAATAAAAAATGTTTAAAAATGGAGAGAAATAGAAACACCTGCAAACTTCTAGACCTTCCTGAAGCTTTCCCCTACAGGTGGTAAATAAGGTCTTGAGCCTGACTCCTTGCTCAGTGTAACATATCTGCTCTACCAAGTGTGCCACTGCCTCATCCCCAATAGTGACCTTTTGACCCATCAACTGCTTATAAATATGTTTTTGTTTGTTTGTTTATTGACACCAGGGTTATTGCTAGGATTCAGGGCCAGCACTTAGAATCCACTGCACCAGGTGGCCAGTTTCTTCTCTGTGTGAGTCTTGTTTTCTTTCTATTTTATTTGATAGGATAGAGAAATGAGAGCAAAGAAGAGCTATTGAGGAAGAGAGAAAGACACTTACAGACCTACTTCACCACTCAGGAAGTGTCCACCCTACAGGTAAGGAGCAGAGACTCAAACCTGAGCCCTTGAGTATGGTAGTATGTACACTCATCCGGGTGTGACACACTCATAGAGCACATGCATTAACATGTTCAAGTCCATGCTCCCTACCTACAGGGGGAATCTTCATGAGTGGTAAAGCAGCACTGCAAGTGTCTCTCATTCTTCCTTCCTATCTATCTTCCCCTCCCCTTTCAATTTCTCGCTGTCTCTATTCAATAAATAAAATGGTAAATATGTTCTGTTCTCTAATTTGCATTTTAGCATATCTTTGTCCCCAATTTCCAGTTTAATCTTTGAGTTGGTATACAAACTTGATATTGTTTAGGCAAATGCACTGAAAGTTGTTTGCAAGATACAGAGGTGAATTTTTCTAAGAAAATAGGATTGTAGACTACAGAAAAATAGGAACATACCTAATAAATGGACACTGTTTTAACAATTGTTGAAACTGGGCTGGAGATATATGGAGTTTTAAACTATTTTCTCTAAATGTTTACCTTTCTACTGAAAACATTTAAAAAAAAAAAAGGACAGCGGTTAAACACATGTAGCGCAAAGTGCAAGAACTGGCATAAGGATCCCGGTTCCAACCCCCAGCTCCCCACCTGCAAGGGAGTCACTTCACAAGCGGTAAAGCAGGTCTGCAGGTGTCTATCTTTCTCTCCCCCTCTCTGTCTTCCCTTCCTCTCTCCATTTCTCTCTGTCCTATCCAACAACAGTGACATCAATAATAACTACAACAATAAAACAAGGGTAACAAAAGGAAATAAATAAATAAATGGAGATTTAAAGATTTGAACTGAAGAAACATAATTCAACAAATAACTTTGTATTGAAGAAGAAAAAAACATAGTAATGTAAAGAGTATAAATGAAAGCTAGCTCCTTTTAATTAGGAATTAAAATGCCAGAGAGAGAGAAAAAAGAAAAGAAAGCAAGGAGACGCTGGTTAGTAAATAATGAGGGGTTTAGCTAACCTGGGTTATGGGAAAATATATTTTAGACTGTCACCAAGAACAGAACTGTAAACAAAGATCCTGACTGTAGGTTAATCCTGTTTATTTTTACAAAGGACTTCTTGAAATGTAAAATCATGTGTCTAGTGACTATTTCTCCAATAGCACCTACTCTCTACATCTTAAGCTTATTTTTTAAATTTTTTATTTAACGTTTTTTAATATTTATTTTCCCATTTGTTGCCCTTGTTTTTTATTGTTGTTGTAGATATTGTCATTGTTGGATAGGACAGAGAGAAATGGAGAGTGGAAGGGAAGACAGAGGGGAAAGAAAGATAGACACCTGCAGACTTGCTTCACAGCCTGTGAAGTGGCTCCCATGAAGGTGAGGAGCCGGGGGCTCAAACTGAGATCCTTATGCTGGTCCCTGCACTTTACTCCACATGCACTTAACCTGCTGCGCTACCACCCGACTCCCCTTAAGCTTCTTTAGTACTCTGCTTTGTACTCTTACCTATATGAACCTCTCACACAGAGATTTTAAAAGATCTTTGAACAAATTCTGCCATGGCCTGTGCCACTCACTCAGTGTACACAGCATTATTTATTTATCTAACGCATTGATAATGGTGTGAGCTCAGAGATGGCTCAGTGGTTGAGCCTCTGTCTTACATGTGTGAGGCTCTGGGTGAAAGGCTCTGAGTTCCATCCTGGCATCACATGAGAGAGAGAAAGGGGGAGAGATAAAGGGAGGAGGGAGGGAGAGAGAGAGAGAGAGAGAGAGAGAGAGAGAAGAAGAAGAAGAAGAAGAAGAAGAAGAAGAAGAAGAAGAAGAAGAAGAAGAGAAGGGAAGAGAAGAGAAAGAAGAGAAGAGAAGAGAAGAGAAGAGAAGAGAAGAGAAGAGAAGAGAAGAGAAGAGAAGGGAGAGAGAAGATAAAACCGAATGGTATTTCCTGTTTGGTACATGGTGTTTTGGCCTGTCCTCTCACTAAAATAAAAGAAAATCAAAATCAAAATTGGGCCAAGTGATAAAGCATATGCCAGACATGTCTGAAGACCTTGGTTTGAATCACTATATCACATCTAAAAATAAATGTATGATAAATTTTTCATTTAAAGTTTTAAAGGTATTTTAGGATTATACTTTGAAATTGTGATTGTCTAAAAAATAAAATCATTAACATACTACAACATCAGAATGTGAGACCTTTAATTTTCTGAGTAATCTATTGGCAAGGTTTTGTCTTTGTTTTATTTCCTCTTGAACTTTCTGTTAGTAATCTGAGTCATTCTGAGATATTGCTAAAACTAGATGTTTCAAGCAACTGTTAAGATATTGAGTTCTAGTTAAATGTGTTATAATGTAATGATACTAATATACCATACTTCTCTCTCTTAGCTACTTACTAAATACAATGTATATTAAATGATCAAATAAAAACAACATAGAAGGGCTGGGGAGAATGCACAATGCTTATGCAAGAGGCTCTCATGCTTGAGGTTCTGAGGTGCCAGGTTCAAACCCCAGCACCACTATTAGCCAGAGCTGAGCAGTGCTCTGGTCCTTTTCTCAATGTATTTCTCTCTCATTAAAATAAATAAAATATAAATAAGTAAATAAAATTTTAAAATAAATTAAATAAAATAAGAATAAGGGGAAAACGAATCATTTTGTCAATGGCACCACATCAGTTAAAATTTATAAACATAGGAAACATGATTCCAGAAATACAACAATTCAAAACATCATATGATGAAGTGAAAGGAGCAGAGACAGAAAGTAGAGGCAAAGCCCAGTGTAAAATATTTCAGATGATTTAGAGAAGACATTTTAGCAAATAAAAACATTTCAAATGGAGCAGTATGGAGCATTTTTGAAATAAAAAAAAAGGAATTTTTTTTTTTTGCTATCATTGGGGCTTCACTGCTCTAGGTACTCTTCTGTTCAGATAGAGAGCCAGTGAAAGGCAAAGAGAGAGGCAGAAGGATACACAGAAGCAAAGCTTCCTCCAGTGCAGTGGGGGCCACATTCAAACCTGGTGGGCCAGCTGGAGCCTAGATCATCCGCATGGCAAAACAGCACACTATCCAATTGGACTGTTTTTTTAGCAGAGAAATAAAAATTTAACTTGCTGATTTTTCATTCTCAAAATAGGTTTATGTAAAATTCCTCAAAACTTGTTAATTTTATTCTCTAGGCCCTGTAGCTCTATGTCAAAGTCACCCTGACCTGAGAAAGTTGCAATTTTGGAGTATGTGTTAGATATATTTTGGCATTATTACATTTAGTTTTTACCATGCCTTTCCTCCTAATTATATGGGAATGCTTTTCTCCTCTTAAAATATACATGGAAATGCACAATTTGCGGAGACAGGCAATAGTGCAGCAGGTTAAGCGCACATGGCACAAGGCGCAAGGACCAGAGTAAGGATCCTGGTTCAAGTCCCCAGCTCTCCACCTTCAGGGGGGTTATTTCACAAATGGTGATGCAGGTGTGCAGGTGTCTATCTTTCTCCCTCTCTGTCTTCCTCTCCTCTCTCTCTATTTCTCTTTGTCCTATCCAACAACAACAACAACAATAAACAACCAGAGCAACAAAAGAGGAAAAAATAGTCTCCAGGAGCAGTGGACTTGTAGTGCCAGCACAGAACCCCAGCAATAATCCTAAAATTTTATATCCTTCACTAATTGTACCAAATACATTTATTTTACCCATTTTATTTTTTTAATTGAGGTAATATTGATTTGCCGCACTGTATAGTATTCAGCTATATAATTTCTCACCTTGGCAATAATAAGTATTACATAGTGCCCACAGTAAATATTCAGTCATCATCTTCCACTGGCCAATCCACACCCTCTATCTGCCCTACTCGCATCTCTTCCCTTCTGGTAACCAATCTTAGATTATCATAGTTTAAGGATTTTTATTTCATAAACTACTATGTTATTTCCCTGCTCCAGTAGAGAGATAGTTTAGCTTACTAAAGGATTAATTTGAGTGTCTTAGGTCCCAAAGGCCAGAGGTTCGATCCTTGGCACTATATACCAGAGTAGAGCAGTTCTCTGGTCCCCTTCTACTTTCATTCTCTCTCGATAGCTAAATGAATAAATAAATAAATAAATAAATAAATAAATATCAGAAAAAATGACTACCTCGAGTTGCAAAGCTTCAGGACAAGTAAAACTAAGGGCTTTGTTTTATTTTGTTGGTCACTTTGTTTTAATATTATACAAGTCAGTAAAATAATATGGTATGTACCTTTTTCCTTCTGACTTATTTAGCATAATCACAGAAGACAGTATTTTACTTTTGGTATGACCCAACAGAATTGCATTTGGCATGTATCCTCTTAATTCAATCTTTCTTCCTTGAACAGTTAGCAGAGTGTAGGAGAAAACTTGACCCATGCTTTCCTCTTAACTTCTGGAATCCTTTACATTCCTGAGTTTGTACATACTTCAGTCTCTGCCTCAGTCTTCAAACAGCATTCTCCACTGTGCGAGTCTTTATAAGGAAGCCTTATAAATTCTTATATGAGATGTCATGTTGGGTTAAGTCTAACTTAAAGACATCCTCATAACGTCATCAAATCAACAAAAACCCTTTTTCCAAACAAGAGGAGAGCAAAAGAAACCATCTGGAAAAGTCAAGGCAGCCCATGGTTAACAAGGCATATCTTCAGCAGAAAATATATTAATATCATTAGCGTCTAATCTGTTTGGGGTTTTATCATAGCTAACCTACATGGAAAAGGAAAATACCCAGCTTCAACTCTTTCACTGCTAAACACTTTGAAATTTATCACCCAGACACAATGACTCACTAAAAGACCTGCCAATGTCCATGTGCAGTGAAGTAGCAATTACAGAAGCCAATCTTCCTCTTTCTGCACCTCATGAAGAATTTTGTTCCATACTCCCAGAGAGGGATAAAGAATAGGAAAGCTTCCAATAGAGAGAATTGAACACAGAACTCTGATGTTGGGAACTGTGTGGAGTTATACCCTTGTTATCTTACAATCTTGTTAATTATTATTAAGTCACCAGTAAAATTACATATATAAAACAAATACAGACAGTATTCCCCTCCCTACTGCATCACAAAAGGTTTGTTTATAGGAGTTTCTTTTTCTTAAATCATTTTATTGGGGGGAATAATGGTTTATAGGAGAATTGTTGACACTTCTCTGACCTCCTCATCACAGATGTCTGAATATCACTTCCATCACTGCCTTATGTCTGTCTCCACCATCCTGTGCTGGGTAGCCAACACACTCTCTGTAACCCTCCCAACTCCTCCTAATCCAGAGTACCTTGTTTTGCTGCAATATACCTCAACCAGTTCATGTTTCTCTTCTCTGCCTTATTTTCCTGATATTTATTATTTTTTATATAATAGGACATAAAGAAATCGAAGGGGAGAGGAGATAGAAGGAGAGAGGAAGAGAGATATCTGCAGCACTACTTCAATTGTGAAGTTTTAGCCACCTGATATGGGGATACCAGTGACTTGAACCTGGGGCCTGCCCATGGTAACATATGTCAACCAGGTGTATCACCACCTGGCCCTTCTTGCTTTGCTCCTTAACTATCACCTATAAGTGATATCATCCAGTATCTGTTCTTCTCCCACTGGCTTTTCTCACTTAACACCTATGTCCATAGAAGCAGTTTTTTTATAGCTCAAAACTGGAAGCAACTCAGTGTCCAATGACAGTTGAGTGGTACATAGACACCTGAAATGGAGATAAGAACTTATTTTCATGTGATAAAACTGTCTTGTTATTTCCCCAATTGAAAATAAAACTCTTCCCCCTTTTTTTCTAGATAAAGGTAGAGACAAAGTAAGAGGGAGAGAGAGAGATAGAGAGAGGAGAGAGAGAGAGAGAGAGAGAGAGAGAGACACCACAGCCCTGAAGCTTCTTACAATGTTGTGGGGGAGCAGGCTCAAACCTGGGTCTTACACACAGCAAAACAGCACACAATCTGAGTGTGCTGACCCTCTGTTTTATTTTTAATAATCATTATGGAGAAGTCCTGGGAAACTAGACATAGAAAAAGAAATATCCAAATTAATGTATTTTATTGTTACTTTTCCATGAAAATATAAACATGAATCCTTAATATTACCTATAACTTATTGCTTTTAATGAGCCTTAGTGGATCAAAATGTCTAAGTGAACCCAATAAAATAAAGACTTTGCGATAACTATAGTGGCTATCAGGGGAAAGAGCATTCAGAACTATACCCCACTAATTTTATGATCTTCTAAATCATTATTAAATCACTATTAAAGTTATATAAAAGATAGATAGATAGATAGATAGATAGGACTAGAGTCCAGCTAAAAGGCCCCAAAGGTTGAAGCACAAAATAATGGGGTCAACATCCAAACACTAGTTAAGGAAATAGTCACAAGAGTGAGTAAAGAGTTTGAAAGAATTGTCATCAGATATGCAGAAACAACAAATGAGACTCTGGAAAAAAACACTAATTATCTCAAGGTTATTAGAGAGCTGAAAGCTAAAATAGCTGAGCTAAGAACACAGCTAGCTGAACAAGCTAAAACAGTATCAGAAGAGTGTAACAAAATAGATGAACTCCAGAAAACAGTAGAGGGGAGAGAGAATAGAATAAATGAGGCTGAAGACAGAATTAGCAATATACAGGAAGAATTAGAGACAACTAAAAAAGAAGTAAGAGATCTCAAAAAGATATTAAGATATACTAAAAACAACAACAGAGACCTATGGGATGACTTCAAAAGAAACAAAACACACATTATTGGCTTACCAGAGGAAGAAAGAGAGGGAGAGGAAGAAAGCATTCTTCAAGCCACAATAACTGAAAACTTCTCTAGTCTAGACAACATTAAAGACATAAAGATTTAAGAAGCACAGAGGTTCCCAAACAGAATTAACCAGACTTCAAGACACCAAGACACATCACATTTAGAATGAAAAGGAATAATGATAAAGAAAGGATCCTGAGGCTGCAAGGGAAATATAGTCACTTACAGAGGAAAACCCATAAGATTACCAGCAGACTTCTCCACACAAACACTACAGGCCAGAAGAGAATGGCAAGATATCTATCAAGTGCTCAATGAAAAAGGCTTTCAATCTAGACAACTGTATCCTGCTAAATTGTCCTTCAGACTAGATGGAAGCATAAAAACCTTCTTAGACAAGTAACAGTTGAAAGAATCAACTATCACCAACCCTACCCTGAAAGAAGTTCTGAAAGGTCTACTATAAACAATCAGACCACCATAAATAGGTCATATATCAGAACACTTTAAAAATCTACAAGAAATACATTAAAATATCTTCATTCTTTGATATCAATGTCAATGGCCTGAATTCACCTATTAAAAGGCACAGAATAACACAACCCAACAATATGCTACATAAAACCCACCTAAGTCAACAAAACAAACACAGACTCAGAGTTCTTCTTCTAGCGTTTGCCCTTCTTCCGTAGCCAGTCAACAGCATCAGATTGAGCCTGATGTAAAGTTTCGAGACCTCCTTTGAATCTGGAGAGGTGGCAGTCGTTGACTATGTGGGTCATAGTCTGTCTGTAGCCACAGGGGCAGTTCAGGTCGTCTCTGGCTTCCCAGCGATGGAACATAGCAGCGCACCGGCCATGGCCTGTTCGATAGCGATTGAGGAGGGCCCAATCATAACATGCTAGGTCAAAGCCGGGTTGACGCTTGCAGGGGTCTGTGATGAGGTGTTTGTTCTTTACCTCAGCTGACTGCCAACTCTGTTTCCAAGAGACTGGAACAGAGAAGTTCAGTGTACGCATAGGGGACCAGATTGGGTGATGAGACGTCAAGCGTTGGACAGGGTGGGCGAAGATATCCGCGTATATTGGCAGGTCCAGTCGAGCGTAGATGTGGGAAATGAACTTAGATGATGCCGCATCCCGACAAATATCTGGCGGGACGATGTTGCTAAGAACTGGCAGCCATGGAACCGGGGTGGAACGGATGGTTCCAGAAATTATCCTCATGGAGGAATATAATTTGGAATCGACCAAGTGGACATGGGGGCTATGGAACTATACTGGGGCACAGTATTCTGCAATGGAATAACATAATGCCAGAGATGATGATCGTAGTGTGGAAGCGCTCGCGCCCCATGAGGAGCTGGCCAGTCTTGCAATGATGTTATTCCTCGCGCCCACCTTTGCTGCAGTTTTTATGAGATGATCGTGAAATGACAGAGTGCTATCTAGAGTAACGCCAAGATAGACTGGCTGGGCTTCATGCCGGATTCTCGTATCGTCAAGCTGCACATTAAGCTCACGCGAGGCCAAGGCATGGTGTAGATGGAAAACAGATGATACCGTTTTTGCAGTACTAGGGATTAGTCACCATTTTTTACAGTAATCAGATATCAGAGTGAAAAGATGGAGTGAAAGGATGGAAAACTATCAGACAAGCCAATGGCCAACAACAACAACAAAAAAATGCAGGAGCAGCCATTCTCATATCTGACATGATAGACTTTAAAATAAATGAAATTTAATAAGATAAGAATGGACATTACTTAATGCTCAGAGGATCAGTCAACAAAGAGGACTTAACTAATATTAACATCTATGCACCAAATGAGAAGCCATCTAAATAAATCAAATGTCTACTGAAAGAGCTACAGCAATATATTAACAGCAATACAATCATAGTAGGAGACTGCAACATCTAACTCTCTCATCTTGACAGATCTTCCAGGCAGAAAAATCAATAAAGATATGAGGGAGCTAAATGAGGAGACAGATAAGCTAGAACTATTAACTTTTTCAAAATTATTCACCCCACAAAACTAGAATACACATTCTATTCAAGTCCACATAGGTCATTCTCAAGGATAGACCACATGTTAGGCCGCAAGGACAAAATCAGCAAATTCAGGAGCACTGAAATCATCCAAGCATATTCTCAGATCACAGTGGAATTTAACTAACACTTAACAATCAAGAAAATATTAGTAAGAGTCCCAAAACGTGGAAGCTCAACAGTACACTACTTAACAACTACTGGGTCAAAGAAGAAATAAAGGAAGAAATCAAAATGTTTTGAGAGTTCAATGAAAATGATGGCACAAGCTATCGAAATATTTGGGACAGCTAAGACAGTACTGGGTAGGACGTTAATAGCCATACAAGCAAACATTAGGAAACAAGAAAAAGCACAAATAAACAACTTGATTGCACACCTTAAAGACCTAGAAGAAGAACAAAGGAACCCTAATGCAACCAGAAAGACAGAGATCACTAAAGTTAGGGCAGAAATCAGTAACATTGAAAATAAGAAAACCATACAAAAAAAAGTAAAACACTAATTCCCCAATAAAGAAATTAAAATTTAAAAAAGAGAGAGAAGAAAAAAAAAAACTAGTATAGCCACAGGTCCTTTGGAATATAACTAAATTATGCCTACTAGCTATCTAGAAAATGGAACCCCCCCAACTCTTCGTCTGCTCTATTCCAAACTTTAGGTTCATTACTGGTCAATAATTTGTTTGGTTTTCTATATTAACTCTATTTTCAACCACCAGGTTTCAGATGCTAGCATGTTGCCCACCAGACTTCCCTGGACAGACAATCCCACCAATGTTCCCTGGAGCTCTGCTTTCCCAGAGCCCTTCCCCACTAGGGAAATGGAAAGACAGGCTGGGAGTATGGATTGACCTGTCAATGCCCATGTTCAGCAGAGAAGCAATTACAGAAGCCAGACCTTCTACCTTCTGCATCCCACAATGACCTTGGGTCCATACTCCCAGATTGTTAAAGAATAGGAAAGCTATCAGGGTAAGGGATGGAAAACAGAGTTCTGGTGGTGGGCAATGTGAAGTTGTACCCCTCTTCTCCTATGTTTTAGTAAATACTTCCTTTTTATAAATAAAAAAAAATAAATTAAAGAAAAAAGAAAACTATACAAAAGATCAAGGAAAGTAAATGTTGGTTACTTGAAAGAGTGAACAAAACTGACAAACCTTTAGCCAGACTCATAAAACAAAAAAATGAGAAGACCCAAATATATCAGATAGTAAATGAAAGAGGAGATATCACAACAGACACCACAGAAATTCAACGTATCATGGAAGACTTCTATTAACAACTATATGCCACCAAGCTAGAGAACCTAGAAGAAATGGATGATTTCCTAGATGCCTACAAACTTCCAAAATTAAATAAAGAGGAATTAATAATATGAACAGGCCCATCACAGCTAATGAAACTGAAACAGTTATCAAAAACTTTGCCAAGAATAAAAGTTCTGGACCAGATAGTTTTACAAATGAATCCTACAAAAACTTCAAGGAAAAGTTAATACCGCTACTTTGAAAAGTCTTCCAGAAGGTTGATGACACAGGAATACTGCCTTTCAGCTTCTATGAAACCAACATCACTATGAAACCAAAAGCAGACAGGGACACAACCAAAACAAACAAACAAACAAACAAACAAAGCCAAAACTACAGACCAATATGTCTGATGAACATAGATGCGAAAATATTGAACAAAATTCTAGCCAACCAGATACAGCAGTGTATTAAAAACATTGTTCATCATGACCAAGTAGGGTTTATCCTAGGGATGCAAATTTGGTTAATATATGTAATTTAATCAAGGAAGACCAACAACAACATGGTCATAAAGCCTTTGACGAAATACAACATTCCTTTATGAACAAAACACTACAAAAATGGGAATTGATGGAACATTCCTGAAAATAGTGGATTCTATATATAGAATACCTATAGCCAACATCATATTCAATGGTGAGAATCTGGAAGCATTTCCCCTTAGATCAGGTACTTGACAAGGCTTCCCCCATCACCATTACTATTCACCATAGTGTTGGAAGTTCTTGCCATAGCAATTAGGCAGGAGCAAGGAATTAAAGGCATATAGATTGGAAGAGAACAAGTCAAACTCTCCATATTTGCAGATGACATTTTAGTATACATAGAAACACCTAAAGAATCCAGCAAGAAGCTTTTGGAAATCATCAGGTAATAAAGTAAGCTGTCAGGCTACAAAATTAACATTCAAAAGTCAGTGGAATTCCTCTATGCAAATACTAAGAAGAAATTGAAATTCAGAAATCAATTCCTTTTACTATAGCAACAAAAACAATAAAATATCTAGGAATAAACCTAACCAAAGAAGTGAAAGACTTGTATACTGAAAATTACAAGTCACTACTCAAGGAAATTGAAAAAGACACAAAGAAATGAAAAGATGTTCCATGTTCATGGGTTGGAAGAATTAACATCATCAAAATGAATATACTACCCAGAGCCACATACAAATTTAATTATATCCCCATCAAGATCCCAAACACATTTTTAGGAGAATAGAACAAATGCTACAAATGTTTATCTGGAAACAGAAAGGACCTAGAATTGCCAAAACAATCTTGAGAAGAAAGAACAAAACTGGAGGAATAACACTACCAGATCTCAAATTGTATGATAGGGTCATTGTCATCAAAGCTCCTTGATAATGGAACATGAATAGACACACTGACCAGTGGAATGAATTGAGATCCCAGAAGTAAGCCCCCACACCTATGGAATCTAATCTTTGATAAAGGTGTCCAGGCTACTAAATGGGGAAAGATGAGTCTCTTTAAAAAATGGTGTTGGAAAAAATGGGTTGAAACATGCAGAAGCATGAAACTGAACCACAATATTTCACCAAACACAAAAGTAAATCCCAAGTGGATCAAGAACTTGGATGTTAAACCAGAAACTATTAGATACTTAGATGATATATTGGCAGAACTCTTTTCCACATAAATTTTAAAGACATCTTCAATGAAATGAATCCAATTACAAACAAGACTACGGCAAGTATAAACCTATGGGACTACATCAAATTAAAAATCTTCTGCACATCAAAAGAAACCACTACCCCAATCAAGACCCCTCACAGATGGGAGAAGATCTTTACATGCCATACATCAGACAAATCAGACAAGAGTTTAATATCCACTATATAAAGAGCTTGCCAAACTCAAGAACAATAAAACAAATGATTGCCATCCAAAAATAGGGAGAGGATATGGACAGAATGTTCCCCATAGAAGAGATCCAAAAGGCCGAGAAACGCATGAAAAAATTGCTCCAAATCTTTGATTCTCAGAGAAATGCAAATAAAGACAACAATGAGATACCAATTCACTCATGTGAGAATGTCATACATCACAAAAGGTAACTGCAACAAATGCTGGAGAGATTGTGGGGTCAAAAGAACCCTCCTGCACTGCTGGTGGGAATGTAAATTGGTTCAACCTCTGTGGAAAGCAGTCTGGAAACTCTTGGAAGGCTAGAAATGGAACTATCCTATGATCCTGCAATTCCTCTCCTGGGGATATATCCTAAGGAACCCAACACTCTCACCCCCCAAAAATTGTGCATATCTATGTTCTTAGCAGCACAATTTGTAATAGCCAAAACCTGGAAGCAACCCAGGTGTCCAACAACAGATGAGTGGCAGAGCAAGCTGTGGTATTATACACAATGGAATAACTAACTACTCAGCTATCAAAAATGGTGACTTCACTGATTTCAGCCCACCATGGATGGAGCTTGAAGAAATCATATTCAGTGAAGCCACATGTCCACCTTCCCCCTCACCACAGGGTTTTTATTTTGGTGCCCTACTTACAATTTAGTCAGATCCTGCTTTTAGTTTCCCTTTCAGATCTTCTTTCTCAACTTCTGTTGATGAATGGGATCATCCCATACTCATCTTTATCTTTCTGACTTAGCTCACTTAACATAATTACTTCTAGCTCTGTCCAAGATGGGTCAGAGGAGGTGAGTTTTTGTTTTTGATAGCTGTATAATATTCCATTGTGTATATATACCACAGCTTTCTCAGCCACTCATCTGTTGTTGGGCACCTGGGTTGCTTCCAGGTTTTAGCTATTATGAATTGTGCTGCTATGAACATAGGAGTACACATCTCTTTTTGGTTGTGTGCTATGCAGTCCTTGGGGTATAACCCCAGGAGAGGAATTACTGGATCATATGGAAGGTCCATGTCTAGTCTTGTGAGAGTTTTCCAGACTGCTCTCCACAGAGGCTGGACCAATTTACATATCTACCAGCAATGCAAAAGGGTTCATCTGTCCCCACAGCCTCTCCAGCATTTGTTGCTGCTGTCCTTTTTGATGTATGCCATTATTACAGGAGTGAGATGGTATCTCAATGTTGTCTTAATTTGCATTTCTCTGACAATCCGTGACCTGGAGCAGTTTTTCTTATGTTTGTTAGCCTTTTGGATCTCCTCTGAGGTGAATGTTTTGTTTATATCCTCTGCCCATTTATGGATTGGGTCATTTGCTTTTTTGGTGCTAAGTTTGCTGAGCTCTTTATATATTTTGGTGATTAGTTTCTTGTCTGATGTATGGCATGTGAAGATCTTCTCCCATTCTGTGAGGGGTCTCTTTGTTTGTTTAATAGTTTCTTTGGATGTGTAGAAGCTTTTCAAATTGATGTAGTCCCATTGGTTTGTTTCTGCTTTAGTCTTTCTTGCAGTTGAGTTTATTTCATGAGAGGTGTCCTTGAGGTATAGGTGGGAAAGTGTTTTACCAATGTTTTCCTCTAAGTATTTGATTGTTTCTGGTATAACATCCAGGTCTTTGATCATTTGGAGATGATTTTTGTTTCTGGCAAGATAAAGTGGTGCAATTTCATTCTTCTGCATGTTACAACCCAGTTTTCCCAGCACCATTTATTGAAGAGAGCCTCCTTCTTCCATTTAATGCTTTGGATCCCCTTATCAAAGATTAGATGTCCATAGGTGTGGGGATTTATTTCTGGGCTTTCAATTCTGTTCCACTGGTCTGTGTGCCTATTTTTGTTCCAGTACCATGCTGTTTTGATGATGAAGGCTTTATAATATAGTTTAAGGTCTGGGAGTGTGATGCCTCCATTTCTGTTTCTTTTCCTTAAGATGGTTTTGGCAATCCTAGGTGTTTTCAGCTTCCAGATAAATGATTGTAGTGTTTGTTCTATTCTCTTAAAGAAGCTTGGTGGAACTTTGATGGGTATTGCATTAAATTTGGGCCGGTGGGGTTCGAGGTGGGTGGATGGGATGGGACACAGTATTTTGGTGGTGGGAATGGTGTTTATGTACACTCCTAGTAAAGTGTAATCATATAAATCACTAGTTAATTAATATGAGAGGGAGAAAATTAATTGTATGTCTCAAAGTTTTTAAAACACAGACTGAGTCTTTTTAGTATATAGGCTGTGTATTTAATACGTGGACTCTCTCAAAAGCCTAGACAAAGTAGATCAGAAGCAACCAGTGGCATGGCTATATAAGATACTAGGTACTATACAGCAAACCCTAACAAAAGGACTTTTCAAAGTTAACCCAATACCAAATAATGTGATGATAACATTAACTATCCATTGTCTTTTTGAACCCTAAGACAGCAGGAACCTCACATCTCCACTATAGAGCCTATATTTCCCCCAGTCCTGGAACCTTTGGATAGGGTCCACTTTCCCACATGCCTCTCCCAATCCATATCAAATAATATTGCATCAGCCGATCACAGCCTAATCAAAGCAACGATTGCCACCACAACATGCTTCAGCTCAGATTGTGTCCAGAGACTTCATGTGTGGAATGACAACCCTTCAGCTTCATTATTCGGGTGAGACCTTTCCTTTCATAGTATTCTCTAATTCCATCCCAGGTGGATCACTTTCTAACAAAGTCCCAAAACCTAGATATAGACCAGGTTCTGTGAGAGAGAGCATATGTTCACACTTATCCGTAAACTACTGCAAAATATATACCTGAAAGCAGAAGTACACTAGAGTTTGCAGTGAGTACCCCCCTAACATTTCCTCTCCACTATTCCAAGCTTTGGGTCCATGATTGCTCAACAATGTTTGGCTTTGTATGTTAACTCTCTTTTCAGTCACCAGGTTCCAGATGTCATCAGGATGCTGGCCAGGCTTCTCTGGACTGAAGACCCCACCAATGTGTCCTGGAGCTCTGCTTCCCCAGAGACCCAAACTACTAGGGAAAGAGAGAGGCAGACTGGGAGTATGGATCCACCAGTCAACACCCATGTTCAACAGGGAAGCAATTACAGAAGCCATACCTTCCACCTTCTACAACCCACAAGGACCCTGGGTCCATGCTCCCAGAGGGATAGAAAATAGGAAAGCTATCAGGGGAGGGGATGGGATATGGAGATTGGGTGGTGGGAATTGTGTGGAGTTGTACCCCTCCTACCCTATGGTTTTGTTAATTTATCCTTTCTTAAATAAAAAATAAATTAAAAAAACGAAATCATATTAAGTGAAATAAGTCAGAAACAGGAGGATGAATATGGGATGATGTCACTCTTAGGCAGAAGTTTAAAAACAAGATCAGAAGCGAAAACAAAAGTAGAACCTGAACTGGAGTTGGTATATTGTACCAAAGTAAAAGACTTTGGGGTTGGTAGGGGGAAAATAACAGGTCCAAAAAGGATGACAGAGAACCTAGTGGGGTTGTATTGTTATGTTGAATGTAAGCATTAATTCCTCAATATAGAAATTTTTTAAAAATTGTCAATTTAGTCACAAATTGGCCTTTCTTTAAAGCATAAAGTAACAATGTAAGTCACCACTTTACTATATAAAAGAAGAAAGAAGAAAGAATTAATTATATGTTTCACATCTGTGTACTTAGATACTTTGTGTCTGTGTGCTAGGTAGGCATTTAACTCAGGTTTTTTTTATTATACTTAGGAACTAAGTATAATAACTACTTTTCTTGAGGCAAGAAGAATTTTATGTTACATAAATGTCTTCATGACAATGATTTTTTTTGTAATGTTTGAGAGTAGCTTTTCTTTTTTTTTTAATTAGACATTCAGTATTGATTTACAAAATAACATGTCAATAGCAGAGATATAATTCTACACCACCAGAATTCTGAATCCCTAGTCCCATTATAAACCACCACAGTTCTCCCAAGTTTGCAGCTATGGATTAATCATCATCTCTACAACTATTTGTCAACATTTGTACATAAGTACCCCATTTTTCTTCCAGGTCCAGTCCTCTCTTCCCCTCCAAGCCACACACAACCCTATTACCACATCTGCTTATCTCTTCCCTTTTCATTCTCTTTCTCTGGGACCTGATGGAGCTGGAGTTCAGAGCCCTCTTATACTCTTCCTTCTATCACTTCTCCCACACTGGGAATATGAATCAAAGTTGTTTTGGGGTTGCAGAAAGAAGGAGTTCTGGCTTCTGTAACCTCTTCTCCACTGCATGTGAGCACTGGCAGATCTATCCCTAACCCTAGCCTGTTTCTATCTTTCCTTAGTGGGGTTAAGCTCTGGAGAGGTGAGGTTCCAGGACACATTGGTGAGGTTGCTTGACAATGTTAAATCCACAAGTACTCAGTGACCTACATGTTTCTTCTACTGGTGAAGCCAGATAGGCATTATTTCCTATAAATGATTACAATTACACTTAGTTATTTCTAAAACAATTTGCCATTTCTGTATCTTGTGAGTGCTATAATAACATTATCATTCAATGACAACAATTATTATTTATTTTTAATCATTTTATTGGGTTAATGGTTTACAGTACAGTACACATAGATATAAATTATCTCCCCATGATCAGTGTCTGCAGAACATTTTCACCCCCAGTTTAGATCATGGTCCACTATCATGCATCAGGACCCCCAAAATTTACCCCTCCACCTCCACTAGAGTTCTTTGCTTTGATAGGGTCAAGGAGATATTATAATGATTATGCAAAAAAATTTTTCACCTGATGTACTAAGGTCCCAGGTTTAATCCCAAGCAGCACCAGAAGCCAGAGCTGAACAGTGCTTTGGTCTGTCTCTCTGTATCTCTCTTTCACTAAAATTAATAAGTACAAAATAACTATTTTGAGAATCATCAGCAACAGTCCTAGACTACTAAAGGCATGGAAAAACACATAAAAGCATGTGACTTGTGTATAATCTACTGGCCTATGAAAGAGACTGCTGGGCTATAAAACTTTTTTTTTTTAATCTTAATGATCTTTTAAAAATTATCTTTTTAAAAAACTCAAGGTTATAGTGCTGATAAGTGCAGCAGACTGGAAAGGGGAGGCTATGTCAAAATATTTGTGTTCTGACCACAGAGTTTGGTGAGACTGCACAATTTGTCTTTAAAACTCTAAGCAAGCCTGTATGGGATTAAAAGAGAATATGACCATCTGGGGAAAATCAATCAAGAGATAACTGAAAATAGGCCACCTGACTAACTGCTTGAGGATGACCTGTATTAAAATTTTCTTCTTTCAGAAGAAGAAAGGAAAAAGGAATCACAACTAAAAATGTACTTAATAAAGACAATGAAATTTGCCTAATTCTTCAAGTCATCAGATCTTTATAATAGTGGGAAAAATATCCAAAAACTGACTAATCCTGTTGCCTTACTTTCCTAGCCATCTAAGTGCACATTATGTAACTGAAGGAGATGGAAGTGCAGTGGTATGTGTTAAAATTTACTAGATCCTTACCATATCCCAAAGACAATATATAAGAAAATCTGGATTATTTTATAGTGCTTAAGTAGTACTAAACCATTAATAATAGGCCAGAACTTGATTTGAATCTTGATTTTTCAAGGTAAAAAACTAAAATGAAGATATCACTTGAATAACTTGTACTAACATTATTTAAGACTTTGTTCTATTTTACTTATACTTACTTGGTAAGAATATATAATCTAAAGGGACTAATTGCTTCTTTTAAAAGAAGAACATGTTTATTTGATTAAAACCATCTTTCTGGGAGTCGGGCTGTAGCGCAGCGGGTTAAGCGCAGGTGGCGCAAAGCACAAGGACCGGCATAAAGATCCCGGTTCGAGCCCCCGGCTCCCCACCTGCAGGGGAGTCGCTTCACAGGCGGTGAAGCAGGTCTGCAGGTGTCTATCTTTCTCTCCTCCTCTCTGTCTTCCCCTCCTCTCTCCATTTCTCTCTGTCCTATCCAACAATGACAACAACAATAATAATAACTACAATAAAAAACAACAAGGACAACAAAAGGGAATAAATAAATAAATAATAAAATTAATATTAAAACCATCTTTCTATATAGTATACTTTTAAGGGAATAGTTTGACAACAAAATTCCAGAAGAAAAAGTAAGAAATTAGCACAAGATTTAAGATTAAGTGATCTTAAAACAAACAAGCGAACAACCTATATAGAATTACCTCTCAAAAAGCATGGTGAAATTTAGCAGATGTTTCTCAACTCTGAGAAACCCATTTTTAAAAATGTTTTTAATTAATTTATTTATTTCCTTTTTGTTACCCTTGTTTTTTTTATTATTTAAGAAAGGTTTAATTAACAAAACCATAGGGTAGGAGGGGTACAATTCCACACAATTCCCACCACACAATCTCCATATACCACCCCCTCCCCTGATAGCTTTCCCATTCTCTATCCCTCTGGGAGCATGGACCCAGGGTCATTGTAGGTTGCAGAAGGTAGAAGGTCTGGCTTCTGTAATTGCTTCCCCGCTGAACATGGGCATTGACTGGTCAATCCATACTCCCAGTCTGCCTCTCTCTTTCCCTAGTAGGGTGGGTCTCTGGGGAAGCAGAGCTCCAGGACATATTGGTGGGGTCTTCAGTGTAGGGAAGCCTGGCTGGCGTCCTGATGACATCTGGAACCTGGTGACTGAAAAGAGAGTTAACATACGAAGCCAAACAAATTGTTGAGCAATCATGGACCCAAAGCTTGGAATAGTGGAGAGGAAGTGTTAGGGGGGTACTCACTGCAAACTCTAGTGTACTTCTGCTTTCAGGTATATATTTTGCAGTAGTTTATGGATAAGTGTGAACATATGCTCTCTCTCACAGAACCTGGTCTATATCTAGGTTTTGGGACTTTGTTAGAAAGTGAACCACCTGAGATGGAATTAGAGTATACTATGAAAAGAAAGGTCTCACCCGAGTAATGAAGCTGAAGGGTTGTCATTCCACACGTGAAGTCTCTGGACACAGTCTGAAGTGAAGCATGTTGAGGTGGCAATCGTTGTGTTGGTCAGGAAGCTGCATGTCTACCCCTCACCACAGGGTTTTTACTTTGGTGCCCTACTTACAATTGCAGGCCAAATTTAATCCATGTATTACTTTAAGTATAAGCTATTTCTATTGGCCAACTTTTGTAAATCTTAAGTGAGTCTATTATTTTTTTCTGTTATTTTCTTATTCTTTGATTCAAAAGTTCTCTATCATTCTTACTCCATGTAACTTATTTGCCATATGAATGAAGTATCATCTGTGTCATTTCTGTAAAGAGATCTGTACTTGAATTGAAGAATAACTTTTTGAAAGGGCGTATACACATGCTAGGCTATAAATGATGGCAAGATCCAGCATTAAAACTATTTACTAGAACCATAGCTATTTGGTGTCTGTAAGAGTTGAATCTATGAAAATTTAATTCATTTCAGTTACAGAAATCTCAAATCAGTCTTATCCACTTACTGAGTTTTGATTGTATATTTAAAATACTGTTTCTGTTTTAATTAAAGACATTCCAACCTGTTATTTATAAGGAAAAATAATGCGTGTTTGCATACCTGGGTTATAATTGTTTTATCAGAAAAGTTTATATTTGATGAGTTAAATATTCAAATTTTATTAAATGAGTATATTTTATTTTTGATTTGTGTTGAAAGTCTTGATACTTGTCTCTATATGTATAGTGAATACTTATTCTTAAGTCAGTCTTCTCATATCTTATTTACTCCTCACTTACTCCTTCAAAATCTTATATATGTGTCTGCCCCTGAGAACAAATAATTCTACTCAGCTACTTTAGAGATAACTGTTTTATGTAAAATCTGCTCTCATTAAGATAACTGAGAAGACAAATTTCCATTTCCTCCCAGGTCCTAGTTCACGGGTATAGTTCCACTGAGAGGGTCAGGTCATTTCCCTGTCTAATCTCCTTACCTTGAGTTGCAGAAAGTTTATTTCTGGCAAGCACAGCCCCTAGGGTTGGGCTCTTTTACCTACTCTCACATAACCTCAACTCACATGACAAAAGGCCTATTTCAGCAATGGCAGTGATGGTACTGGATTCACAGCTGGACCACCTGAGAAAAATCAGGTTCTATACCCTCCCTCAGCATCTACTGAAAAAACAACTGTCATCCTAGGAAAGGTGACCAGCTGCTCTTTCCCTGGCTTCTGTGCAATGGTAACTCATCGCTTTTTTGATACCACTGGAGGCAAAGACATTAATCAGTCTGACTCAGATACAAACTGTAATATCTATATTTCGTAAATGTTAAATGTGATCATATATTTTTACAGAATACACTCAGTGGCTTTTTAAAACAATTTTATTTATAAAAAGGAAACACTGACAAAACCATAGGATGAGGGGTACAACTCCACACAATTCCTACCACCAGAACTCCGTATCCCATCCTTTCCCCTGATAGCTTTCCTATTCTTTAACCCTCTGGGAGTATGGACCCAAGGTCATTGTGGGATGCAGAAGGTGGAAGGTTTGGCTTCTGTAATTGCTTCCTCTCTGAACATGAGCGTTGACAGGTGGATCCATACTCCCAGCCTGACTCTCTCTTTCCCTAGTGGGGTGGGGCTTTGGGGAACTGGAGCTCCAGGACCCATTGGTGAGGTTGTGTGTCCAGGGAAGTCTGGTTGGCATCATGCTAGCAACCTAATCAATGCATTGAGTACCACCTCAGCATGCTTCACTTCAGACTGTGTCCAGAGACATCAGGCATGGAATGTCAACCCTTCACTCTCATTACTCAGGTGAGACCTTTCCTTTCATACTATTCTCTAATTCCATTCCAGGTGGTTCACTTCCTAACAAAGTCCCAAAACCTAGATATAAACCAGGTCCCATGAGATAAAGCATATGTTCACATGTATCCATAAATTAAAGCAAAATATATACCTGAAAGAAAAAATACACAATAGTCGGCATGCAGTGAGTCAGCATAAATTTCATAATGAAATAGTGTCTACTTTGACTCAGATACCCTCCTCACCTACTTCCTATTACAATTCTCTCACTCACTCCAAAGCTAACCTCATCAAAGCAAGGACTGCAAAAGCTGAATAAGGGCAAAAGACTGGCATACTTTAAGGATAACTCTTTAGTCAACATCAGCCCACCCCATCAGCTGGGGCCCTAGTCGGGAGTCCTGAGATTCCCAAACAGACATAATGAGCCTAGACCTCAAATAAATCCCTCTCTCCACTGTTACTAGTAATTTCTCTCAGGAACAAAACAATAGACCCCTTTGTGGGTCCCCCATAGGACCTTGCCCTCAACTTGGATCAACAATGGTAGAGAGTGTCCCATCCTCTGAAGGAAGGATGAACAACATACTCTATGCTACACCTGACGAAGATGGTTCGATAGTGGGGCAGCTTGGAATGTTTCTACTCATGACTACAGAATGTGAGCTCATATCTAGAAGGATGCAAAGGTCACATAGGCTCCTAAGCTGAATATGGGCCTCAAACCACATCAAATTGATGGGGCTTACAGTCAACAATATTTATACACCTTTCCCATATTAGGGAGCTACTCTCTTCCCTAATCCAGCTTTCTGTTCCTTTGCCAGTCATAACATCATCTCCCCAGACAATAACTTGGATCCACCTACAGATCAGATTTCAGGCTCAGGGAAAAACAAAACAAACAAACAAACAAACAAAAAACCTAGTATAGCCACAGGCCCTTTAGAATATAACTAAAATATGCCTACTAGCTATCTACAAAATGGAGTACACCCTAACTCTTCATCTGCACTATTCCAGCCTTTAGGTTCATGATTGGTCAACAATTTATTTGGCTTTGTATGTTAACTCTCTTTTCAGCCACCAGATTCCAGATGCTAGGCATTTTTTGTTTGTTTGTTTGTTTTGTTTTTCCCCCCAGAAAACACTCCTCACCTCTGGCTTATGGGACTTCAAAGCCTCACCTCAAGCATGGGAATCTCTTTGCATAACCATTATGCCATGTCCCAGATCAGTGGCTTTTAATAGAAAATGCATCACTGGCTTCTGGATACCCCTCTTAAGACATTGGTTTTCAAAGTTGGATATTTTGAAGTATTGCTTATGAAAGAGAAATTAATATAATTCTTTTCATTAGAGGGATACATTACCAAATTTTTATTTAGAAGTACATGATAATTTTATATTTAACAACTTAGTAAGCTTAAGTTCTGTGAGTTCACATTAAATCACAAATAAACCATAATATTTGGATAAGAGCAGATAATATATCTTATCTTGAACATCTTATGTATTTATGGTCTTATCCAAAATATTCACACTTTTCTGAGCTATCAAGTAAAACTGACATTTGAGACATTGTTTTCTGAGGTACAGTGACCATATCTTCATAAAAAATTTAGCATCTTAACCTTAAGGTTTTATATTTCTTCCAGATACATTGCAAATGAAATACAACATAGAGATGAATGGTACTGACAGTGTGACATTTAACAATTATTATTATATTTTAGATTATTTTAGTCTGTCCTATAAAGGACTAAGAAAATAAGAACTTAAAATGTAGACTTTTATTTCTCTTCTGTGTAAAATTATAGAATTTGGTCCAGGGCTATGTGGAGGTTTTACAGTTATTAGAAATCAGAATCTTTCCACCGTGATTCTCTGCCATATACAATAAAAATCTTGCATCTAGTAGGCAATGAAAATTGCCCAAGTTCTTACTATTATATAATTTTAGGCAGTAAAATGAAAAAAATAGAAGGAAGTCATAGTCCTTTTCTTCAAGTGCATAATCCCAAAATCACACATTTTCCTTCAGTCCTCTTTCCTTTGGCTAATTTTGCTTATAATGGAGGCTGGGGGTGGGGTGTTGTTTTTAATTTAGGAGATATTTAAAGAGGCAAAATATAAAGGTTTCTAAATAATAGGGAAAAAAGGAAAATATATAACAGAGAACAATCTGGGTGGTATAGCACTTGGTAAAAGGTGAAAGATTTATATGATCTGAAGAGAAACCAGAGTGGTATAGCACTTGGTAGAGCTCTTATGTCACTGTACATGAAGATTTCACAAGCAGTGGAGCAGTGTTATATGTCTCTGTCTCTCTCTCCTCATTTCTTTGTCTCTCATGTCCCATCTCTCTGTCTCACTCTACCCAAATTTAATACAAAGTATAATAAGAGAGACCAAAGATCTTTGACATAGTCCCACTTATGTTCCTGACAAATAAAAACGTTCCAGAAAGAAGGAATTGCAACTAGTACAGACTACATTCTGCTTTAATTTCTACTGTCTGTGAGAACAAGTTCACTGAACATACATAGGGATATACAACCAGAAGGGCACTGCTGCCCCTACACTTGGCTCTTCTCTACACTAATATTTGAAAAGCATGGACACAGGTTTTATTTAGCCTTAGCAAGTCAGAATACATTCAAAAAGGATAATTACGGAAGAAATCTCAAAAACAAAACAAAACAGAACAATGGAAGCACTTAGAAGGTTGAAAATGAAATGGATCAAATTCCAAGCAAAGAAAACTTTGATTGGATAAATATTCCTTAATTGATCTTGAAATTAGATAATGAAGTACAATCTCAGTTCAAAGTACATGTTGTTCAAATTTACTAGATACCTCATTCCATCTGAAAAACTATGATTTTTACCTCAATGTTAAACAAACCCACTGTCTTTATATCTCTGGGGTTTCTAGACATATCTTCATTTGGTATTAGAATTTACATCTTTTGAAGATCTGTTTTGAAGATCTCTGGGACCCAGAAGGATTCTTTGTGCAGTGGGAGCCAGGCTTGCACCAGGGTCTTGTGTATGTCAGAGCTGCAGAAGATCCAAGTGAACTATTTCACCCTTGGAAATGAATCTGAAAATTTATATAACCTGTTTTAGTCTGTTCTTGTTTATAGAGAATCAGGTTAACTTGTCTTCTGGAGATAATTTTTTGTTAAATATGTGTGTGTGTACATACATATATTCTTCCCCCCCAAAAAAAAAAAATAGTGCTTAGGTGTATAGATGCTGTGGTTTGTGGTTTGTGTTGTTCTCTGGACTATTCATTATTGATTTCTGTGGTTCTCTCTCTCTCTCTCTCTCTCTCTCCATCATTATCACCGGAACTTGGTGTTGGCACTATGAATCGACTGCTCCTGGAGGCTTTTTTTTTTTTTCATTTTATTGGATAGGACAGAGTAAATTGAGAGGGAAGGATTAGGTATATAGAGAGAAATATAGACACCTGCTTTGCGCCTTGTGAATCATCTCCCCTGAAGGGGAGGAGCCAAGGACTCAAACCCAGGTCATTGCATGGGTTCTTACACTTGGTACTACGTGCCCTTAACTGGATCTACTATAGCCCCCTCCCATGGTTGTTTTCTCTATGGTTCATTATTAGACACTCTAATGTTTCTGAGTGGTGTAGACAGACTCAAAGCTGGATTTATTCACATTATCCTGGTCTTTCCATAATGACAACTCTCTTGCAGCATTACCCATACTTTCTGTGGGCTGCTGAATTACAATGTCTTCATTCGTCACCATGGCAGCCCTATGGAAGACCACTGGCCCAATCCTCCTCTGTATTCCATCTTCCTTACTGAAACATGACAACTTTGGAGCAACTGGTAGGCAACTCTTTCCTCAGCCACTTGCAACTTAGTATCTAGTAATATATGTTGTATGAGGACTTCTTTAAACAGAATATTTTAAATTTCTTTTCTCTACTTAGGCAAGCCAAAATTAAGACTCCCGGTTCTGGGAATCTCCTTAAATTTATCTGGTTTTTGTCAGCTAGTACCCACTCTCACACCAGATTTTCAGTTTGGAATAGCATAAATCCATCTGACCATCTACTTCTCACATTTCTTTTTTTATAAATAATTATATTGTCTTAAGGTATATCTCTAGCTATTCTCCATTTAGCTATGATTTTCTTTCTGATGTAAATAGTTACCGTTGCTTAATATTTGAGTTAAATATAATATTTTCAAATAATATTCATTATAACAATTTTTCTGCTAGCACTGACATAATTTTTTACTCATTATAACAATTTTTCTGCTAACGCTAGATATTTCATAATTCATAGAAATTTTAAATAAAAATTTTTGAAGTACCTCCAAGGGATGATTATAATAAGTGTCTGTCTGCCTATCTATCATCTATCTATATAATTTTTATACATGGACCATAACTCATATAATTAGTCCTCTACAGGTATGTTGAATTAAGATAACATACTTTTAAAAATGCATATATTGATTTTAATGTATCTGTTTTCTATGTCTTGTAAGTTGACTATGTTTTAGTTTTTTAGGGAAATATTTTGATCTTTCAAAATTATATTAAAGGAAATGTAAATAAAATTTTAGAGATAAAAAAATTAAAATCATGGAACCTCCGAAAACATAGCTTGAAATTTATCCTTGGACTTAACTGGTAGAGCTATGAAAATAAACTGATAGGGATCATAAAATGTCATTCTAAATGTCCATTTCATTTACTTAAATATTTTTTATTTATTCATTTAAATGAGAAAGAGTGAGCAAGAGCAGAAAAGAAACAGAGAGACCGAAGCACTGCTCAGCTCTGGCTTATAGTGGTACTATAAGGGATTGAACCTAGTGCTTCAAAGCCTCAGGTATGAGACTCTTTTTGAATAACCATGATGTTGCGTCCCTGATCCCCTAAAAGTTCATTTTTCATCTTATCCAGGACTTTGAAATTTTCAAAGCATTTCCATTTTAAAATATATAAATTTGTTCCAACATAAAGCCATTGTATGTCTGCTCTTCCGTCTGCAATAAAGAAAAGGAAATAAGTAGAAGTATATTGAATATATCGTAGCTAAGGACCCGGGGTTCTAGACCAGATGCTTAAGTTCAGACTGAATTCACTCTTTAGTGAAAGTGTAATCCTAAATGTCTCTTCCTTTCTGTCTCACTTTTATCACCTATAAAATGATCTCCACTATTCCAAGCTTGGGATCCATGATTGCTCAACAAATTGTTTGGCTTCGTATGTTAACTCTCTTTTCAATCACCAGGTTCCAGATGCCACCAGGATGCTGGCCAGGCTTCCCTAGACTGAAGACCCCACCAATGTGTCCTGGAGCTCTGCTTCCCCAGAGACACACCTTACTAGGGAAAGAGAGAGGCAGACTGGGAGTATGAACCGACCAGTCAACGCCCATGTTCAGCGGGGAAGCAATTACAGAAGCCAGACCTTCTATCTTCTGCAACCCTCAATGACCCTGGGTCCATGCTCCCAGAGGGCTAGAGAATGGGAAAGCTATCATGGGAAGGGGTGGGTTATGGAGATTGGGTGGTGGGAATTGTGTGGAGTTGTACCCCTCCTACCTTATATTTTTGTTCATTAATCCTTTCTTAAATAAAAAATTTTTAAAAATGATAATATTGTGTCTTTATAGAGGTTTTTCTTAAAGTTCAGGAAAGGGAGATACCTCAGTGTTTGTGGAAAGGGTCTGAATGCCTTCCAAGCCCCCAAACTCCAACACCCCCAAATTCTAGAGCTGAGAGATATTCTGCTCTGTCTCATATGACAACTAAGTCAATATTTTTCAAATGTTTAGAAGATTTCTAGCACTATGTAGACTGTTAACATGCTATAATATCTTTATTAGTGACTTAATAATGATTAATAAGATAGTAAGGTAATAGTAGTATGATTCTATACAGTCCATACCACCAGAGTTCCATGTCCCAACCCTTCCATTTAGAAACTTCCCTATTCTTTATCCCTTTGGGTATGGCATTTTATTTTAATAATCTTTTTTTTCCCCTGAATAACTGGAGAAGTAGCCACAACTAAGATCTACACTTTCTGAAGAAGGGATATAAGTATAGTGAAAAACAGGTAGCAACATAAATGCAAAAGCCCATGCAGATATTTAGCATCAGGTGAAGTCCTTCCAAATACATTCTATGATCTTCAGTTCCAGTTCATGACTCCTTGCTCCAAATGGTGATGGAGGGATGCCCACCCACCCACCCCACCCCCTGCTGCCCTGACTCCTGCCTGACACACACAGTTGTAGGACAAAGACAAGGATGACTGATGAGTCAGAGCAGCTAAGAAAAGCTCAGGGCAAGCAGCTCCACAGTTGTTGACTTTGATTAAAAGAAAGGTGCTGCCAGTGACCAAACCAAGCATTGCCATCTTCCCTGGGGGCAGGGGTTTTCCTGCCAAGCCCTGGATGGCCTCAGTCTGCACACAGATGTGGAATAAATGGTAGGAAAGTGATAGGACACTACCAATGGAAACTGGGTTTGTCTGCTGGCCCAATTCATTCCTCTGCTTGACCTGTTCCTCACACCATCTTTTAGCAAAGAACTGGCCAAGGGAAAAAAAACTCTTTCAAAAATGGTTAACCAGCAGTAATAAATCAGCCCAAGGACTGTGTACTAGCAGTAAAAGAAAGAAAAAAACCCACAATGTTCCAAATGTATGTGGAAGGGCCAGCTCACTTCTTTCAGCATTAGATACCTACTTCATTAAATAAAGTTAATGAACAGTGGACTCTCCCTCAAGCATGAAACCAACATTCTAAATACTAAATCCGCTAGGAGAAAGTCAGTGTCTTTTTTGTATCTGAAAAGAGATTCAGAGATGTTCTTTGAAAATAAGAGATGCTGCAGTAAACAAAGTAATATCTGTAAGGTGGTTTAGATATAATTTGAAAAAAAAAGAGGCATGTTCTTAGTTGAGAACAAATGGAGAATATCTTTGAAAGAGGATAATGAAAACATTAATGGTTTTGGTTTTGTAACCTGACTTATCAACATTAAGAATACGTGACATGGGAGTCGGGCGGTAGTGCAGTGGGTTAAGAGCTTGTGGCGCAAAGCACAAGGACTGCCATAGGGATCTTGGTTCGAGCTCCAGGCTCCCCACCTGCAGAGGAGTCGCTTCACAAGTGATGAAGCAGGTCTGCAGGTGTTTATCTTTCTCTCTCCCCCTCTGTCTTCCATTTCTCTCTCCATTTTTTCTCTCCGTTTCTCTCTGTCCTATCCAACTACAATGGCATCAATAACAACAATAATAACTACAACAATAAAATAACAAGGGCAAAAAAAAGGGAAGATAAATAAATATTAAAAAAGAATACATTGGCATTTGGTTATCAGGGCACTCCATGCAGTTTGGAGCCCAACTTACCTAGGCATTGAAGTGCTATGATTTCTTTCCTTCTTAGCTTGTATCACTCTTTCTTTTGTTTTCCTATCTCTGTCTTTAATTTATTTTCTTTGTAGGGGTAGTGGCTTGCAGTATAGTGTTGATACATGGGTAAAATTTCTCGTCTCTTTGTGATAGGTGTCTGCAGCACACTCTCACCCCCAACCTGGATCTTTTTCCATTGTCATTAAACAGAATCCCAAGGCCCTCTCTACCCCATCCCTTCTCCTTCCTGAGTCTTTTGCTTTGGTGCAATAGACCACACCCAGTATAATTCATTTTGTTTTTATTTTCTGCCCTTGTTTCTTAAGTTCTACCTGTAAGTGAGGGCATCTGCTATTCCTCTCTCTCTCTCTCTCTCTCCCTCTCATTTCACTTAACATGATGCCCAATTTTAAGACAAGATGAGGCAAATAGATGAATTCATCATTTTTAACTGTTGAGTAGTATTCAATTATATATATGATCACAACTTTCTTAGCCATCCATCTATTGTTGAGAATCTGAGTTGCTTCTAAGTTTGGGCTTTTAGGGAGTGTGATGCTATGAACATAGGTGTACACAGATCTCTGTGGATAGATTTGTTGTTTTCTGTGGACATATCCTCAGGCGAGAAATTGTCGGATCCTAGGTCCTTCTTCACCATCGTGCACCAGGACCTGAAAGTCCCCTGCTCCCCTCTCCCGGGTTCCTTTGGTGCAATACACCAAACCCAGTACAAGTTCTACTTTGTGTTTTTCTCTTTGTTCTTATTTCTCAGTTGCTGTCCCTGAGTGAGATCATCCTATATTCATCCTTTTCTGGCTTATCTCAGTTAGCATGATTCTTTCAAGCTCTATCCAAGATGAAGTGAAGAAGGTAAATTAATAATGGAGTAGTACTCCACTGTGTGTATATACCACATCCTTTCAGGGACATCATAATTGTTCTTTTGAATTTTAACTATCAATACAATATATTAACATTACAATAGATACATCACAGTCAACTTAATGGGGCCTTCTGTAGCTATGGACCCAGATGGTAGTGCAAAACTTTAATCATTTTTGAGTTTATAAAGGGGGGGGGGGGGCAGAGAAAGAAAGGAAGAAAGCAAGAAAGCTCCTAGTAAATGGTTATAGCTATTTGGAAAACTTGGATAAACATTATTTGGACATGGACATTATATGTTTTCCCTAGAATCTTCAGAAATCTATTATTACTTTTTGTCAAATTTATACATGAAATAATAAGTAATTTACTAAATTGTACTATTTGCTTTTTTAAGAAAATGTTTATTTTTAATATCAATACCATAAGACATTTACAAAATAGAGTTATTAGATTTCTTCCTCTAGCCAGTTGGCAAGGTCTAGTGAGGGCAACCAATTGTGTGATTTGGCCTAGCTTACCACTCATTATGCAATTGTATTCTAAGAATGAAATGAAAGATGTAGTGGAATAACCAGACTGACAGTTTCTCTCTCTCACTCTTTTTTTTTTTTTTTTTTTTTTTAGGTATGTGGTTCATCAACAAGCAGAACCAAGTCAAGATTATCTTGAGAAGTTTCTGGTAAGTATATATGTAGTATAGACAATTTTGAGACAGATTCTGAATAGTTATTGGGATCTTCTTCTTTTGACAATAGAAGGAAGATCATATGTATGCCTTTATAATAGAAATATTATAAGGAAGAATATAGTCTTCACGGAATAAAAACTATGCTCTAACAAAGTAAATAAGTTTTTTATTCAGTAAGCAGCAAAGTTTATTCAGTTAAAAGATTAGTGGATAATTTAAGAACCCAAAATTATATCAACAGAAATTCTCTTGTGCTTTATAGCAACTTCTATAACTTGAAGAAATACAGATTAGCCTTTGTTGATGGGTCAAAAGAAAAACTAATTAGGTATAAGCCTGGCCTGTTCGGCTATGAAGGCACAGAGACAAAGGTTAAATAGAGCAAGAGCAATCTAGACATGGGGTTTAGAGCTAATGTCAGGGTATGAGGTAGTGGTGCACTTACTTGGTAGCACACACACTGCCATGCTCAAAGACTTGGGTTTGGGCCCAAGTTGCTCTCTGCAAGGGATAAGTTTTACAAGCAGTACAGCAGTCCTATAGGTCTCATCCCGCTCTACTTCTCTCTGTCCCACCCTTCATCAAAATAATAATAATAGGGGGTCGGGCAGTAGCTCAGTGGGTTAAGCGCACATGGCGCAAAGCACAAGGACTAGTGTAAGGATCCCGGTTCAAGCCCTGGCTCCCCACCTAAGGGGGAGTTGCTTCACAGGTGGTGAAGCAGGTCTGCAGGTGTCTGTCTCTTCCCCTCTCTGTCTTGCCCTCCTCTCTCGATTTCTCTCTGTCCTAACCAACAACAAATGACATCAACAACAATAATAATAACCACAACAAGGCTACAACAACAAGGACAACAAAATGGGGGGAAAATGGCCTCCAGGAGACGTGGATTCATGGTGCAGGCACTGAGCCCCAACAATAACCCTGGAGGCAAATAGTAATAATAGGAAAGCTAGTGTCATTTTTGTAAAGAGTATTATTATTTTTGAATGCAAAGAAAGGAAATTATTTCAGAGAAGGTGGGACCCAATATTTGGGAGGAAAATGGTGAGAACTAGAGTTCTCTAGGGTTGTTTTTAGTTACCTGCATAAGAAAGTTGCCAGTGATTAACAGTCAATTTGGAATAAGAGACTGAACTCTTTTAGACATATCATGACTCAGGTACTTTTTCCCTCTTATATCTTCTTGTGCATTCTGTGTCTGGGGAGCAAGGGAAATTTTGGATCTTTTCTGGCCTTCAGAGTTTTATGTTGAAACTTTAACCAGAAAGGGGCTTAGCTTTAGGGCTTCGGCGCATAAAAGGATTCATAGCAGGTAGCCGGGAACAGGTTTAAACAATACAAAGTTTTATTAGGGTGAAATGGGTAAAAGGCAAAATAAGCAATTATCATCAGTGGTTAAGAGTACGCTAGGTCCATAAAGTCTGTGTAAAGTTATCAAAAGTTCAGTCCCATAAGATAAACAATTATCAGCTGAGGTATAGGTTGCTCATGGCTGGAGGAGTCTTGAAAAGTTTACTGGCTAGCAGAGTCACATGTGTTCAGTGCCCAGGAGAAGTAGCCATGGTGGATACCTGGAGTACCTCTACCATGATGAAGCAGCAGCCAAAGACAGAGACCTGCTCCAAGTCTGTGCTTTTATACATTCCCTTCTCGTAGCACCTCCTCAGGCTGACATCATTCATATGCTAATAGTTTCAAACTCCATTTTATATCACAATCCAAATATTAGTTTAGGGTAGAATTATAGGTAATTTGACATCTTTAAGAGTGGCAGGATGGTGGCACAACTGGTAGAGCCTCCTATTATAATACTCAACCATCTGGGTTCAAGCCTGCAGGGGAAAGCTTCATGCGTAGTGAAACAGTGCTTCAAATATCTATCTTTCTTCTTCTCTGTCTCCTCTTTCTTTCTTGAATTCTCTTAGTCTCTATTAAATTAAATAAATAAATAAATAAATAAATGACTCTCATTAGAAGCTAAGTTTTATAAAACAAAACAACATTAAGCCTCCTGCTTATAGCAATTCATGGCTATTTATTGATTCTCAAAGCAAATATAAATGAGTGCTAAAGGAAACACCATTTCAATCCTTAACAATAAAATGTTTTAGGCAAATTGATGGAAAAGTATTTATAGTGAATAACTCAAACAACTTTTTAAAATTTGAATATACCTATATCTCACCGGACAATTTAACTTCTGTGAACGTGTATGTCTTATGATAAAACTCTCGTTCCCTAGTTCAAAGTTATTGTACATATTTTCATTGCTAACAATATAATTTCCAAGACATGTATCTTGGGTTACATAGTTATTTACATTTTAGCACCCAACTACTTCCTTTAGATACTACACTGAACCTAAGTCACTACAAGCAGGTGCTCTACAATATTGATGCTATGCAAATCTAACCATTTCACAGCTGGTTCTTGTCTCTTCAATATTTTATCCTACTCATAAGGTGAGCTAATGAAATAAATTTTCCAGATCCATTTACAACAATTCTTTTTAATGGTTCTTGTATTTATAATTCTATAGTTTATATAGTGTACATCTATTTTATGTCTTTTTTGTTGCTTTCACTAAAACATAAAATAGTTAAAATCCACAGCTATGTAATTGGAAATGTAATTAAGATCCACTGGAAATTCTTAAAGGTGGATAGGTATTTCAGCTGTATATCATTTTTCTGTCATGTTAGTCATTTGAATCGTTAATGTTTTCGCTATATGCTTTCCAACATCCCCTTACCCTTACAATGAGAAATTATGTATGGAATTATTTATAGTATCTGTGAAGCATTCCTTATAAGACTTGATCTAACAAAGTGATGTGTTTATATATATATATGGTTTGAATTTTAACAGTGGCAGCTCATGAGTGATTCATAGTAATGAGTCCTTTTCTTGATTAATTTTTGTTAGTCCTGTTTGACACTAAAACAGTTTGATGTATGGCTGGGTTTGATAGTTTAAGACAAGCAGATGCTAAGAATTTTTGTTCAACCTATTAAAAGAGGTAACCAAATAGTAATTTGTTAATGTAGCCATAGTGAGGTCTGGCAACAAGTTTTGTTTTAGATATGTTGAATTTTCAGTTCTACTGAAAATTGCTGCTATTTTTCCATCACCCATTTTTCACATTGGAACATGAATGACAACAGTTGTATTTTACAATTGGTTTTATTATTTTCCAATCAGGTTTACAATTAAGTTATGATCACTGAGAGCTCTATTTATATTCATTTCATACAATGAAAGTGGGATCCAGGTCCTAATATTGTCTTGATTGTTGTTTGTTTGAATTGCCGCAACCAACTCAACTACTAATAATTATTGAGACTGAAGAAATCATGTGACTCTAATAATTCTAGCCTCTTCTTCCATACTTCCAGGGATATCAGCATAGTGGGCTCAAGGCTTCCTTAATGAATGAGCCTTAGCATTTATGAAGCTGCTTTTCCTTACTGATTATAACTTCAGGTATCCAACCTTGTCCTGAGTTTCTTTTTCTGAGACTTAATGACTTGGGTTTCTTGCTGTAACATGACTGAATTTGTTGGCATTTTGCTAGCTTTTATTACTCCAAGGTGAATTTTTTTTCCTTACTACTGGAATAGAAACAAGAATTCCTAGTTCACACAAGTTTTATTTCTGTCTCTCTTATATATGAGAAGTTTGTTGTTCTTAGCTTACAAGTTTGTCATTGTAAAGTGACATTGTGATTTCACTTCTTCATCAGTAAGTGCCTTTTACTGATTGTTCATCTCCTGAATCCAGTTGCAGAAGCCTGTGCTTATGTCTGGGAGAATGGGACTACAAAGGGCATGATTGCTTCCTTTAAGCAGTTTGGCTACCTTCAGAGATTAAGGACTTGTATAACACTATCTGATTCATATAAAGTCATCCTAAAACCTCACCCTGCTTATAACAGTTTAAAACTTAAAAATGCTTGCAATTATGTTTATCTGATTGATAATACTTGAGTAAATAGAATTTTATGTTTAATCATGACTATGAAGCATCTAGTACAGATCATCGCATAGATGATACAGATGATTAAAAAATAGCATTAGTCTTTATTGCTAATCTTTGACTACTAGTTCTAAAACCACCACCACAACCATGGCCTATGTGCCTACTGAAAATATATTCTCTTCTTCTTGGTTATTTCCAGAACCTGTATGTTGTTGAGAGCTATTGTTGTGGCGGTCTGGTGTTGGGCTGCACCGCGGAGAAGAGAGTGGACGTCCAGAGCAAAGGGGTACACAAATCTTTATTATAGGATGGGGGGGTTGGTTCAGACCACGTGGGGCCAGCCGGCAATGGCCATCCCCACTACCTGACCATGGTGGGAGAGCAGGGGGCGAGATCTGAGAGAGGGGAGGGTGAGGGGGCTTTTTATCTGAGAGAGGGGAGCTGAGAGCCCAGAGAGAGAGGGGGAGGTGAGGGGACTTTTTATTGGGCGACAACCAGGGGTGACGTGTGGGGCCAGGATTGGTTGAAGGGGGCACTGCTAGGATTTCACAGGGTGTAGTAAAACCTGGGGGCGGAGACTGCATCAGAATAACTCCTCAGCAACATAGAGCATTAATGTGTTCACTGAAAAAAAAATTTTTTTTCAGTATCACTTGTGGGGTGGACTAATGATATGTAGGCAGAATCCACTGAGTGACATTTGAGAAGGATTTTTTTTATGATTTTTATTAGTGATTTAATAATGATTAATAAGACTGTAAAAAAAACAGGGGTAAAATTCCATGCAGTTCCCACCACCATCCCCTTCACTGGAAGCCTCCCTATTCTTTATCCCTCTGGGAATATGGATCAAAATTCTTTATGGGATGTAAAAGGTGAAAGGTCTGGCTTCTGTAACTTCTGTAAATGCTTTCATGCTGAACATGGATGTTGGCAGGCCAATCCATACCCTCAGCCTGTTATTATATTTCCCTAGTTGGGTAGGGATCTGGAGAGATGGGGTTCCAGGATACACTGGAGAGGTCATCTACCCAGGGAAGTCAGGTTGGCATCACGGTAGCATTTGCAACTTGGTGACTGAAAGCTGCTAAGATATTCAGCAAGAAAAAAATTTTAATGAACAGGAATCAAAAGGTAATAATAGAGCAGATGAAACTATGGGTGTTCCTGTGGGAAGAAGCTAAGAAGTCTGTTTTAGGTATGTTCCAAGGGGCCCATGCCTTTGGTATTTTTTGGCTGAACCTGATATGCACCATGCAGGTGGGCAAAAAGTACTGTCTGAGGAGATGATATCAGAGTTGAGAACAGGCCTAGAAATCTGGGTTAGGACAGAGAGTATCTCCCAAGTATGAGGAAAATATATAAATACTGCAAACCCCATTGATCTGACCTAGGGCCCGTATATATTCATCTTTAGCATAGGATCTTGTGTGACCTCTGAGTCCCTGTTGATATGAGCTCGCAGTCCATGGTCACAGCTAGAAACTTTCTTGGATGCACTCATTTCAGGACCAGTCTTCCTCCATTGGCAGAGTATATTGACCTAACCCCCTTTGGAGAGTGGGACAATCTCTACCATTGTTGTTCTGCTTTGAGGGAAATGTTCTGTAGAGGCCCACAAAAGTGTTTATAAAATTGTTCCTGATGGAGATGACCAGCGATGGTGGAGAAAGGGATCTGTTAAAGGTTTAGGCCCATCATATCTATGAGAGAAATTAAGGACTCCCTGGATGATGGGATGGCCTGGTAGTGACTCAAAGGGCCATCATTAAAGTGTTCAGTGGCCATTTTTCCTTTTTCTTTTTTCGTATTTTTTATTTGATAAAACATAATTGAGAGTGTAGGAAAATATAAAGAAGGAGAGAGAGAGATACTTGTAGACCTATTCCATCACTTATTAAGTTTTCCCCTTGCAGGTGGGGACCAGGGGTTTAACTTGAGTCCTTGTATTTAACTGGGGCTACCACCATGTGGCCCCTAGAAATCATATTCTTTCATCTCTCTTAATTGCTATTAAGTGAATTAAGAGAATATCAACATTTTAGTTTAAAAATGTTCATCAGACATTAAAAATGAGTAGTGAGCACATAATTGCATATGTAATCTGGACCTCACAAGAAAGGGGTATATATATATAGCCATCATTAAAGGATGCCAGTCTCTTGCCCTTATCCAGTGTTTGTAATCCTTACTTTATCCGACAAGGTTAGACTTAAATTGACTGAGGGAAGTGAAGTAGAGAGTAGGAGAGGAGGGTATCTAGGCTTAAATAATAAATATCTGTTTATGTACTTTATGGTAACTTTTATAGGTCTTTCTACTTGCTTACTACGCTTACTGACTGTTGAAGACTCTTACTCCCAGATATATATTCTTCCCTAACTTATGGATACATGTGCACATGAACCTTTTCCCTTAGGCTCTGGTCTATATCTAGGTTCTGTAACTTTGTTGTGGAATGTGCTAGTTGAAATGGAACTAGAGAGTCTCATGTGTTAGGAAAGGTCTCACCAGAGTATTGGAGCTGGAGAGCTGACATCTCAGGCTTGGAGTCTCTGGATACAGTCTAAAGTAAAATGTGATGTAGTGGCACTGGTTACTCTGATTTGAGGAAGGTTCTTTAACAGCTCTGGAGTCCACAGGGATCTTTTGAATTTTTTCTGTTTTGTTTGTGATTATGTTTGCTTTTCTCATTACTGGGGCTTCATCACTCCTAGCCAACATTTTTGGTGGGGAGCAGTCTGGTCCCAGTTCGGGGCACCAGTTGCTAGGCTAGCTTAGTGGGTGGGAGAGAGATGACCAGGGACTCACAGCTGAGCTGGGAACACAGTTCAATCTTTATTGATAAGTGGGGATGCAGTTCAACAACCTAATCTCTAATCACAATCCTGTCCTATATATCTTCTGAGGTGGAAGCGTCAGGAAGAGGAAGTACGTAGGATAGGGGGTGGGGAGAAGGAAAAACCACGGGAACCAGTGGGGACAAAAAAACAATGAAAACAATGATTATGTGAATAGACCACAGCAGCAAGCAATGCAACAGAAGGGGTCTTAGAAGCAGAATTTAGAAGCAGACCAACATTTCCCCCTTTCTTTTTAACTAATGGCCATAGTATCAGGAGTGTGGGGTGAACAGAAACCTATATTGTACAAGCATTTTCAAAAGAACTGGCATAAGACATGGAGGAACAAATAGGAGAGCAGCAAGAACCATTGTGATGCCAAGGGGAGGCCTGAAGGGGCATTTCCTCCGTCAAAGGGCAGAGCCTAACAGGCAAAAGGGCGTTTCCTGACTCTGGGGGCATCTCTTGCCTCTGGGGCCATTCCATGCCTTAAAGGGTGTTTCCTACCTCTGTGGGCAGAACCTAGGAGGGGAAGTTTCCTGCCTCTGGGTACAGGGCCTGCAGGCTAGGGGGCATATCCTATAGAGTCCCAAGGCTCTGACTTCAAAGTTCATGGACTGCTGCAGTCAGTCTTTGAGAAACCCAGCAGTTTTATACTCATACAGTTTTCAGGATTAAATGTTTCCAAAACGTAAAAAATCAAAAGAGAAGAAAACAATTTTTTTGATTGTTCCTGGATGTCTCTAGAAATCATGGCTGCGTCCAGCATTTTTTTTTTTTTTTGTAAAGTAAATGTCATACAAAAATTCAATCATTTAAATTATTGTCTTATGAAACGCAACTGAAAGCAGACAGCACACTTAAGATATTCAGAGAAAACAACGAGGGTAGAAGTGGGAGAAAAGTAGTAGGTAGTTTTTGTTTCCTTCACCTTGAACCAGATTATCCAGATCTCACCATGTAGCATCATGAGTCCCCAGAGGGCATCCTAGTCCAAAAAGCTCATTAAAATTGCATTTAGGGTGCTTCTGATGGTTCCTACAGGATTCCAGGTATCCATCCCCAAGAACGTCTTCCCATAGAAGAAAGAATCAAATCAGGAGAGTAGAACTAACCTCGTGTCTCCATTCTTGGGGACAGACAGGGTACTGGAGAATGCTCTTCAAGTTAAAGTAGTCCTTTTCCATGGGAAACATGGGAGAGGAAGTCCAGAAAGTCTAAGGAGAAATCTCCATGCATCTCCCAAGCTCTACGATCACTGCCATAAGGAACCAAAATTTCCGGTCAGGGAACCAAAGTGTGGCCCAGAGCAAAATGTTCCAGAGACAGAGAAACTGTCTCATGAAGAAAGAGTAGAGGCTTTGGGAAACCTCTTCATAAGTAGAAAGGCAGCCCATAGTGGATAGGTATCCAAACGTCTTTACTTATCTGGGGAATGGGCGGGTTAGACCCCACGTTGTTGCGCCATTTTCACAGTGGCAAGCAATGCAACAGAAGGGGTCTTAGAAGCAGAATTTAGAAGCAGACCAACAGAGCAGGGGAGGTGAAGAGAGAGAGCAGAAAAAGACACAATACCAAAATTTCCCTCAGTACTGTGGAAACTAGGCTTTAACATGGGTCATTGACTAAGTTAAAGCAAACACACTATCCAAGTAAGCCATTTTTCAGGTTTCTTGCGATTTCCTCTCTTCCTTTAGCTTCCTATCCAATAATTACCTTGTGGGTATGTGCTGAGTTTAAAAATGAAAGCCACATAATCAGGATGGTGGGAAAAATATATTAGGAACCTGGGTTCCCAAAACCATATGGAGTTACCACCCTTGCTTGTTATGTGAGAGAAAAAGACATTTTAAAAGTAGTGTTAGCCACTATTATATTTCAAGTTTCTGCTATAGGCAACTCAGTACAAGTTTTTGCATTCATTGCCCCTCATAAAATAGATATTTTGGGTTGGAGTAAATAGCATATTCATTATACAAATAGACTTTCATGGCTGAGGTGTCAAAGTCCCAGGTTCAATTCCTTGTACCACCATAAACCAGTGCATGGTAGTATTCTGGTAAAAAAGAATAATAATTTTTTTTTCTGTCCTATAGTCAGATAAAGGGGAAAAAAGCATGATGCTATATATGTGTATCTGATAGTATACCTGTAAGGAAATGTACCTGTGATAAAAAATGAAGTTGGGTTATTTGTTGTCACTAAGGCTCTTACTCAAACATTCACCATTTAAGTATTCAGTTCATGGAAAATGATTTCCTTTCCAAAAAGTGAGATGGATTCACTTTAGATGAAAAAAAAAACAATATACCTTTTATTTATTTATTTTTTTTAAATCCTTCTCTAGAGATTGATGCTGAGAAATGTCAGAACAATGGGCAAAGTACATCTGATGTGACTCCAGTGACTGCCAGGTCCCTAGTACTCCAGCAGATTAGCACTGTCATAAGCTTAATTACGACAGATAGTGACTAGGCATTATCTTTGGCTGTTTTATCTACTTTCTTTTCCTGATAGATCTGTCTTAATTAAACCCAAATTCGAATGAAAAATTAAGAAAATCTGCTGTTCAAGTCACTTTTAAAAAATGTCAGCCAAAATACAAGTCAGTTCACATTTATTCAATGTTATCAAGGAAAACAATGCCCTTGAAATGTCATAAAATTTCAGGGTGGCAGGCTTTTGTGCCATTTAAAGTTATGTTTAACAATAATCATCATCCTCTCCCAGGGTTCACATAAAAACATGCAAATTTGTAAAACTTTAGGAAAATAATTTTGATATGGATGTATGGGTTTTGCCAACACACATGCATGCATACAAAAATATATACATAAAATGTCTGTAAGAAAGGAACCATGATTAGCAAAATATAAAGAGTGGTTTTTTGCAGTTGTCAAAATATGAGGTTATATCATTTGCTTATTTGTATATCCTTATAGTCTCAAAAATAATGAGAGAAAGATCTCTTTTGTATTAGGGAAATGAAGTTATGATGTAATATATAAAATAAAGTAATATTACCTCTCATTTTACATTGGTAATGTTCAGTGTTTGTACTGAATTATCTCTCTCTTTTATTGCACTGGGGTTTGGTGGAATCCACTGTTCCTGGTGACCATTTTCCTTTTCTTTCTTTTTCCTTTATTTGATGGGACAAAGAATGTTGGGGAGGGCAGGTTTTGAAGAGGAATAGAGGCAGAGAGACAGTACTTTCTTTACCTCTTGTAAAGCTTCCCCCCTGCAATTATGTGGGGGCTGAGGGGAGGGGCAGGGACTCAAACCTGGTTCCTATGGATGATGAAGTATGGTCTTAAACCAAATGTGCCACCTCATGGCCCGCTCTCATTTTTAATTTTAGTTAAAAAAAAAAAAAAAGCAAAATATATAGTCATCATTCTAGGTCACAATCCGTTATCTAAATAGTGGTGATTTTACAGCTATTTACCTTATTTTAGAAGATAATGTTTCATGTCTTAACCTCTGAGTATATGCTCGGTTTAGTGAGTCACTTCTAACAAACATTATAGGCCACAAATGATACATCATATTTATGTTCAGTTTAAAATATTCCAGTTTAAAAAGATGCTCTCCTCTCCCATTTCTTCCTTTCTCCTTCCCTTTCCTTTCTTTGATAACTCGCTATGGTGAGCCAAACTATCATGTTGTGAGCAGTCCTGTGGAGAAGCTCATGTGATAAGGAACTAAGACCTGAAAATAATCAGATAATAAGCTTGGAAGTGCATCCTTTAGGCCTACACAAAACTTGAAGTGACAAAAGCACTGGTTAACCTCTCTCTTTATCTGTTTTCTCCCCTTTTTAAGTAAAAATATTTTATTTGTTAATTAATAAAGGGGAAGAGAGAGAGAGAATAAGAACAAGTATCACGCTGACAAATTTCCGAGGGAAAAAAAATCTTTAATTCTTCTGACTTGAATACAAATCGCAATTACTTCTGTTCTTAGTGATGTTGATCATTCAGGTGTGAGGTGATATCTCATAATTGCTTTGATTTGCATTTTTCTAATAATAATTTATAATGTGCCTACTGATCATCTGTATGTCTTCTTTGATAAAGTATTTGTTCAAAAATTCTCTCCATTCCTTTTGCCTTTTCTTTTTGTTTCAGCTATGTTTTGCTTTGTGGCTGCCATGAGGTGGACATATGTCATTATATGTATGCTTTATATTTTTTACCATACACATTCCTTAACTAGTTGTAGTGTTTGGGAGTTTTTAAAATTTTTATCTTAATGTTTACTTTGTAAAGCTCTAACATTCTGAGTGGTAACCTTGTAGAGTATAGAACTATTTTGGGGGAGTTTCTCTTTTCAGCACTTTGCCACTCTTTCCTTCCTTTTTTCTTTCACTCATTCATTTTTTTCTTTCTTTTTAAAAATTTATTATTGTTTATTTATTTATTTATTTATTTATTGGATAGAAACAGCCAGAAATCAAAAGGAATATGGAAGATATAGAGGGAGAGAGACAGAGAGATACCTGCAGCACTGCTTCACCACTTGTGAAGTTTCTCCCTGCAGGTAGGGGCTGGGGACTTGAACCTGGGTCCTTGCACACTGTAACATGTGAATTCAATCAGGTGCACCACCAGCCAGCCCTCATTCATTCTCCTTTTTCTCCTCCTCTTCATCCTTCTCCTTCTTCTCCTTCTTTTCCTCCTCTTCCTTACTCTTCTTCTTTCTGATCTGTTTCTGCTAAAAACTGTAGATTATCAATGTGATTTCTTTACATAAATACATTGTTTTTAGGAATCTTTTTTTCCCCTGTAGCTTTTGACATTTTATTTTTGTGTGTAGAGTGGTGTCTTTGCACATGTCATTTCAATGCTCCTGATCCGCTTGTCCATTTAGATAAATCAGAAGAAAGGGAGAGATGCCATGGCAGTGGAATATACCTTAGTGCTGTGATATTCCCATGTGTTTCCAGGCTTGAGTCCTGGCTACAAGCATGACAAAGCACATGCTCTATAAAATGAGGTATTTTTCTGGTCTCATCTACTTTTGTTGTTTTCGCCGGGCTATGTTGTTTTCGCCAGGCTGCCTTCACGGGCCGGTAACAGACGACCAGGTTGAGCTGTAGGCAGTATCTCTTTATTCATGCAGGACGCAGCACAATCTAAGCCGAGCTAAGCTAAACTCAAGGTACCCTAAAACTCACAATGCTGTCTTTATATATACTTGCCAAGTAGGGTGGAAACAGGATGTGACATAGAGAGGGTGGAGAGAAAAGTGACTGGTGAAAATCAGAGTGTGACAAGGAGGGGGCAGAGCAGGTGAGAATCCTATCACTGAACCACCAATGCCCTGGAGGGAGGGTGGTGCTTATTAACAGTGGTTATGTAAATAGAATGCAGTGGTTATGTAAATAGAATAGTGTTAAGCAGGGGGGATTGAAACAGAAGGGGTCTCATGCATACCAACATACTTTAATTATAATATGCCTTGTCATGGATTTGGGGTTAGGTATTTTGTTTGAAACTTTAGGTAACTTGGAACTGGATTTCTGTTTCCTTTCCCAGGTTAGGAAAATTACCTGACATTCATTTTTTTTTTATCACCTTCATACTTAGTTTTTATTTTCTTGAATTTTGGCTCTCACTTATATTTCCACTCCAGAATACTTTCATCTGTGCAGATTTGCCTTTTAATATATTTTTTCTTTTTTCTTTTATTAATGTGGTGTGGGAATACCAGGTCTGGAATTATATCTATCTTCACCCTTGGTGCTGTAATTGATGCTTTCCTGTGATTCCTAGGGATAAAATCCTGGGTCTCACTTATGAAACGTATGCATTCTGTCTACTAAGCTATCTCCTACTTCGAATAAGTATTTATTTTGCTTCTCTTATTTGGAACTGTATAACATAAATACTACTCTACCCAATGTATCTCATAAACTACATTTGTTATTTATTTATTTATTTATTTATTTATTTATTTTTGTTGTTGTCCTGCTTGGATGAAACTTGTTACTCTTTCTGTGAATTCATTTATCTTTGCTTTACCTATTAGTTGTTGAACCCCTTTAATGCATTTTTTAATCAGTTATTCTGCTCTTCAGGACTATTGTTTCTCTTTCCTATTTCCTTGTGCTTTCTAACTTCTTGTTGGAAGTTTTCACTGAATGCATCTGTTCTTCTTCCAAGTTTGGTGGCCATTTTATGATGAACACTTTATAGTCTTTATACTACAGATTTCTTATCTCTGTTACTGAAAGATCTTATTTTTTTGGCTACAATATTTTAGGGGGATTAATGGTTTACAGTAAATACAGTTGTTGGTACGTGTGTAAAATTTCACAGTTTTTTTTTTTTCAAAACACTCTCACCTTAGCCTAGGTCCTCTCTATCATTATGAACCAAAATGAAATTGAATGCCCTTCTTCAGACACCCTTCCCACCCCACTCAGAGTCCTTTACTTTTCAAAGTGCAGTATACCAAAAAAGATCTTTGTGGTATTGTCTTATCCTTTTGGTTGGAACACAAGTCTCTGTTTCATCATTTTGCTGTATTCTATTTGTTTCTGTATCAAACAACTCCCTCTCTGTCTTGAAAGTTTCACCTACTGCAACTGTTAAAACTTATTACTCAACATTGCCAGCTATTGTGGTTGACTAGATCACCTGGTTAATTCTTGGCAGATCCCTCTTGGTGAGGGTACTGGAAAACCTTTCAGCGTTCCAAGTACACTGTTCTCACTTAACTAATTTCAGGCTAATTGGAGGCCAGACTTGCAGGTATCATCTGACAAAACATGTCAATAGATGTACTCTTATGGGTTCACAGTTGTAAAAACTCCTGTGATACAGAGGTGCCCCAGTGGAGAGAGTTACTGGAATCAGAACATGTACAATCGCTTTTAGATTGTATGTAGTCTGTCTTTTAGAATATATACTCTACCTTTTAAATATCTATTATGTATTTTTGTGGTTAGGGACTACTGAAGTGCAGTGAGGTCTAGTGTGGACATAGAGAGTGTGCCCCTACCTATTTTACCTAGTTTCAGTATGCACCAGTGCCTTTGTTCCCAGAGACAGTTCCAGTGGACATGGTCCCCAATAGCTGCTTTAAGACACTTAGTTTTCTGGGGCTGAGTGGTAGTTTATGCAGTAGAACTCATATGTTGACATATGTGAAAACCTGGATTTAAGACTAATACCCATCTGCGTGGATGACCTTCACAAACAGTGGAGCAGTGCTTCAAGTATCCCTTTTTGCTCTGTCTCTCTTCTTCTCTCTCTCTCTCTTTTCTGTTTCTGTCTCTCATTGTCTGTCAGAAAGAAAAAAAAAAGGAAAATGATGGCTACCAGGATTGGTAGAGTTATTGTATAGTCATTGAACTTTAGCAATGTCCCTGGTAGTAAGAGAGAGAAAGAGAAAGAGAGAGAGTGAGAGAGATCTTCTTGTATTATTTTGGCACTTTTCAAATTGCTCCCTTTTTTAGTTTCTACTGAGACTTCACTGCTCTGTGGCAACCTTTTCAAATAGAGAGATCATGAGGGAGAGATACCACAGCACCAAAGCTCCCCCCAATCCCATAGTAGTTCCCTGTGGTATACCAGGCACTCAGAACTTGACTTAGGTACATGCCAAAGCAAATTGGTTCCCTACCTGATGAACTTTATCTTGAGCCTCATGAAATTGCTACATTTGTACTGAACGTAACATTGTGCCTGTAAATGCGGCTTATAAGTAAGGGCTCTCCTATCATTTGGGTTTCCTGGTCTTGTTGATATTGGTAGTTCAGAGGCTTGGTGCAGCTGTTCTTTCTGTTGTCATTCCTAATGACTGGCATACAATCAGCCATTCCTCAGGGGAGAAGCTCTGCACTTGTGTGATCCCCCCTTGCTTGTGGGACTTCTTGGTGAGATAGCATCTCTTACTATTCTACCTTTTTTTTTTTTTTTTTTTCTTTTCTGTCTTTTTACCAAGTAGCTGTTCAGGTAACTATAGACCCTATCATAGCAAACTGCCCCAGAGTAGCTCTACATCTGATAAATAGGTGAAGAGAATGTTGTGGGAAGATGAGACTGAGGTGTCTTTGCCATTATATATGGTACACAGTGTGTTCCACAAGATATTGAGGAGGCTGTGGTCAGACATTATACACTTTATTTCGACAATTGAAAACACCTAGATAGACATTCAGATAAGATGGCCCCTACTTGACAAACTGGGCTCTTTTACTCTGATCTGTCTGAATAAATGAATTTCTTATTGGTCTGTTTAAATGCCCTGACTCTTCTATTGCTACTGCCCTCCAGGTGAGACTTTCTAAGGCCCCCACCTTCTTCCTTTTTAAGCCATGCCTACATCTACTACTACTTTCTCAGGTGTCTTTTTTTCTTTTCTCTCAGTGACAGAGTAAAAAACCAAAGTGTCCTAGATATACAAGTTATGTGTCTGGGGTTGTTATGGAGGAACAAGGGGGGAATAGGAAGGCTGATGCTTGCTTCTTCCCATTCTGAAGGTTCATCACAAATTGTTCTCAACAAGGAATTGAAAAGAGAGCATGATTATACAGGTAAATTAAACTTTTATTAAAACAAAAACATGTTAAGGCATGAAAGAGAAACAGAGAAAAGACTGATTTACAATCTTGTTGGTCACATGGTTGTCCAGGAAAGAGAAAAGCGAGAGAGCAAGGGAAGAGAGACTTACATGGTTGCATGAGGGCCCAAAGAGCCCTAACACACTCAATCTCCAGCTTTTAAGCTCAAAGCCCTGCCTACAGCCAAGCCACAGATATGACCATTCTCATCTGTGGGCGGCACCTTCTCCCCTAGCACTCTAGTCACACCTGTAACCCTCCCACTTCTGGGTGGTGCCCTTTCTACCTCAACAAGACAGACTCTGTGGAACTGGAGCTCAGGGGGCCCTGGCCCTAATCTCCTAACCAGATGGTGCAGGCTCTTTCTGCACTACCACTTTGAATCCCTTTCTGCTTTTAATAAATATTAAATAAGTTTATGTAAAACAAAGCATTTGTGTAATCTAACATTTTTGTAGTGTATACACACATGCAGAAAGACTTATCACTATGCCAACAAAATAAAATAATGGAAATATAAATGAAATTTCATAAAGACACCTGTGAACTTTATGTAAGTGCTTTAAGTTCCTGTTGCTTTTCTCTTTGTGTGTTTCTTTGTTTTCCTGGAATATAATGATAGCATATTATACTTTAATTTCACCCAGTCTTTTTTTTTTTTTTTTTTTTTTTGTGAAAATATCCTCTAATTCAGCTGAGACTCTCAGATTCTTCATCTAAAGATTTTAGGGAAAGAACCAAATTTTGGATCCCCAGATTAAAGTTTTAAATATAAAGAAGTTAATCTTTTCTCCTAAATGTGTTTGCTTCATTAAGTTTCAGAAGAAACTGTCCCAATGAAGAACGAGGAGACTTGAAAACATCAAGAGTTTTCAGAAAGACTTCCTTTGCATGGACTCGTTCATCAATTTCAACAGTAACAGAAAGTAATGGATGCGTGATCTGAATGGGTGGCTGAAAAATGAAGTACTAACTTAAAACTCCATTGACATTGTTCATCAGATACTGGGAACAGCTTGTCCCTTGTGTTATAAATATTTAAATGTTGTAGACATGTTTGGCCAAAACTAAAGCATCTCTTCCCAAAGAATTTAGTGAGTGGTATACTGTTAGCCCTTAACCTCAATGGAAGAAAATTTGTGGCATGAAATTTCATAAATGATTTAAAACAAGATTGAGGGTATTTACATTTACACAACTCATTATTCACAGCTGTATGGAAATCTATTCTATTTGAATATTTACTTTTATTGAAAATATTTTCCAGAGGATAAAATTATTTTAAAGCTGGTTGTCTCTGGCATAGAAAAGAGATGTTTTTAGTTACTTCCTCTCTAAAAGTGAAATTTGTTTTTCAAATCTCTTAATTTTGTGCCTGTAGCCTTTATTATACCTGAATTATATATGTAAAATTTATAACTTACTAAATTTATAGTGGGGTGTGTATGTGTATGCGGATAACTAGAGTCTAGTGCATGTATACTTTTATCACTCCTGTGTGAACCACTTTTTTCATTCACATAGAGAAAGGGAGAGACTCTATAATACCTGAGCTTCCTCCACTGTTATAGTACCCCACAACCCCTCATGCAGTGTGAGAGCTCAAACCTGGGACGTGAATAACAAGGCACACATCCTGTCCAATGACCCATATCTCCAACCCCTTCTTATAATTTTCTATTTATTTATTTATGTACTTATTATTTTTACCAGAGCACTGCTCAGCTCTGATTTATGGTAATGTTAAGGAGTGAACCTGGTACCTCGCAGTCTCAAGCATGAAAATTTTTTCCATAACCATTATGCTCCTTCCCTGGTTCCTTATCCATAGCTTATTACAATCATTGAATCTGAAATTCTGGGAGTTGGGCAGTAGCGCAGGGGGTTAAGTGCACGTAGCACAGAGCCCAAGGACTGGCCCAAGGATCCTGGTTCGAGCCCCGGGAGTTGCTACATAGGCAGTTAAGCAGGTCTGCAGGTGTCTGTCTTTCTCTCCCCTTCTCTGTCTTCCCCTCCTCTCTCCATTTCTCTCTGTCCTATCCAACAACAACGACATCAATAAGAACAACAATAATAACCACAACAATAAAACAACAAGGGCAACAAAAAGAAAAATAAATAAATGAATAAATATTTTAAAAAATAATTTAAAATAAATAAAAGAAATCCTGTGCCTGTCCAACTTCTAAAAGGAAAGAAAATGGATAGCCTAATTGTTGTCTTTGCCTTTATGACGAGGACTTGATGCTTGAACAGCTCCACTGCTACTGGTGGATATATTTTATTATAGAAGGTAAGAGACAAAAAAAAGAGATACAAATAGATAGAAAGACACTCAACTCTGCACTACAATTTATGAACTTTTCCCCTGCAGATGGGGACAGGAGGACTTGAACCTGAGTCTTGTGCATGGTAAATTAGTGTGTGTTCTACCTGATGGGCAATCACCCCTCCCCTATCCTAAAATTTAAGTCTAGAAACATTTTCACTGAAAACAGTCTCAATTCTAAAGTCTTCTCCGGTTTTGGCCATGTGCTTGTGATTTTAACACATGTGTATCCTTGTAACTGTTGTCTCCATATTGTTATTTCTGTCAATCACAGAAGACCATATTTCTCTTTTCTTCATCTTGTTATGACATCTTTGACATAAATTGGTGTCTTAAATTAAAAAATAAAATTCCATCTTGGGATTTAAAATATGGGGAATAATCTACATATTTAAACTACAATGGTACTAGTTAAATAATGCTTACTACCATTTATTTCTATGTCAAGTCAACTTTTAGAGGATATTGCTGTCTTTCCTACTTAATCAGATGGATGTAAGCATCATTGTTTACCACAGAGATGATAGTTATAATAAACATTTGTAAGATATATCACAGCTTTCAAATTATGATTTCATCTGTCTTTCCAAATACCCTGAAGGAAGGTAACATCCTCTTTTATAAATGAGAATACAGGCAATCTCAAAGCATTGACACAGACACTGAAATCATTGACACTGAAAATCTGATGCTTATCCAAAGCTGTTATTAAAGCTTACCTACCAGAAGGAAATATTCTAAGGTCTTTTGTTTGACAGGTGTAGAAATCGCCTCTGTAACTTGTAAACATTCACAAAAGGCTTGGGGATTGATACTTAATTACAAGACAGGGTCAACTAATAGAATGCTATGGATTCTCAAGTTCTTATTAGCTACTTTTGATGTTGGGAAGTATTGTGTGCCCCCAGAGGATACATAAAGTTGATTGGCCCAGCCTGTCATTCCTCTGTTCCCTCCCTCCAATTACCTGGATGATGTATTGGGAGAGTGGGCAGTGCTACTGAAGAAGTCTTTCATCTGAAAGGAAGGATGAAAACAAACCAGTAAGTTCTCCATGCATTGTTCACCACTAGTCTTTGTTTTATCTTCCAAATGTTTGATGTGCAGATAATGAATAAATTAGGATAAAATATGAATGCACCCCTTGTAAAGACCCAGCAGGAAGCATTGGTGGTTGAGCCAGATCTCAATCAGCAAATGAAAGGGGTTGTTTTTTTTTTTTTTTCTTGGCATCAAGTGAGGTCTATGAAGTCTGCCTATTTAGAAATTTCAAGATGAAAATGGGAGTGTGTGTGTGTGTGTGTGTGTGTGTGTGTGTGTGTGTGTTGCTTATCTGTGTTTGTAGAGGCACCACAAATTTTATATGGAATAATTTAATTTATTCTTTAAAATAGTTAGTAAGTAATTTCTTCTTTCCCTATTCTTAATTAAATTGGCACTGATATTTTACTAGCACACATAATGCCTTACCGCTCGGAGACTGAACATCTTTGTAAGCTTGTGCACATTTATAACCTATCTAGGTTACTTCTATGAGAGCTGACCCTCTTAGAATCAACTGAAACTATTTGTGAAGCAGAAAATTGTCTGGCAACTGGTTTTATGGGAAGTGACATAAATGGTGGCGGTGGTGTGGGGTTGGTGGTTAACACTTCTTTCCCCTTATTACAAGATTGAGATTTGCCTTTTTCTTTCTGGTGTCCTAAATATGCAGTACTTCTTTCACAGGCTGCTGCATACGGTTCTATAGATGGTGCTTAACTCAACATTATTAATTTAAAGCCCTGCTCTTTAGCTAGTGGCATGCATACTTAAGATGGCTGCCCCCAAACTGCTACTCAGTTTGTGGGTTAGAAGCTGACTCTTGCCTGAAGTGTCAGCCTCTCTCTCTCTAGCACATACCTGAATACGAAGGAATAGAAATTTTCACTTTGGTTTTCCTTCTGAATTTTGCAAGAGAAATGGACTTGCATCATTTGAACATTTGAAAAATGGTCAAGTAAGGCAAAATGTTTTTTTTCCTTGATTGATTCTTTTCTACACCCTTTTAATTGTCTTTCCTCCCACTCATCTCAGACTCTAGGGCTGGTTGTGATACAAGTAGGGGGTCACTCATCCATCATCACTTGCTACTCCTGAGCTCACTGAAAAGATAGCCTTTATTTTCAACTGTGTTCTGTGCATAATTGCATATTAAAAATCCAAAAGTTTAACTAGCCAATTACAAAAGTTTATTTTCTTGCAAAAGTATTTCCTAAAATAGTCTATGATAAGTAATACTCATGTTACATTTGTATATTGACAGAACATGCCATATAGACAGTGCTCTTTTCTAAAGCACTTCAGATTTCTGTATCCTGAGGGTACTAGCACCATACTCTTGTTTCAGCCACTTAGCACACAATAGTAATTATTTGTCTTACTTTGCAGAATACAACTGATGCTCTAGATTAGTGTAGAGTCAACATGGAAGCAGGAAAATTTATGTAGCAGGTTAATTACATTATTGGACAACAGTTAAATATTGCATGTTTTCCAGTCAATTATAATCCAGTATATGCTTTTTTTTAAAATCTAGAAAGAGCAAAACACAGATATTATCAAATGGCATTCAAGAAATAAATTTAGATTTTTTTTCATTAGTGGAAAGAAATTTTAGACTTAAGAGTTTCGATTTCTTGAGGGAACAAGAAGAGTAACACAAGACATACAGATGTGCACTGTATGTGTATGAAGATTAAAATGCACTGAGTTAAATTATGTTTTTTTGCATTTTATCTAATCCACATCAATATATTTATTTAAATGTTCCTCTTGCCCTTTTTCCCTTCTGATTGTGATCTTCTTTATGACTACTAAAGCTGAGATCTGTATCTGTTAATTAGCAGCACAAACCAAAGCTAGAATTGCCTGGAGCAAGCATGCATCAGTAGTTAACTACTACCCGCTACCATGTAATTAACTGACTTTCCAATGAAAGAGAGCTGGTGAGAGGGAGTGAGAAAAGAGGAAAAGAAAGAGAAAAGATGGGAGTCGGGCGGTAGTGCAGTGGATTAACAAAGAGAAAAGCAGAAAATTGTTAGAGAAAATTAGCCACTATAAGAAAATTTTCTATTATTAAGTAAGTTGCAATGCTTTATAATATCACTAGGTGGCATGTGACTGACTTGGACACAAAATTGCAAAAGGGAAGTGCTGGGAGAAGTTAAGATTAAAGAAAAAAAACCTAGCTGTTTTCAGAAAATTTTCTGTTCCGATTTACTTACATTTCTGCAAAATTTACAATGTGGCTATCACAAACTTGTATTAAAAAGCAAATGAAAGACTACATGGAAAATGTTAGTTCCCAGTGTAACAAGTGTTCTGTGTATTGCTGTTCAGGTGATTATCCTTTTTGAAAGAAGTCAAGGATTTCTTTATCTAGGAATCATGGTGTATCCAGTTGTTTAAAGCACAAAGCTGTCAAGTGACAGGTAAATACAGGATTTCGCTGCAGTGTGCATTTCTGAACCTAAGGAAAACATTGTTTTTGGAAGATTGCCATCTAAATTCTGCAAAGGATTCTTAAACATGATGAACAAGGCTCTCCACCATGTACTAAAGTCAAGATTCTAAGTTTACAAGCATATATATTCACACTTTTTTTGTGATCTGTCACATATTTCCCCATGTTTACTTTAAAGGGCATGGATTGCCAAACTTCATTCTCCCTTTCTTCTCTGAAAAATACACTTCCACACAGTGATACAGACTGCAGATAAAATGGCTTTTATAATTAGTTTCTATGTTGTAGATTGTGACAGAGAACTTTCAGGGATAATATAGGGGCCTAGTAAGATCCTGGAAAGCCCAGACACTATACCAGAGTTCGCACACATGGAATTGAGGCACAGGGATATTGAATGAATACACGGAAAGTGGAAACTGGAGCACCTGTGAGAGGAGCCTTTTGGCAAGGTAAGCACACCTGGTGCTTCCAGCTGGCCAATAGAAGACAGGCCCTGGTGTGATGTGTGTAAGGTTTAAGAGCAAAAGGTATGCACATGGAGAGGTCTTCTGAGAGCTTCTTCAGGGCCCTCAGGTACCTTTCCCTTCTCTCTAATTTCACTTCTTCAGGAATCCTATTTCATAAATTAATAAAGGAAGATTTGGAAATTGCATACCTATTTTGTGTGTTCCCTTGTAATTCTTTTAAGCAAATGTCTCATTGGACTTGAAAAAGGGAACCATGGGAAATTATAGCCATACTACTATTTTTAAGATTTACTTATTCATTTATTAATGACAGAGAAAGAAAACCAGAACATCATTCTGGTGCATACTATGCTAAAGATCTAATTTGGAACGTGATGCCTGAAGGCCTTATCCATAGTGCTTTCTTCACAGGACCACCTCCTGTGCATACAAGTAGCAACACCTTGTAGAAAGTTGATACTGTTAGTGTTAGTTGTTAATTGTTGATGCTGTTAGTTGTTTCATAACATAGTAATTATACAAAGAGACTGTGTGCCTGAGGTTCCAAATTCCCGGGTTCAATCCCCTGCACCATCATAAACCAGAACTGATCAGTGTTCTGGAAGAAAGGAGAGAGAGAAAGAGAGAGAGAGAAAGGGGGGGGGGAGAAAGAGGGAGAGAGAGAGGTTAGTGTGTTGATATCTATGAGAAAAGAAAAAAATACAGATAGTGAATAATTGTGCATATCATTTGCAAACATTTTTGCAATGGCCTGGGTGGTAGAGTACCTAGCAAACCACACATTATCATTTGCATCCACTTCTCAAAATCTGAAAATGACAAAGGATTAGTTTGAAACCAGGTCCAAAAATGTTTCTATACATTTTTTTTCCTTCTAGTAAATTATTTAGACCAGGGTTGGGTTGGTAGAGTAGATAACATAATAGTGATGCAAAAGTTTTTCATGCCTAAGGCAACAACGTTCTCAGATTAAATCCCCTGTGCCACCATAAGCCAGAGCTGGGCAGTACTGCAGCCAAGCAAGCAGAGATGAAAAGTTAATATCAAGAAATTCTAGTTAGCATCTAGTATTGCTAAGATAGAAACTCCAGTTTGCATCTATTATTGCTATGAAAAAAATCAGGCGATTTTAATTTACATCTATTAGTGCTAAGAAAAGATTAACCTTTAAATACTAGTCTTAAGGAAAGGAACTCTGGGGAGTCGACTCCAGCGGTAGCACAGCAGGTTAAGTGCACAAGGCGCCAAGCACAAGGACTGGTTCAAGGATCCGGGTTCATAGTCCCCTTTCCCCACCTGAAGGGGGGGGGCGCTTCACAGATGGTGAAGCAGGTCTGCAGGTGTCTCTTTCTCTTCCCCTCTTTGTCTTCCCCTCTGCTCTCCACTTCTTTCTGTCCTATCCAACAACAGTGACAACTATAACAACAATAATAACCACAACAACGATGGGAAAAAAGGGGGGGTCAACAGCAGGGGGGATAGCCTCTAGGAGCCGTAGATTTGTGGTGCAAGCACCAAGCCCCAGAAAAAACCATGGAAGCAAAAAAAAAAAAAAAAACCTTTGCTTAACATCTACTAGTTAAGAAGTGAACTCTAGGGAGTTGGGCTGTAGCACAGTGGGTTAAGCGCAGGTGGCGCAAAGCACAAGGACCAGGATAAGGATCACAGTTCGAACCCCGGCTCCCCACCTTCAGGGGAGTCGCTTCACAGGCGGTGAAGCAGGTCTGCAGGTGTCTATCTTTCTCTCCTCCTCTTTGTCTTCCCCTCCTCTCTCCATTTCTCTCTGTCCTATCCAACAACAATAATAACTATAACAATAAAACAACAAGGGCAACAAAAGGGAATAAATAAAATAAATATTTTTTAAAAAAAGATAAAAAAATTAAAAAAAAAAAAAAGAAGTGAACTCTAATTCAATCCTTTCTGCATATCCTGCACTGAAAAGAAGGAAGTTCCCACGCTTTACAAAATGGGTTTTTATTAGTAGCATATGACTGACTTGGAGTCCAGCATTTAAGTGGAAGAGATGAGACTATATTAAAAAAAAAAGACACTAATAAGGAGGATTGATTTTTGAAAAGATTAGAATAACTACCCTCTGCCCCCGCCCCCACCACTCTAGAGGGAGTTGAGTGATGTACCTCTTTCCCCATTGGTCAGAGGTTTTCTTTTTTCTTTTTAAGAGTTTTACTTTCTATTTTCTTTAGTAGTAATCTGTTATTAATATTTATTTTATTATTTTTTGGTCTCCTGCAGTGTGGTGTTAGAAAATGTGATAATAGGGGGTCTGGTGGTAGCACAGTGGGTTAAGGACCCGTGGCCCGAAGCATAAGGACCCCCGAAAGAATCATGGTTGGAGCCCCTGGCTCCCCACGTGCAGGGGAGTCGCTTCACAAGCAGTGAAGCAGGTCTGCAGGTGTCTTTCTCTCCCCCCTCTGTCTTCCCCTCCTCTCTCCATTTCTCTGTCCTATCCAACAACAATACAACAATGACAACAACAATAATAACCATGATAAAACAACAGGGCAACAAAAGGGAAAAAATAGCTTCCAGGAGCAGTGGATTCATGGTGCAGGCACCGAGAGCCCCAGCAATAACCCGGGAGGCCAAAAAAAAAGTAATAATAATAATAATAATAATAATAATAATAATAATATCACATTTATAGTGTTGATGAAATAAACTGTTTAGAGAGTGTGCTGCTTTGCCATATGCGCAACCCCAGGTTCAAGCCTGGACTCCACCACATTGAAGGAAGCTTTGGTATTGTGGTCTTACCTCTCTTTCTGCCTTCTCTATATAGCTTAAACAAACAAACAAACAAAAACAGACTTTAGCAAAAGTTCAGCCCATAGGCTTTTACATAGCCTGCAAAATCTTTTGGTCTGGCTCTGATAAGGCAATTGCAAGTAAGACTCAAAACTCAATAAATCTAGGAGCTTTTTACATAGTGACATTAAGTGTGAATTTTTAAGTTGATAATTTTGCATTGCCTGTGAATGATGTTATAAATATCCAAATGACCCTTGGCAGAAAATAACAAAAACAAAAAAATTCCCCATTTCTGATTTAAACAAACAATATTGATTGATCATACATTTAAAATGATTCCTCAGAAGTTTGAAATTTAATTAATATGAAAAAAGTGCATTAGTAGTTAGTAAAAGAAAAATAAAACTTCCATTCTTAGAAAAAGAAGAATCTTTAACTATTGAGTACTCTGTGACAAATACTCTAAATGCATTATCTAAATCCCAAACAGCCCATTAATAAAAGTAATAACTATCATATATGTGTATACATAAAGAAAAAGAGGCGGAAATAAGGAAGAAAACTTTCTCAAGTCACTCATCTTGTAAATGGACAAACTTTTATTGAACTTAATAAACATTCACATCAGGTTGCTTCTGATAAACACTTCTAATTAACAGATTTTCTGGATGGTCAATTAGAAATGCAAACAATTTCCATTAAAATGCATTCACTATTTGTTGATCACAGTTTTACAGATGGACAAAGAAATTTCATTCGTCCTTCTGTGTAATAATGTCCTGCTTTTGGCACTGGAGGGACTTGTTTTATAGCAGAAATTTAAAATGGATAAGGCTCAAAGTGGGGATATGACAAAAATTTGAATAACATAAGAATAGCTTAAAATATTCCTGGAGGCCCTTCTCCTTTTAGTAAAGCAGGTAGATAATTAAAGAATCCTGCATTCTGAAAATACTGTAAAGTACAATTTGTTAGACTTCAATTTGGGAAAAGATAGAGATCCATTTAGGTAAGACTGGGATTTGGGGACTTGGGGGCTGTTTTCCCCTGAAAGCACTTGCTATTCTGTATAGGAGAGTAAAGAAATAAACTGGCAAAGATATCCCTTAGCCTGGATTAGACAAGAAGATGAGGACAAGGTTCAGAAAATTCCAAGGGAGAAAGAAATGCAGAATCTCACAGTATAGTAGGCTTGGGCTGCAAAAGGTCCCATTCTAAGTGAGTATGATCTCAATATGAAAAAGTTCTTTCTGAAAAGAGGATCCACTAATCCCTTACATGATATTATGACTATCCCTAATTTCTGTTCTCACACAGCTATCAGAACTAAACTAAAAAACTGGGAACAAAACAGCATATTGTTGGGTCACAAATTATTTCTCCAAACAATGTATAAACAGACATCCAAATATAACATAGCAAATGAGACAAGTCAGCATGACTGAAACTCAGCAACAACAAAATACAGCGATGTGATACCTGCATTCTCCACAAATTTAGTTATTGAATCATTGATCCCCAGAAGTGATATGACTGGGGCCTTTGGCAGGTGCTTGAGTCATGAGGGTGGAACTCTCAGGAATGGATTAATGCTTTTATTAAGAGGCCCCACAACCCTTCACTCTTTCTTCCATGTGAGAGTGTGTGGCAAGTGGACAACCCAGAAGAGAACCCTCACTTGAAGCTGACTCTCATTTTGAAGTTCTCACCTTTAGAATTATAAGAAATAAATATATGTTGTTTATAAGCTGCACAACTTATGGTATGTTGTATGAGCAGCCCAAATGAATAGGAATAAGGAATTCAAATATCAGAAACAAATTTAGAGGTAATTTAACTGACTATGTACAAAATTATATTAACCAGAATTGAAATTATCAAAAGAAAAATTTCAAACTATGAAAAATAAATAGAAATTCTAAAAGTTAAAAATAAAGTAAGTGCAATGAGGAACTAACTCAGCAGATGGTTTAAAGACAAAGTGTCTGAGGAAGAATTTTCTTAGTAGAAGGATAGTTTAAAATAATTAAAAAATATGAATTAGAAGAATCAAAGCATCACTCTGGAATATTCTGAGCTGGGGCTTGAACTCAAAACCTTGCACTTGCAGCCCCTATGTTCTACCACTATGTCAACTACATACTCATGATATAGTGTCTTGAATAAAGCACAGAGACAATGGTAAGAGGGGAACAAATAAGATACCTAGAGTATAGTATAAGGATGCTTAACATTATTGTAGCTGGAATCCTAAAGAACACAAGAAAAATGGAGCAGAAATATGATTAATATTTCTTTTTAATGATCTTTATACAGTCTATAAAAGTCATAAAGCCATTGTCCAGTGGTTCATAAGACTATGAACAAAAGGCAAAGTGAATACAAAAGTGAGTTCACATCGAATCATACTAGTACCTGCTGAAGAAAACAAACACAAAATTTAAAAAGGAAATTATAATTTTAAGAAAAACTTTAAGGATAATGTTCTAGTAAGTTCCATATTTTTATAGTTTGAGAACAGTTATCAAGAACCTTCTCAATAATAAAAGTCCAGAAACATATGGCTTTACAAATGAACTCTTCAAAACCTGCAAAGAAGAGTTAATACCTATATTTTTTTTGGTGTGTGCTTTTTAATGCTTGTATTTTTAAAGCTCTTCTAAAATATTGAAGATGCAGGAATATTACCTTCCACCTTCTATGAAGCTAACATCACCCTGATACCAAAAGCAGACAGACCAATATCTCTGATAAACATAGATGATAAAATGCTGAGCAAAATTCTAGTCAACTGGATACAACCGTATGTCTGGTTAAAAAGACTATACATATACATGATGATCAAGTGAGATGAAACCAAGACTGATTCAATAAATGTGAATCTACAAATTTGATCCACCACATAAAAAAAAATCTCTATAGATGAAGAGAAAGTCTTTGGCAAAATCCAGTATCATTTCATGATCAAAACATTACAAAAAATTAGAATGGATGGAAAATTCCTTAACCTAGTGGAGTCCATATACAGCAAGCCTACAGCCAACATCATATTCAATAGGGAAAAAGTGAAGCCTGATACAGGAAGGACAAGCTATAATGAAAAAGTCATCGGGGGTTGGGTGGTAGTGCAGCGGGTAAAGCACAAGTGGTGCTCAGCTCAAAGACCCGCTTAAGAATCCAGGTTAGAGCCTCTGGCTCCCCACCTGCAGGGGTGTCGCTTCATAAGTGGTGAAGCAGGTATGCAGGTGTCTATCATTCTCTCCCCCTCTCTCTATCTTCCCCATCCTCTCTCCATTTCTCTCTGTCCTATCCAACAACAACATCATCAATGACAACAATAATAATAACCACAACAACGATAAAACAACAGGGCAACAAAAGGGAAAAAATAGCCTCCAGGAGCAGTGGATTCATGGTGCAGGCACCAAGCCCCAGCAATAACTTTGGAGGCCAAAAAAGAAAAGAGAAGTCACCATCTTCCTTCTGCAACCAGTTACGCTGCACTTGATGGACCTTCCCCAATCCATGACTAAAGAATCTGCTCCTCCTTTCCATCCATGTGCCTGGAACTTGCCACCATACATATATATACATATATATATATATATATATAAATATATATATATATTTATATATATATATATATTTATGTATATATATGTATGTGTGTATTATCTCCAGATCCAGCCGCCTCTGTCTTGCCTCTTGCCATCTCTGTGCTAAGACTTGTCTCTCATGGATTTTCTTTTAAAAAAAATATTTTTATTATATTTATTTATTGGATAGGGCTACAGTCATAAACCGAGAGTGAGGGAGGTGGGAGAGAAGGAGAGAGACAGAGAGATACCTGCAGCTCTGCTTCACCACTCACAAAGCTTTGCGTCTGCAGGTGGGGACCTGGGACTCAAACCTAGGTCCTTGAGCATTGTAATATATGCACTCAACCAGGTGCCCCACCCATCCTCTGCATTTCTATAATAAAGTCTGTTTTTTATCTGTGGACCTCTCTCTGCATGATCTTTCCCACTCACTTTTCTAACAGTATTTGTCCTTCATTTTTTGGGGAGGGGGAACTCTCTCATTTAACATAATTCCTTCAAGTTCCATTTAAGATGAGGCAAAGGAAATGACCTCATCATTTTTAAGAGCTGAGTAGTATTCTATTGTATATATTTACCACAATTTTCTTAGCTAACATCTGTCATTGGACATCTGGGTTCTTCTAACTGTGGACTGTTATGAATTGTGCTGCTGTGAATATAGGTATACATATAGATCTCTTTTTACATATATATATATATATATATATATATTCTTCCAGGAGACGAATTGCTGGGTCATAGAGTTGGTCCATTTCTAGCATTTGGAGGAAGTTCTAGACTGTTTTCCACAGGGTTGGGCTGATTTGCATTCCAATCAGTAGAGTAGAGGGGTTCCTTTTCCCCCACATCCTTTCCCACACTTGTTTCTATTTATCCTAGGGTATGACATTCTCACAAGTGTTAAGTGGTATCTCATTATAGCCTTTATTTCCATTTATTTGGTAATCAGTGACTTTGAGAATTTTTTTTCATATATATCTGTTAGCCTTTTGAATCTCTTTGGTAAAGATTGTGTCCTTTCCCATCCCCCATTTTTAAAGGAGTTGTTTGATTTATTTTATTGCTGAGTTTAGTGAATTCTTGTGTATTTTTTATTTTGGTTTATTAGTCTTTTCTGTATTTTTACTTAAAGTTATTTTATTTTATTGAGGTTGTTAATGCTTATAGTGCAGTCGTCAACACATGGGGACAATTTCATTATGCACCAAGGAACCCAAAGTTCTCTTAAAGTTCTTTTCATCCAATACTTTGGGATTTTTTTTTCTTTTTGAATAGTCTTTATAGTATTAAATATCATAGAATCTATGACTTTTCTCACTAACAATTTAAGTACTAAGTCAAAACTTTTTGGTGTGAGATTTAAAACATTTGTGATGTGCTTAAAGATTGTACTGTGAAAGTAAATTATGTTTTCTTGCCCATTGTATTTTCTTGTAATATATATATATATATATATACATATATATTTATTTACATAAACCTACAGGAAAATACCTCACATTCTTTTAAGAGACCAAATCCATGGTCCTTAACTCTGTTTGACTAATCTTTGCCTCTAATGGTAAGAGTTAGAGTTGATTTTGTTGGAATTTGCCCTTGAGGCTACTCTCTAAAATAACCACTTCCACAAACATTCTTTTCAAAGTGTCACATCTAAAGAAGATCCTTCAACCGGTTCATTTATAATCAGGTGCCTCCCCTCTCAGTGTGAGCTTAAGAGGGAGCATAGGGCACACCAGGAAAGCTTCAGCTGAACTGAATACTGATGAAGTGATAACTTCAAAGAAGATGTCAGTGGCTCCCCACAGCAGCTTGGCAGCTGCTGGATAAGGAACTCAAATGTTAGAGCCTCGATGATTCATCTCCTTTGTGACTGTGGTAAAGACTTGTGCAACGGATTTCTCAGTTATTTCACTTTACTCAGTTATTTCACCTATCTCCTGATCCTATTACTATTATGAGAATCAAAGGGGGGTGGGAATGCCTGAAAAATGTCCCATCTTAGCTCAGACCATAACTTGTTCATACAACTCTATTGACATTTTGGGGTTTCAGGGTTTGTCACCTGTCTTTCTAATTTTTTTTTTTTTTTTTTATCAAGCTAAATATGTTTTTCACTAAGGCAAACTCTGAGTGATGAGTCTATTATGACCTGCCTTTGGTAAGACTCATTGAATGTCCTGGAATCAGAACAAGTGGAGAGAAAGAATTTCCCAAGAGCTTATCCACTTTTTCATTCTCCTTGCTCTTTCCTCTCCCTCCTGATGAATGTAGTTACCGGTTTTCTTACTGTGCACTCAAGTAAGGTAAATTCATGGCCCATGATGAGTAAGCTTTTCTGTCACTCCTCTAAAATACAAAACTCAGAAGACCTATTGGGGATTGTATGTTATATGGAAAAGTGAAAAATGTTATGCATTTACAAACTATTGTATTTACTGTCAAATGTAAAACATTAATTCCCCAATAAAGAAAAAATTGAAAGAAAAAATAAAATAAAAATAAAATACAAAACTACATTAAAACATTTCAGCAGTTTAAGACTAATGTGCTGTCAGGGAGATGATGCCTTCAGTACATCAGTACATCAAATGGTCATGCCTGAGGCACCAGAGATCCCAGATTCAATGTCCAGCATCATCATAAGTGAAGATTGAGCATTTGCTCTGGTAAAAAAATAATAATAGTAATATAAATATTGCAAACAAAATGAATTAAAATAAATAATACAACCCAAAGTCAATGACTATCTGTGTAGGAATGTGTGTATATATGTACATATGAAAGTGCACTGCTTGGCAGTTATCCAAAGAGATCTGTGCACACATCAGTGTTCATGGCACTACTATTAGTAAGTAGCTCAAATCTGGAAACAGCCCAAGTTTTCAACAACAGATGAATGGTTAAAGAAGTTGTGGTATATAAACACAATGAATACTACTAAGCAGTGAGAAATGAGGCTATCTTCTCCTCTGCTACAAGACGAAGGGAAGGAGGGAGAATCATGTGAAGTGAAATAGGCCTGTAAGAGGAGATTACGTGCCAGATGATCTCACTTCCAGATCGGACCTGAGAAATAAAACAAGGGATAATACAGGAGGCAATATTAATGGACTTCAGTATCTCACAGCAGATTAGGAAACTTAATCGGGGCGGGGTGGTAGGGGGGATTTGTTTAGATGGGTTAGGGATTCAGTAGTGCAGGGTAAGGTATACTGAGGCTTATTTTGTGGAGATATAGAATGGTACCCCCTGTGAAAACAACTCTGTGAGTCAGTACTACCTCAATAAAGTGATATTTTAAACTGAATTGTATAGAACAAAATCATCTGTGATACAAAAGCAATAACTTAAGACACAGATTCTACTTCCGGGCCAGTGAATAGCTCGATAATGTGTTGCTTTATCATGTATGAAGTCCATGTTCAAGCCTGGCCCTCACTGCATCCAAGGAAAATTTTGTGTTGTGGTTTCTCACTCTTTACCTGTTTCCATCTTTGAAAAGATTACTGGAAGTGGATTAGAAGATAAGTTACAAGCAGAAGAAAAAGGGTATTTTATTAAAATTCATTAAAATCTTTATATTTTTGTTTAAGTTGAAAATAAACATATAATGTCTAATTTGAGTATGCATTAAATTCATAATATTTTAAAACAGCCACAGCTGTGTTTAAGCATTACCTATGACAGTGTCTTTCCAGATTCATAAGGAAATTATCTCACTTTCATATTTCATATCTGATTTGTTTGAACAGTTTTTCAAAGACATATTGACTGTTAATATCATGAATTCTTGTTTCACCTTAATTTCCTTTATAAATTAACTTGAAATTTTCACATAAAACAATTATTCCTAGAAAGTCAAGTCCATAACTGAGTCACAATGACAAGTATTTACCATTGAACCAACACAAGAACATTTTCATCCTCAAAGTAAAATGGACTAAGAAATTAGTTCAAGGGCTCAGGGTTGATAGCATAATGGTTATGCAAACAGACTCTCTTGCCTGAGACTCCAAAGTCCCAGGCTCAAACTCTTTTACCACCATAAGCCAGAGTTGAACAGTGCTCTGGGAAAAAAAAAAAAAAAAATTAGTTCATGTTCAAATTCAGGATGAAAAAGTCTTACCTAGCTAATTACATACCCATATAGTGTTATAACTCTGTGAAATATTTACTTAATATTTGGTATCCTTAGTAGTCAGATGAATTAAGTCAAATCAAGTCTTTGCATTGGAATCCTAACAAATGTCCTCACATAGATTCAAACGCCAGAGTCCCTCTCTCGTTTCCCTGGCATACTTTCCTCTGGTAGCATTTGAACAAAATTAACATATTATCAAGTATCTGCTATATACCAACCACTGATTTTGTGCATTTATGAATGTGATCTCATTACATTTTCCTTTCTTCGCTTCTTTTTCATGAAGGAAAAAGACACCTCTTCCCTCTGACACCTAGGGGTGCTTAGGGTTGAACCTGGAAACAATGGGGGGGGCTCAGACATGTAAATCCTACCACTGACACAGTGAATTATTCCCTTACCCTCATTTAACTTTTAAATGGAAAATAAAAACCTTTTAGTGGCATCAGTGTGAAAAGAGTTTGTCGGGATTTTTTTTTTTTTTTTTTTTTTGCTTTACCAGAACACTGTTCAGCTCTGGCTTATGGTAGTGCAGGGGATTGAACCTAGGGCTTTGGAGCCTCAGGCATGAGAGTCTGTTTGCATAACCATTATGCTATCTACACTCTGCCCCTAGTTGGGATTTTTTAAACCACTAGAGATCTCTAGTTCAGATTATACAAGATGTGAGTAAATGTATTTTCATGGATCTCAAAGATTTTGACTTGATTTTTTTTTAATTAGTTATAGTTGCAGTGCTTCTTGGAAAAAAAAAAAAATCTTTTTCACATCTGTTCTTTGTCCATAGCACTTTACACTATCTAGATATAATTGACATTTGTTTTGATTACTCTCAGGCTTAGTCTGATGTCTGCTTAGTATTGCTTTGCATTTAGCCTAGATGCCTCTGTGATTTCTCTGGGAACAGTGAAAAAAAAAAAAGGCATGCACATTATTAACATTACTGTTTCTACTTCTGCTGATTCTTCCACACTTTTATATTGTCAAAACTGGAATTTGTAGACACCACATCAACAACGGATAAGCTTCTGTAATTTCTTCCTTAGAAGCTTAAGAAGTAAAGAATAAATGACTGAATTTCTGTAGTTGAAAAGGCTGCCATATTAATATGCCCCATAGCGGTGCTGCCGGATCTTGTCATAACAAATTTTTAACCCTTCCTTCTCGCTGTCTTTTGGACTTTGCTTATTGTTACTGTTTATCCTTCCCAGCTTTTGCTCTTTCCTCTACAAATCATTTTTGTATAAAAATTGGTTCTGAAAATGCACATCTTAGAAAACCAGAAGTCCCCTCAACTCATTATCTTTTCCATTAGAGTTCCATTTTTTTTTTTTTACCCCTCTCATATTCTTTCTTTTGTCATCACTGGAGCTTCACCATACCAACCCAACTTTTTTTTTTCAGATAGAGGGAGACCAAGGAAGAGAGGTAAAGACACCACATCACTGAAGCTTCCTCAAGTGAGGCAGGGGCCAGGTCCTGTGTATAACAAGGCAGGTGTGCTATCCAGTTGATTTTTGGTAGCATTTGATTGTTTATGCATCTACATTGACTTTTTATAATAATAATGATGTACCTTGTAAACAGTGAAAGAATTTTAGCATGCAGTGAGAGACTTGCCTAATGTTTCCAAGAAGAATTTCTTTTACTAAAGAAAATCATCATGGTTATTCCTTCCCTCCAGATATCTCTTTGTTCAGACCAGTCCTTTACTTACACTTAAACTATAACTTTGACTTGTTGACATAGAACATGAAATATAATGTTTGCTGTATTTCATACCCAGTAGAAAAAAATATGGATTAATAGTCATTTTACGGGGGGGGGGGAGCGAGTGCTGGCGCACCTCTTTAAGCTCACATAGTACTAAGTTCAAGGACATGCACAAGGATCCTGACTCCAGCCCCGCTAACCACCTGAAGAGGGAGGCTTCACAAGCAAGTGGCAAAGCAGGCTTGCAAGTAAGTGTCTACTTTTGTCTCTCCCTCTCTACTTCCCCCTCTTCTCTCAATTTCTCTCTCTCTTATCCACTAAAGTGGAAAAAATGGCCGCCAGGAGCAGTGGATTCATAGTGCAGGTACTGAGCATCAAGGATAACCCTGGAGATAATAATAATAATAACAATAGTGGTTATTATTATTATTATTTTACTTTTGAGCAACTTATTGAGATATATTGTAATGACGAAATTGACTAAAATGCAACACAGTAGCTAGTGCGTTCATATTAATTGTTCATGTTTTATTTCTTTAGAATTCTATTATGTGCCTTTCTTAAAAGTCTCAGTGAGTAATCACCTATGTACATGTTCATTTTATGACACTCTTTATCATTAGAGTTGGCAGTCAGCTGAGGTAAAGAACAAACACCTCATCACAGACCCCTGCAAGCATCAACCCGGCTTTGACCTAGCACGTTATGATTGGGCCCTCCTCAATCGCTATTGAACAGGCCATGGCTGGTGCGCCACGCCGGGGAGCCAGAGTCGACCCGAACTGCCCCTGCGGCTACAGAGGTCTGGGATCATTCCAGAATTCATAGCATGAGGGCGGGCGGGCCAGCCTTGTAGAAGGTGCGGGCCGAGGTGCCCAGGGGTGGCGGCCATGATAGGCCACCACGGCCCTGCCCCATGGCCCTGTCATATCTGCTGCCCTGCTCGCAGTGGCTGAGCAGCATGGAGGGATCCCGCATCCAGTGCCCTGTGCTACGCGGTGGAGAGCTGGCTCCTGTGGGCTGGCCTGCGTGCTGGCATTGGGCTCCTGTGTGGTGGCATCGGGCTCCTGCGTGCTGGTGTCAGCCTCCTGCAGGGCTGCGGGGCTGCGGGGCTGCGGGAATGGTGCGGGGGGTTGTCTGGGCGCAGCCGGCTGGCTGGCTGTTCCACCAGGTGGAAAAGGCAGCTCTGCGCCTCGCCTCTTGCCCGCTGGCTCTTCCCGACTCCTCTGGCTGTTCTGAGTTCGCCCGAGCGAGTGGAAACCACAGAGTGGTCCAGAGATAAATGTTCCAGAAACAGCAAAACAGTCTCGTGAAGAGCAGAGGCCTTTGGAGATCTCTTCACAAGCAGAAGAGAAGGCCATAGTACATAGGTAGCCAAATTGTCTTTACTTATCTGAGAGATGCACAGGTCAGGTCCACGTGGGCGCCATTTGTTGTTAAAATTCGGTGGCTCGGGGGTCGGGTGGTGGCGCAGTGGGTTAAGCGCATGTGGCACAAAGCGCAGGGACCGGCGTAAGGATCCCGGTTCGAGCCCCCGGCTCCCCTGGCTTCACAGGCGGTGAAGCAGGTCTGTAGGTGTCTATCTTTCTCTCCCCTTCTCTGTCTTCCCCTCCTCTCTCCATTTCTCTCTGTCCTATCCAACAACGAATTGTGTCAACAAGGGCAATAATAATAATCACAACGAAGCTACAACAGAGGCAACAAAAGGGGGAAAAAATGGCCTCCAGGAGCGGTGGATTCATGGTGCAGGCACCGAGCCCAGCAATAACCCTGGAGGAGGAAAAAAAAAAATTCGGTGGCTCTAGCTGGCCGGGCTAGCTTCACGGGCGGGTAACAGAGATGGCCAGAGACATATGGCTGGGCAGGGAAGCTGTATTTCTTTATTCAAGAACAACGATTCATAAACTAAACCAAACTAATCACCAAACATAACTCTGCTGCCTCTTTCCCCCGAGACGGCGCCAAGCACTCTTTAACTCTGCAACTCTCCAACTCTGGAACTCTGGAACTCTGGAACCCTCTCGGGGTTCCTTGGGGCGGGGCCAAGCGGGCGCAAAATTAGCAGGACTGATCCAATTTTCTTGGCGGGGGAGAGCTAGAACAACCCAACGTAAAGCATACAACAAATGACAACAACAATAATAACTACAACAATAAAAAAACAACAAGGGCAACAAAGGGAATAAATAAATAAAATAAATATAAAAAAATAAAAATAATAAATAAGTTTCTTCTTTAAAAAAAAAGAATACAAGAAATAAAACACTTCCTCAGGTTATATAACTAAAGAGTTAAATTTTGCTTTGCTGGGGGTCCAGCTGTAGTGTAGCAGGTTAAGCACACATGGCTTGAAAGGCAAGGACAGGCCTATGGATACTGGTTCGAGCCCCTGGCTCCCCACCTGCAGGGGAGTTGCCTCACAGGAGGTGAAGCAGATCTGCATGTGTCTATCATTCTCTCCCCTTCTCTTTCTTCCCCTCTTCTCTCCATTTTTCTCTGTCCTATCCAGCAACAATGACATCAATATCAACAATAATAACCAAAACAATGATGAAAAAAAAAAAAAACAGCAAGAGCAATAAAAGGGGAAAAATAGCCTCCAGGAGCAGTGGATTCGTGGTGCACAGAGCCCCAGCAATAACCCTGGAGAATTTTTTTTTTTTTTTGCTTTGCTTTAGAAGTGCTTGAAAAGTAACACAAAGGTCTGTGTGCACTAGGTCAGCAAGAAAACTCATCTGTTAGAACTAGACTATGTGACAGGTCATAGAAATATGTAGTAGGCCCAACATATTTCCTGAAAACTTGTCTTGTTGAAAGTTGCCCTGTTTACAGTATTCCTCTGCATTCTAAGGTATTTCTCTGCACATTCAAGGTGAACAAAGAGACTTTTGTTATCACAGAGTGCCCCCCCCCCCTTCTCTTTTCATGTTATTTGATACTTCATGGCCACGAGTGATCAAAAGATGTCTGAGTGCTCAAGCAAATAGCCGGAGTGAGGTTCTTAGGAAGTTTGTACTCAGACTCTTAGGTAGGAAAGGTTTGTTTTCCTACAGCTTTATATAGATGAAGATGGCTGTGTATTCATTTTTCTTTGGTCCCATTCCCATATCTTAACTCAAATCGTACTGCCTCCCAAGATGTACTGTTGGGTGGGAGTTCATTTGTGAATCTTATAAGGTCTTTCTTTTTGTGCTATGTAAAGGGGAACTGAGAAATATCGTCTTGATCCTGGAGCTACTTGAACTAAGAGATCAGCATGTAAAGGTCCTCATGAGGCACAAAAGAAAGCATGCAGTAATTGTCTACCAAGATGGTCTCCAATAATTTTCCTTACCCATGTTAACTTTTAACATTCTCCCATCAAGTGATGAGGTATACACCCTCAGTGTCAGCAAAACACTCTCACTCCCACCTTAGGTCTTTTTCCACATCAGGCATCAGAACCCCAATGTTTTCTCCATCTCTTCCATCCCTCACCTTCCCCAGAGTCTTTTGTTTTGGTGTTCTGTATCACACCCAGTCCAAGTTTCATTTTGTTTTCCCTTTAGGTAGCACAGTGGAAAAGTTTCCCAAATTTCTACCCTAATTCTTTGTTCTGATTTTATAGCAGATCAGTCACATTCTCTTCACAATTCTAGCTGGAATTTATATTCACATGTCTTTTTCTTTTTTGTATGATTTAACCTACAGTCCTCAATATTTAATCCACGAACTAAATTATAGAATTAGTTCCAAGAAAGCTATTGCTTCTTCACTTGTATTCTTTTAGTTAAACAGATCTTTCCAAAATTCAATTATAGTCATTAGTTGGATCCCTTAACCATAATAGAACTTTTTATCTGAATGAATGCAATAACCTATATACATAGTGATGTCTATAGATGTTTAGAAAATTTATCTCCGCAAAGAAGACATGCATCTGTACTATGCTCAGATACATTTGCATATATGTGCATGTATATATAAATGCAAATACACATACATTCCATATGTATTACTAATTTGAAGAATGTACATAGCCAGGGAGGTTACCTGCAAAAGATCCTGATTTGATCTCTGGCACCACACATGCTAATGCAGTGTTCTAGTTTATTCTCATGCTCTCTCACTCTCTCTCTTTCCCTGCCTAATAAATAAACAAAATCATTTTATGAAACAGTACACAGCATACAACTTAGAAATAGTCAAAAACATTCCATGTAACCAACCATTTTAATAGATGAGTTTAAGTCAAACTATGACTGTACAAGCGCAGAGCTTTTGTAAAACTCCAAACATATAACACCCAAGAGCATACTAGCAAAGCAACTGTAGCAGACTCCTGTCTCCATTAGTTTCTTTTGATTTACAGTGCAGTTTGGGTTTGTTCAAGTGTTGTAACAAGGAGCTCATTACCTCTCTTACTTCTAATGCAGTAGTTAGCAAAACAAAGCAGGAAGGCTGTTGATACAAGTCTGAAACAAAGCTATCCCCTTATCATCAACGGCTGTGCTATTTTCAGACCACTCTGTTGGGCTAGACAAAGCTTGGCAAAAGATGATGATAACACACCTCCATGGATCTGTATGTCTGTGAGGAACCTTTGCCAACAAGGAAGGAGAACCTTCACAAAAGCCAATTTAAAAACCTGAATACAGAGGCTTGAGTGATAGCACAGAGGGCAAAGCCACATGGCGCAAGAAGCACAAGGACAGGCTTAAGGATCTGGGTTCGAACCCCCTTGTTCCCCAGCTGCAGCAGAGTCACCTCACAAACGGTTAAGCAGGTCTGCAGGTATCTGTCTGTCTTCCTCTCCTCTTTTGATTTCTCTCTATCCTGTACAATAACAAAAATGGCAACAAAATGGAAAAATGGCCTACAGGAGCAGTGGGTTTGTACTGCAGGCACAGAGCCTCAGCGATAACCATGGAGACAAAACAACAACAAAAACAACAAGTGCTACTTACACTGAAGCCATATAATCAATATGATCAGAGAATGAATAACTTGATGTGATTGATCACTTTTATTTTATATAGTGTGAATCTTTGTGTTTTTTTTTTTCACAGAGCCATGAACAAAAAGTATAGGTAGGCAGAGTCTTGTCCTCTCTCCGGACCTCTGTCTCTCAACTCTTTGGAGGTATACTGTTGCTTATTCTTGCTCTTTTAAAAATATATATTCATTTATGAGATAATCAGAGTGTCACTTTGGCAGATGCAATGCTAGAGATCAAGTTCAAAACCTTATTCCTTATCAAGCCCAATGCCTTATCTAGTTTGCCACTTCCTGTGTTATGATTTTGTACCTTTGTTCTGCCCCCACCCCCAAATATTTGTTTAATAAACTTCTGCTCTTAATAACGACACAAAAAATATATATGGCTTCTCATAAATAAAAAGTCAGACATTTATTAAAGAAAAAAGTATATTACTCTGTTCACTGCTCATTATCACCAGTTTTTTGGTACTGCTAAAGTAATTTGCTTGAGTTAAATGAATTTACCAACAGGTTAAATATTTTAATGTTGTAACAAAAATTTATGAAAAATCATAAATTTGCCATCTACATTATGGATCAATTCTAGAGACTTGTTGTGGTGTTTTTACTTCCCCAAGATGACAGAGGCTAGAAGTGACATGTTTATTTCTAGTTTTAGTTTTTCATTCTCTATTAGTGATTTAATAGTCATTTATAAGATTATAAGATAATAGGGGTATAGGTTCACATAACTCCCACCACCCTACTTTTGTGTCCTTTTCCCCAGTGATAACCACCACAGTTCTCCCAACTTCCAAGTTCAAATATATATATATTTCAAATTCATGTGTTTCAGTTCTCTTTATTCTACATGAGTGTTAGCTGCCCTTCACTTCCTTACTTCACTAAACATAATCACCACCATTTTCATACATTTTTGTCTTAAATGAGACAATGTGGTCTTTTTAATTGCTTAGTAGTATTCCATTGAGTATATGTCCTATAACTTCTTTATTCAGTCATCTGTAAATGGGCATTTAGGCTGCTTCCATATTTTGGCTATTGTGAATAATGCAGCTATTAAAATGAGGGTACATATATCCCTTGAAACAAGTGTTTCTTGTCTTTTGAGTAAATATCTAGGATCTAATTGCTGAATTATAAGCTATTTCCATTTTATTATTTTTTTATATTTATTTATTTATTTTCCCTTTTGTTGCCATTGTTGTTTTTCACTGGTGTTGTAGTTATTGTTGTTGTTATTGATATTGTTATTGTTAGATAGGACAGTGAGAAAATGGAGAGAGGAAGGGAAGACAGAGAGGGGCACAGAAAGACACCTGTAGACCTGCTTCACCACCTGTGAAATGACTCCCCAGCAGGTGAGGATCCTTATGCCGGTTCTTGCACTTTGCGCCACATGCACTTAACCCACTGCACTACCTCCTGACTCCCCCTGCTATTTCCATTTTAATTGTTTAAGGTCTGTCCATACTGTTCTCCATAATGGCTGCACCAATTCACATCCCCACCAATATTGTAATAGAATAATTCTTTCTCCACATCATCTCCAACACTTAAAAACTTTCCTCTGGGGTGGGTGGGTGGGGAGAATACAGGTCCATGAAGGATGATAAATGACATAGTGGGGGTTGTATTGCTAAATGGGAAACTGGGGAATGTTATGCATGTAAAAACTATTGTATTTACTGTTGAATGTGAAACATTAATTCCCCAGTAAAGAAATAAATTTAAAAAAAACTTTCCTATTTTGTTGATGTAGTCCATTCTCACTGGTGTAAGGTAGAATTTCAGTATGGTTTTAATTGGCACTTCTCTAATGATGACTGAAGTGGAGCATTTCTGGATATGTCTGTAGGGCATGTGTATCTATTTTTTGAGAACGTTCTATTCATATCTTCTGCCCTCTATTTTATTGTTAGTATCAGTTGCTTGTCAGACATATGATGCATAAATATCTTCTTCGGGTTGTTAGGTTTCATATTTATTATTGTGGAGTTTTCTCTTGATATGTAGAAGCTTTTAATTTGTTGTACTCATGGGGTTGTGTTTCCAAATACATCTTTGATGTTAAGGTCCTGAAGTGTTAAACTGTTATGTTCTATGTATTTTATAGTTTCAGGTCTAATGTCCAGATGTTTGATCCATTTTGATTTGATTTTTGTTTGTTAAATAGTGGTCTAGTTTCATTTTTCTACATGTGACTGTCCAGTTCTCCCAGCACTATTTGTTGAGGTTTTCTTTTCTCCATTGGCCCTTTTGTTATATATTAGAAGTCTCTACATGTGTGGGTTTATTTCTGGGCTCTCTATCCTGTTTCCTTGGTCCAAATATCCGCTATTCTTCTAGCACAATGTTTTGATTACTAGTGCTTTGTAGTATAAACTGAAGTCAATGATTGTGATGCCTCCACCTTTAGTAGAGACAAATTTAAGCTCAACACAGAAGGCACACCTGGTAAAGTATGCCCATTACCAAGATGAGGACCCAGATTCAAGCCCCCAGTATCTTCATTAGTGGTGAACACACACACACACACACACACACACACACACACACACACGAAAGAGAAAGAGAGAGACCAGAGTACTGTACAGCTCTGGCTTACGGTGGTGCTGAGAATTGAAGTTGGAACCTAGAAGCCTCAAATATGAACGTCATTTGCATAAATATTATACTGTCTCCCTAGCTCAAAACAATTATTTTTACATATGTACAATTCCAGGTCTCCTTCCATCAACTTGTCCTCTTCCTCCACCATAGGACAGTGAATGCTTACAAACTTTTGTAGTCTCTTCGCAATCCACTTTTTAGAATTCTTGGAGCTGAGGAAATAGTTGATACCTAATTGAGTTCTATTTATAGCTCCCTATATTTCCCTCTTTATTTGTTTAAGTCCTACACATGAATGAGGTCATGCAGTATTTGTCCTTTTTCTGGCTTATTTCGCTTGGCATGATTCCTTAATTCCATCCAAGTTTCATGAAAAGAGAAAAATGTATAATTTCTTTCAGCTTGCCGGGATAGCCTGAGGGTACTTCTTCCCGAGCTAGTGCTCTCTGGGTTGGAGAGAACTCAACTGGAGCTGATCTAGGCTGCTGTGTGGGAGAGGGATCAGGAACTCGTGCTGCACCAACTTCCGCAGGAGATACACTCTGGAACTCTCGGAGCAGGAAAGCAATTTCCAAGTGTCTTTAATCAGAAGAGCAGCTGTTTTTATACTCTCCAAGTAGGGTGGAAACAGGATGTGATATAGAGAGGGTGGAGAGAAAAGTGACTGGTGAAAATCAGAGTGTGACAAAGAAGGGATCAGTGTGTGACAAGGAGGGGGTGGAGCAGGAGAGATCCTATCATAGAACCACCAATGCCCTGGAGTGCTTTATGTAAAAGTGATTTATGTAAATAGACCAAAGCTTTGGATCAGTAAAATCCCTATATAGGCATATGGTTAAGCAGAAGCCAGGGGGAGATGGCAACTACCCAACATCAGCTGAGTCATATTCCGTTGTGTGTGTTTACCACAACTTTCTTAACTGTTCATCTGCTATTAGGTATTTGAGTTGCTTTCAAGTTTGGGCTAATAGAAATATTGCTATGATGAAGATGAGTGTGCATAAAGTTTTATAGCCCTTGAAAGCAACTTGGAGTCCATAGTGCACTAGTTAAAAGTTTATGCTCTAGAATTAACTTACATTTATATCTGGGCTCTGATGTGTGATTTTGCACAATGCTTTTTAAAATTCTATCTTCAAATTACTAATTATAAAGGGGAATGATGATAGTATCAAGTTCATAGGGAAACTAATCGTTATTTTTTAATTTTTATTTATAAAATGGAAAAGCTGAAAAAACCATAGGACAAAAGTGGCACAACTCCACAAAGTTCCCACCACCAGAACTCCACATCCCATCCCACCCCCTGATAGCTTTCCCACTCCTCAACCCTCTGGAAGCATGGTCCCAGGGCCATAACATTGTGCAGAAGGTGGAAGGTCTGGCCTCTGCAACCGCATCCCTGCTGAACATGGGCGTTAACAGGTCTATCCATATTTCCAGCTTCTCTCTCTCTCTCTCTCTCTCTCTCCCCCCCCAGTGGGGCAGGGCTCTGGGGAAACCCGACTCCAGGACACATTGGTGGGGTCCTCCGCCCAGGGAGGTCCATTTGTCATCATGGTAGCATCTGGAACCTGGTCTTTTGTTGTGAACCCCGAACTTTGGAGCCTTAAGCATAAAAGTTTTTCTGTATAACCATTATGCTATTTCTACTACTAACTATACTGGTCTTATTTATGGATATATATATATATATATACATATATATATATATATATGTATATATATATGACATATGCATATATATATCCTTAAATAAGACACACATATATATATATATATATATATATATATATATATATATATATATTTGGACTTAAGCTACATGTAATATGCCCTAGTAAGGTATATGAAGACTACTAAACATATACAGGCTGAAAAAAGAGTTAACATAAGAAGCCAAACAAATTGTTGATTAATCATGAACCTAAAGGCTGAATACTACAGATGAAGATTTGAGGTCTCCATTTTGAAGATAGCTAATAGATCTACTTTAGGTATATTCCAAAGGGCCCATGACTATACTTATTTTTTTCATGAGCCTGGCCTCTGATATGCAGGTGGACCCAAGTTATTGTCTAGGGAGATGATGTCATGGGTGGAAAAAGGGCTAGAAAGCTGGATCAGGGAAGAGAGCAGCTCCCAAATATGGGAAAGATATGTAAATATTATTGACTGTAAACCCAATTGATTTGATCTGGGGAATATATTCAGTTTAGGAGCCTATGTGACCTCAGCAATTGCTTTTTTTTAAATTTCTTTACTGGGGAATTAATGTTTTACATTTGACAGTAAATACAATAGTTTATACATGTGTAACATTTCTGAGTTTTCCAAATAACAATACAACCCCCTCTAGCTCCTCTGTCATCCTTCTTGGATCTGTATTGTCTCCACCCACCCACCCCAGACTCTTTTACTTGGGTGCAAAACACCAATTCCGGTTCAGGTTCTACTTGTGTTTTCTTTTTCAGATCTTGTTTTTCAACTTATGCCTGAGAGTGAGATCATCCCATATTCATCCTTATGTTTCTGATTTATTTCACTTAACATGAATTTTTCAAGGTCCATCCAAGATCCGCTGAAAATGGTGAAGTCACCATTTTTTATAGCTAAGTAGTATATATATATACTACAACTTGCTCAGCCACTCATCTGTTGTTGGACACCTGGGTTGCTTCCAGGTTTTGGCTATTACAAATTGTGCTGCCAAGAACATGTGTGCACACAGATCTTTTTGGATGGGTGTGTTGGGTTCCTTAGGACATATTTCCAGGAGAGGAATTGCAGGATCATAGGGTAGTTCCATTTCTAGCCTTCTGAGAGTTCTCCAGACTGTTCTCCACAGAGGTTGGACCAATTGACATTCCCCCCCAGCAGTGCAAGAGGTTTCCTTGGACCCCACAACCTTTCCAGCATTTGCTACTGTTACCTTTTCTGATGTATGACATTCTCACAGGAGTGAAGTGATATCTCATTGTTGTCTTGATTTGCATTTCTCTGACAATCAGAGACTTGGAGTATTTTTTTCATATGTTTCTTGGCCTTTTGTATCTCTTCTTTGGTGAATATTCTGTCCATGCCCCCCCCCCCCCATTTTTGGATGGACTTATTTGTTGTCTTGTTGTTGAGATTTGCAAGTTCTTTATATATTCTGGTTATTAGCTTCTTGTCTGATGTATGGCATGTAAAGATCTCCCATTCTGTGAGGGGTCTCTCAGTTTGGGTAGTGGTTTCTTTAGCTGGCAAAAGCTTTTTAATTTGATGTAGTCCCATATGCTTGCCTTAGTCTTCTTTGTAATTGGATTCTTTTCATTGAAGATGTCTTTAAAATTTATACAGAAAAGAGTTCTGCCAATATTTTCATCTAAATATCTGATAGTTTGTGGTCTAACATCCAGTCTTTGATCCACTTGGAATTTATTTTTGTTTTTGGTGATATATAGTGGTTCAGTTTCATTCTTCTGCATGTTTCAACCCATTTTTTTTTCCAACACCATTTGTTGAAGAGGCTCTACTTTCCCTATTTAGTAGTCTGGGCATCTTTGTCAAAGAGTAGATGTCCATAGGTGTGGGGCCTTACTTCTGGGCTCTCAATTCCCTTCTGATCAGTGTGTCTCTTCATGTTCCAGTACCAAGCAGTTTTGATGACAATGGCCCTATAATACAATTTGAGATCTGGGAGCATGATGTCAAAAGTTGTCATATGCTTTACATTGGTTTGTTCTAGCCCTCCCCCGCCAAGAGAATTGGATCAGTCCAGTTAATTCCGCGGGCCCGCTTGGCCCCGCCCCAAGGAACCCCGAGAGAGGGTTCCTGAGTTCGAGAGTGCCAGAGTTGGAGGGTTCCTGAGTTCCTGAGTTCGAGAGTTTCAGAGTTACAGAGTAAGAGAGAGTTCCACAGTGGAAGAGTTTCAGAGGGTTCCCCAGTACGAGAGTTTCAGAGTGCCAGAGTTGGAGGGCTCCTGAGTTCCTGAGTTCGAGAGTTTCAGAGTAAGAGAGAGTTCCACAGTTGAAGAGTTTCAGAGTGCCAGAGTTGGAGGGTTCCTGAGTTCCTGAGTTCGAGAGTGCCAGAGTTAGAGGGTTCCTGAGTTACAGAGTAAGAGGGAGTGCTTGTGCCGCCGCAAAGAGACAGCAGAGTTCTGTTTGGTAATTAGTTTGTCTTAGTTTATGAATCGTTGTTCCTGAATAAAGAAATACAGCTTCCCTGCCCAGCCGTTGTCTCCGCGTCTCTGTTACCCGCCCGTGAAGCAAGCCCGCCCGGCAAGAGCCTCCGAATTTTAACAACAAAAAGTTCAGTTCTTTTTTCTCAAGATTGTTTTGGCAATTCTACTTCTGTAGCATTTGTTCTATTCTCCTAAAAAATGTGCTTGGGATCTTGATGGGGATAGCAGTAAATTTGTAGATGTCTCTGGGTTTATTTTGATGATGTTAATTCTTAAAACCCATGAACATGGAATATCTTTTTTCTTCATTGTGTCTTTTTCAATTTCCTTGAGTAGTGACTCATAATTTTCAGTATACAAGTCATTCACTTCTTTGCTTAGGTTTATTCCTAGATATTTTATTGTTTTTGTTGCTATAGTAAAAGGAATTGATTTCTGGATTTCAACTTCTTCTAACTTAGTCTTTGCATGAAGGAATGCCACTGACTTTTGAATGTTAATTTTGTAGCCTGACACCTTACTTTATTATCTGATGATTTTCAACAGCTTCTTGCTGGATTCTTTAGGTGTTTCTATGTATAATATCATATCATCTGCATATAGAGAGAGTTTGACTTCTTCTCTCCCATTCTATATGCCTTTAATTCCTTGCTCCTGCCTGACTGCTATGGCAAGAACTTCCAACACTATGTTGAACAGTAATGGTGATAGGGGGCAACCCTGTCTAGTACCTGATCTGAGGGGAAATGCTTCCAGTTTTTCACCATTGTGTATGATGTTGGCTATAGGTTTGCTCTATATAGACTGCACTATCTTCAGGAATTTTCCATTTATTCCCATTTTTTGTAGTGTTTTGATCATAAAGGGATGGTGTATTTTGTCTCTGCATATCTACTGATATGACCATGTAGTTGTTGGTCTTGCTTTTTTTAATGTGGTGGATCACATTGATTGATTTACATATATCAAACCAACCTTGCATGCCTTTGATAAACCCCACATGGTCATGATGAAAAATATTTTTAATATACTGCTGTATCCAGTTGGCTAGAATTTTGTTCAATGTTTTAGCATCTATGTTTATCAGAAATATTGGTCTGTAGTTTTCTTTTTTGGTTGTGTCCCTGTCCGTTTTTGATATCAAGGAGATGTTGGCTTCATAGAAGCTGGCAGGGAGTATTCCAGTGTCTTCAGTCTTCTGGAAGACTTTTAAAAGTAGAGGTATTAGTTCTTCTTTGCAGGTTTTGTATAATTCATTTGTAAAACCATCTGGTCTAGGACTTTTATTTTTGGGAAGATTTTTGATAGCTGTTTCAATTTCATTAGCAGTGATGGGCTTGTTCATGTTATCTAGTTCCTCTTTACTTAGTTTTGGAAGTTGGTAGGTATCTAGGAAATCATCCATTTCTTCCAGGTTCTCTAGCTTGGTAGCATATAGCTGTTCATAGAAACCTTGCATGATATGTTGAATTTATGCGGTGTCTGTTGTGATATCTCCTCTTTCATTTACTATCTGATCTATTTGGGTCTTTTCCCTTTTTTGTTTTGTGAGTCTGGCTAAAGGTTTGTCGATTTTGTTCACTCTTTCAAAGAACCAACATTTACTTTCATTGATCTTTTGTATTGTTTTCTTATTTTCAATGTTATTGATTTCTGCCCTAACTTTAGTGATTTCTGTCCTTCTGCTTGCTTTAGGGTTTCTTTGTTCTTCTGCTTCTAGGTCTTTAAGATGTATAATCAGGCTGTTTATTTGTGCTTTTTCTTTTTTCCTAATGTGTGCTTGTATGGCTATGAACTGCCCTCTCAGTACTGCCTTAGCTGTGTCCCAATTATTTTGATAGCTTGTGTCTTCATTTTCATTGAACTCTTGAAACATTTTGATTTCTTATTTTATTTCCTCTTTGACTTAGAAGTTGTTAAGGAGTGTACTATTAAGCTTCCACATTTTGGGACTCTTACTAATCTTTTGTTGATTTTTAAGTGTTAGTTTCACTCCACTGTGGTTTGAGAAGATGCTTGGGATGATTTCAATGCTCTTGAATTTGCTGATGCTGTCTTTGTGGCCTAACATATGGTCTATCCTTGAGAATGACCCATGTGGACTTGAGTAAAATGTGTATTCCAGTTTCTTGGGATGAATGACTCTGAAAATGTCCAATAGTTCTAATTTATCTATCTCCTAATTAATCTCCCTTATGTCTTTATTGATTTTCTGCCTGTATGATCTGTCAAGTTGAGAAAGTAGAGTGTTGAAGTCCCCTACTGTGACTGTGTTTCTGTTAATATATTGCTGTAGCTCTTTCAGTAGACATTTGATGTATTTAGATGGATTCTCTTTGAGTGCATAGATGTTAATAATTATTAAGTCCTCTTGATTGACTGATCCTCTGAGCATTAAGTAGTGTCCATTCCTATCTATTTAATCTTATCTATTTTAAAGTCTATCATTTCACATATGAGAATAGCTGTTCCTGACCTTTTTTGTGGGCCATTGGCTTGTCTGATATTTTTCCATCCTTTCACTTTGAGTCTGTGTTTGTCTTGTTGAGTTAGGTGCGTTTCCTGTAGACAGCATACTGTTGGTTTGTGTATTCTGATACATCTTCCTACTCTGTGTCTTTTAGTATTTGCAATCAGGCTATTGCCATTCATGGATATCAAAGACTGAATATATTTTAACACCATTCTTGTAGAGTTTTATAGTTTTCTGATCTATGGCCTATTTATGGTAGTCTGATTGTTTGTAGTAGTCCTTTCAGAACGTCTTTCAGGGCAGGCTTGGTGATAGTTGATTCCTTCATCTGTTGCTTGTCTGAGTTTTTTATGCCTTCATCTAGTCTGAATGACGGTTTAGCAGGATACAGTATTCTTGGTTGAAAACTTTTCTCATTGAGTACTCGATAGATATCTTGCCATTCTTTTCTGGCCTGTAGTGTTTGCGTAGAGAAGTCTGCTGCTAATCTTATGGGTTTTCCTCTGTAGATGACTCTTTGTTTTTCTCTTGCAGCCTTCAGGATCCTTTCTTTATCCTTATTCCTTTCCATTCTAAATATGATGTATCTTGGTGTCTTTTAGTCTGGGTTAGTTCTGTTTGGGATCCTCTAGGCTTCTTGAACTTTTATGTCTTTGATGTTGTCTAGACTAGGGACATTTTCAGCTATTATGGCCTGAAGAATGCTTTCTTCCTCTCCCTCTCTTTCTTCCTCTGGTAAGCCAATAATGTGTATATTGTTTCTTTTGAAGTCATCCCATAGGTCTCTGTTGTTGTTTTCAGTATATCTTAATCTCTTTTTGAGATCTCTTACTTCTTTTTTAGTTGTCTCTTATTCTTCTTTGATCTTGTTAATTCTGTTTTCAGCTTCACTGATTCTATTCTCTCGCCCCTCTACTGTTTTCTGGAGTTCATCTATTTTGTTACACTGTTCTAATACTGTTTTAGCTTGTTCAGCTAGTTGTGTTCTTAGCTCAGCTATTTTAGCTTTCAGCTCTCTAATAACCTTGAAATAATTAGTGTTTTCTTCCAGAGTCTCATTTGTTGTTTCTGCATATCTGATGACAATTCTTTCAAACTCTTTTCTCACTCCTGTGATTATTTCCTTAACTAGTGTTTGGATGCTGACCTCACTGTTTTGTGCTTCACCCTCTGGGGGCTTTTAGTTGGACTCTTGTCCTGGTTCATTTCTCCAATATTTCTTCTTGTTGGTTTAACCATTTTATATAGTAATTTAGGAGGTCTGTCTCACAGTAATTTTCAAATTACTGATCACTTTTGCCTGGATAGACTTGTGTCTATGTAAGGTAATTAAGGGTTCACAATTGTGGAAGTTGTTTCAATAGTATTTTAATCCCTGATTTGGGGCTCCATGATTTAAAAACATCTTTTGTGCTTTTTCTTCCCTATAGGCTATGGGAGCCGGAGTGCTTTTAAACTCTAAGTAGTCTTCTTAGCTTAGTCACTGACTCCTTACCAAGAGATCAAGCCAGGTGTGGCAGAGATAATCCAGGTTATGCAAAGAGACTTTCACAGCCCCACTGCTATACCACCAAGGTATAGGTCTTCTCCTGAGTTTCCTGATTAGTTCTCTGTCCCCTTGTTGGTATGCTTCTAAATTCTGCTTCTAAGACCCCTTTTGTTACATTGCTTGAGGCTGTGGTCTATTTACATAATCCTTGTTTTCCTTGGTTTAATACCCACTGGTTTGTGTGCTATTTTCCTTCTCCCCACCCCCTATCCTATGTACTTCCTCTTCCTGGCACTTCTGCCTCAGGAGACATAAAAACAGAGCTTTCTAATTAAGAGAGATTAAAAGAGATTAGATTGTTGAACTGCATCCCCGGTCATAAATAAAGATTGAACTGCATTCCCAGCTCAGCCATGAGTCCCTGGTTGTCTGTCTCTGGCCTGCGAAGCTAGACTGGCCAAATGGCGCCCTGAACAGGGACTGGAACCCCTGGTGTCAGCCCAGGGCCTCCCTGCTGTTGCTCCAGATTCTGAGGGCAGCAGCATGGAGACTTAGAGTTGTACTTGGTGAGTCTCAGGGGAGTCCTCTCCTCCCTTCAGCTGTCCCCTTGTTGGTGAAACAGACTGGAGGTGGTGTCTCAACTGATAAATTACTGGAATGTTACCAGCCACTTAATCTCTCCCTAGGCTCCTCTCTGTCCACCAGCCACACGTTTGCACTCACCGGTGATTTGGTGGGTTCCTGAAGTTGTTCTAGTCCTGTCTTGTTGTGGTCCCATGTGGTCTCCTTTGGTATTCCTAGTTGATCTGGGCGAGGAGTAGAGAGGAGAGAAAAACATCTGCTGCTGCTAGTAGCCCTGCCTCCAGAAGTTGCTTTGCAATTGCTATTTTATGCATTGTTAAAAGACCCCAATAGTTGAGTAATTAACTGTTGGGTGATATAGTTTAAACTCTTACTTTACAAGGATGGTACAGTTGGCATCATGTTTTATAGAAGTTATATGTAGTAAAGCATAATTATCTAGTCATAAAGAAACAAAATAAGAAGTAAACTTAGAGGCAGAGAGATAGAACAGCAGTAGCATGCCCTATTTTCATGCCCATGGTTCAAGGTTTATTCTTTGATACCATCAGAAGCCAGAGCTTAACAGTGTTCTGTGGTTTCTCTTTCTAACTATATCAAACCACACCCCAGCCCCACCTCCTTAAAATTTTTTTGAAAGAAATACATTTAGATTTCAATTTTTTTCCTATTTTGGTCTTTATTTATTGGATAGAGACAACCAGAAATTGAGACATTGGGAGGGGAAGAAAGGAAGGAAGAGAGAAAGAGACACGTGCAACACTGCTTCACCAATTATCAAGCTTTCCCGCATAGGTGGGGACCTAAGGATTGAACCTAGGCCCTTGCACATTGTAACATGTACGCACAACCAGATGCTCCACCACCCAGCACCTTCAATGTTTTTTTCTAAAGGAGCCCTTTGCCTTATTGTTGAACTAAAATTTGTCTCACTTCGAAATAATTTGCAGCAATGTATTCTTTTAGGCTTACTCATTCTTTATGAATTAATTTGATAGAAGATAAAGAATGTCATTTTGTTCTTTTGATGATGGTTTGAAGTGGTGGAACAAAAAATAATTTTTTATTTAATTCTGTTTATATTCTAGAAGTTATCTCAATGAATTGTGCATAAACTATAGTTATGTGATAGCCTTCCATTTTAAGAAAATTTGTTAAACTGATTGTTTCCATTTAGTAATCTTTAATAATAATAATAATAATAATAATAATAATAATGACCCAAAATTGAAAAAAATCTACATTTTACAGGTATGATTTACAAATAAATTTTAAAAAATTCAGCTGTTAAAATACTGTTCTAGGTGTTTTTCTTCATGTTTTTAACTTCCAGTTATGGTCTAAAATGATTCAGAAACTAGTCACATAATTGTGTTTAATTAATTTGTAGACCTGCGAGATGGAAAGCAAGAAAATAAGAAACAGAGTAAAGAGACACAAAGAAACAAAAACTCATGCTAACAGTTTTAAGAAGGGTAACAGTATTTAATCCTGACATAACTTCGTCTTTCTATCATAAAACAGATATACAATAATGGTCTCTAGACTGGAATTTTATAGTTTAAAAATGATTTATCTTACTGGTCTTTAAAATTCTGAAGTAATTTAAAAATGTAAACTGAAAGGCTTTTTAAACTGCATTTTTCCTGTATGGAAACAAAAGAGATGTGAACAAAATACAAACTTTGACATTTGACTGCATTCTTAATCCTGACACACTAGGTAAACATTTTGATAATATTGACTTCAAGTTTAAACAAATGACAAAGTTATGTTCAAAACTTGAATTTCTTAACTTAAACACTACATTTACATCTTAGTTCTAGTGCTTTTATACCATGTTTCAAAAAGAAAATATTTCATTAACCCCAAAAATCAATAGTTTCTATTAGAGTTCTAAAATTTGAAGTTTAATATTGGATAATGAAGCTAAATGAACAGTTGTGGTATGTATTTATCTTTTTTCTATGTTAAACAATTTTTTTTTTGAAAAAAATTCTGTCTGTTCCTATTTTCTTTTTTCAAAGAAGACCTTAATAACACAAGCAGCTCATGCCTTTTGCTTCATTTTTACCTGCTATTAGAATACAATCTATGAGAGTGTAATAGTCGAGCTATTGTACATACAATTTGGTCATTGCTAAGACTTTTTTGTTAACCCCGAACTTTGGAGTCTTAAGCATAAAAGTCTTTCTGTATAACCATTATGGTATTTCTACTACTAACTATACTGGTCTTATTTAAATATATATATATATGTAATTTTATTTAAGCTACATGTAACATACCCTAACTAAGGTGTATGAAGACTAATAAACATATACAGGAAAGAGAAGTAATATTTAATTTGGAGAATCAAAAGTAGTTAAGGTTGGACAAGTAATTACAGAGAATTAAGAGTGTGGGAGAAAAATCAAAACAAAGGATAACTACAAAGCACAGTATATTCTGAGATTCTTTTTTTTTATTTTAATCTTTATTTATTTATTTATTGTGTAGATAGCCAGAAATTGAGAGGAAGAGGGACATCGAGACAGAGAGATGCCTACAGACCTGCTTCACCACCTGTGAAGCGACCCCTCTGCATGTGGGGAGCCAGGGGCTCGAACCTGGATCCTTGAGCTGATCCTTGCACTTTGCACCACGTGTGCTTATCCCGCTGTGCTACTGCTGGACTCCCCTATTCTGAGATTCTTAACTCTTCTACAATTTACTCTTTCCTCCCCTTTTTATATCATAATTCAGCAAACTGCAAAGCAGCCTATAACATTTTACTACAACATTAACTGTTCTAATGCTTTATAGAAAGACATGGTCTAGTGGTTGGAAGACTCTCCTAACTCTTGGCTGCTTGCCTATTTTTCAGGATGAATACAAAAACATGTATTTTTATGTTTCAGTGCTATGTCATTCCTTAGTGTAGTTCTCTGGTGCCAGAGTTTGGTCACTGGATTGTTTGCCTCTGAAAAATATATGGACAATGTGGTTCATGCTCTGTATGGTAAAGCAAATGTTCTTACAAGTGCTGTGATCTTATAGAACCAGTTATACAAGCTTCTATATCTCAGTTTTATGAATAGGGATGTTTGAAAAACATAAAAACAAATTTAGAATGGATTTATTTATTTTTTTTTAAATTTTTTATTTAAGAAAGGATTAGTGAACAAAAGCATAAGGTAGGAGGGGTACAACTCCACACAATTCCCACCACCCAATCCCCATAACCCACCCCCTCCCCTGATAGCTTTCCCATTCTCTATCCCTCTGGGAGCATGGACCCAGGGTCGTTGAGGGATGCAGAAGGTAGAAGGTCTGGCTTCTGTAATTGCTTCCCCGCTGAACATGGGCGTTGACTGGTCGGTCCATACCCCCAGTCTGCCTCTCTCTTTCCCTAATAGGGTGTGACTCTGGGGAAGCTGAGCTCCAGGACACATTGGTGGGGTCTTCAATCCAGGGAAGCCTAGCCAGCATCCTGGTGGCATCTGGAACCTGGTGATTGAAAACAGAGTTAACATATGAAGCCAAACAATTTGTTGAGCAATCATGGATCCCAAGCTTGGAATAGTGGAGAGGAAGTGTTAGGGAGGTACTCACTGCAAACTCTAGTGTAGTCCTGCTTTCAGGTATATATTTTGCAGTAGTTTATGGATACGTGTGCACATAAGCTCTCTCTCACAGAAACTGGTGTATATCTAGGTTATGGGACTTTGTTAGAAAGTGAACTACCTGAGATGAAATTAGAGTGTACTATTAAAGGAAAGGTCTCACCCGAGTAATGAAGCTGAAGGGTTGTCATTCCACACGTGAAGTCTCTGGATACATTCTGAGGTGAAGCATGTTGAGGTAGCAATCGTTGCTTTGGTTAGGTTGTGATCGGCAGATGCAATGTTATTTGGTTTGGATTGGGAGATGCATACGGGAAAGTGGGCCCTATCCAAGGGTTCCAGGACTGGGGGAAGTAGGGGCTCTATAGTGAAGATGTGAGGTTCCTGCTGTCTTAGGGTTCAAAAAGACACTCAATAGTTAATATTATCATCACATTATTTGTTAATTGGGTTAACTTTGAAAAGTCCCTTTGTTATGGTTTGCTGGACAGTACCCAGTATCTTGTATATAGCTGTGCTATTGGAAGTTTCTAATCTACTTGGTCTAGGCTTTTGAGAGAGTCCGCATATCAAATACATAGCCTATATATTAAAAAGATTCAGTTTGTCTTTTGAGAAACTTTGAGACATACAATTGATTTCCCCCTCTCATATTAATTAGCTACTGATTTATATGTCTACATTTTGCTAGGAGTGTACATAAACACCATTCCCACCACCAAAGGACTGTGACCCATCCCTCCCGCCCACTCCCACCCCCCACTGGCCCAGGAAGCTACATGCCTACCCCTCACCACAGGGTTTTTACTTTGGTGCCCTACTTACAATTTGATCAGGTCCTGCTTTTAGTTTCCCTTTCAGATCTTCTTAGTCAGCTTCTGTTGATGAGTGGGATCATCCCATACTCATCTTTATCTTTCTGACTTAGTTCACTTAACATAATTCCTTCTAGCTCTGTCCAAGATGGGTCAGAGAAGGTGGGTTCATTGTTCTTGATAGCTGCATAGTATTCCATTGTGTATATATACCACAGCTTTCTCAGCCACTCATCTGTTGTTGGGCACCTGGGTTGCTTCCAGGTTTTAGCTATTATGAATTGTGCTGCTATGAACATAGGAGTACACACCTCTTTTTGGTTGAGTGTTATGGAGTCCTTGGGGTATAACCCCAGGAGAGGAATTATTGGGTCGTATGGAAGGTCCATGTCTAGCCTTCTGAGAGTTTTCCAGACTGCTCTCCACAGAGGCTGTACCAATTTACATTCCCACCAGCAATGTAAAAGGGTTCCTCTGTCCCCACATCCTCTCCAGCATTTGTTGCCGCTGTCCTTTTTGATGTATGCCATTCTTACAGGAGTGAGGTGGTATCTTAGTGTTGTCTTGATTTGCATTTCTCTGATAATCAGTGACCTAGAGCAGTTTTTCATATGTTTGTTAGCCTTTTGGATCTCCTCTGTAGTGAATGTTTTGTTCATTTCCTCTGCCCATTTTTGAATGGGGTCATTTGCTTTTTTGCGGCTAAGTTTGCCGAGCTCTTTATATATTTTGGTGATTAGTTTCTTGTCTGATGTCTGGCATGTGAAGATCTTCTCCCATTCTGTGAGGGGTCTCTCTGTTTGTTTAATAGTTTCTTTGGATGTGCAGAAGCTTTTCAATTTGATGTAGTCCCATTGGTTTGTTTCTGCTTTGGTCTTCCTTGCAATTGGGTTTGATTCATCAAAGATGTCCTTGAGGTGTATGTGGGAAAGTGTTTTACCAATGTTTTCCTCTAAGTATTTGATTGTTTCTGGTCTGACATCTAGGTCTTTGATCCATTTGGAGTTGATTTTTGTTTCTGGTAAGATAAAGTGGTTCAATTTCATTCTTCTGCATGTTTCAACCCAGTTTTTCCAGCACCATTTATTGAAGAGAGCCTCCTTTTTCCATTTAATCCTTTGGGCCCCCTTATCAAAGATTAGATGCCCATAGGTGTTGGGGAATGGATTTATTTTTAACCTGTCCAAAAGAAGGAATTCTCTCTCCATCCCAAGGGTGAAAACAAGCAAAGATGTTCTCACAATTTCAATGAAAGATTAATTTCCTTTTGTTAAGAAATGTGGACCTTTTTTTTTTCTTTGCTAGAATACTCTGTCAGGGACATGTTTAACACAAATTACTGAACCATTGGTTTGACTTTAAATTATGACTACTTTTTAATTCAATATTGTTAGGAAAAGAAGCTCATTACCTGGGCTATGGAGACCGTACACACCTCAAAAGTTCACATATATACAAGGTTAAAAAAAATTAATCCCATAAGTTCTTTTTAACCCTATGAATCTTTTCAATGAATACTTTTCATTCAAACCCACCTATATGCATCAATTTTGCTTAATAATAGATGTGAAGATCATGTTAAATTTGAGGTAAATCATACATTTACACATGACATGTTCACAAATATTTAAATATCAAACAAGGGTGTCCTCCCCTGAGTTCTACAAGAAAACAGTGTTGCTTCCTTGTGGTGAAGTCCTCAGAATCTCTTTTATTTTGTCATGACATGGGACTTCACTGCTCTGGGGTGACTTTTTCAGATTGAGATGAGAGCAAATGACATCATGACACCATAGCTTCCTCCAGTGCTGTAGTGCTCCCATGTGGTATACCAGGAGCGTAAACCTGGTCACACACACGTGGAAAAGCAGGCATCCTCCCAGGTAAGCTATCTCATTGGCCACATCTCAGAATCTTTGTGAATGAAATATTCACAATAAATACTGGTTATCTGCTATTACCAAAAACAAACAAAAACCCAGTTTTAAAATATTAGACAAACTTTCAAGAAGACATTACTTGTCAATTTTGTTACCTTACACACAAACACCAAGTTCACTGGTAAAATTATCACTACATTATATTTGTTTTCATATTTGTATATTTTAAAAATGTATAAGGTTATAAAATAACAGGTGTATAATTCCATACCACTCCCATCACCAAAGTTCTATGCCCCCCCAATGTAATCACCAAAGTTTTTTCCAAGGTCATAGTTATAAGTTAAATATATATATATTTCAAGTTCATGTGTTTCAGTTGTCCATATTTCACTTATAAGTGAAATCACCTTATAGTTGCCCTTTCTTTTTCCTCTCCCTTTTCAGATAAGAGGAACAGTGCCCCACCAATGTGCCCTGGAGCTCCGCCTCCCCGGAGACCCACCCTACTAGGGAAAGAGAGAGGCAGACTGGGAGTATGGACCTACCAGTCAACGCCCATGTTCAGCGGGGAAGCAATTACAGAAGCCAGACCTTCCACCTTCTGCAACCCACAATGACCCTGGGTCCATTCTCTCAGAGTGATAGAGAATAGGAAAGCTATCAGGGGAGGGGATGGGATATGGAGATTGGGTGGTGGGAATTGTGTGGAGTTGTACCCCTCCTACCCAATGGTTTTGTTAATTTATCCTTTCTTAAATAAAAAATAAATTTACAAAAAAAGAGAGAGAAATAGTGCCTTACTTCCTCAGCAGCTGTTCTCTAGAATCTCTTCCCTCTCAGTGATGATACAAAAGCAAAGGTTCCAGGTCACAAAAAAATCTTGATCCCAGTGAAAATGGGTTTCAGAGCCCTCTGAATATCTTCCCCTAACACCCCCCCCCCCGGGAGTTCTGGCTTCTTTAATTTCTTCTCTACTGGACATGGACATTGGCCAGTTGATTCATACCCCTAATCTGTATCTTTCCCTAGTTGGGCAGGGCTCTGAAGAGGTGAGGTTCTTGCCCACATTGGCTATGTCATCTGTCTAGTGACGTCAGGTAGTGTTGTAGTAGCATCTGGAACTTTGTGGATAAAAGGCAGTAAGATATAAAGCAGGACAAAATGTTTAACAAGAACCAAAGAGTAGTACTAGAGCCAATGAGGGAAAAGAACCTAGGAAGAAACGAGGTTAGGACATCTACTTTGGGTATATTATTAGTAATGTTAGCTTACACTTGATACCCAACATGAAGATGGACTAGAAATATTGTCTGAAAAGATGATGTCAGAGTGGAGTACAGAACTTGAAAGCTGAGTTAAGGTAGAGAATGGTCCCCAAATTTAAAAAAGAAATATAAAAGCAATTAAATATTTACCACATAGATCTGACTAGGGGTCCATATATATTCGTATTTAGTACAGGAACCTGTACAACCTCTGGGTCCTTGTCAGTCTGATCTCACAGTCCAAAGTCCTAGCTGGAAACATTCTAGGCTTTACATTTAATAGAGTCAGTCCTCAAGTTGCAGAGTAGTATGATCCAGCTTTCTTTTGGAGAGTGGGGAAGTTCTACAATTATTGTTATAGTGAGTGTAAGATCCTGAAGAGGCGCCTAAAAGAGTTAATGAGAACATTCCTGATGGAAATGACTAATGATTGTAATGAGAGAAATGCAATTAAAAATCTAGGCCTAGGGAGTCGGGCAGTAGCACAGCGGGTTAAGTGCACGTGGCACAAAATACAAGGACTGGTGTAAGAATCCTGGTTCAAGCCCCTAGCTCCCCACCTGCAGGGGAGTCGCTTCACAAGCGGTTTAGCAGATCTGCAGGTATCTATCTTTCTCTCCCCATCTCTGTCTTTCCCTCCTCTATCCATTTCTCTCTGTCCTAGCCAACAACGATGGCATCAAGAACAACAGTAATAACTACAACAATTAAACAACAAGGGCAACAAAAAGGAAAATAAATAAATATTTTTTTTAAAAAAATCTAGGCCTATACTATCTATGAGGCAATCCAAAGATTCCCTGACTAAGACTCCAGGTGATGAAGTAGCCTGGTATTCTCCAAAATAGTCATCATTAAGTGAGCCAGACTCTTGTTCCTTTCCTGTTTTTGTAGTCCCATCTTGGTCCAACAAGTTTAAACTTTTTCTCAGTTGCTAAAGTTTTGATGTCATTAGTTATAACCAAGCTGATACTAGATTTACAGAGTCTAATCGTGAGTTGGAGAGGTAATAGACCTAGGCTTTTGTGGGATGTAAGGTGACTTCAAGTTTTTGGCATTTTGTTATTGTATAATTTCAATAAAAGTTGTCTTAGGGACAACAATTGTCCTTTACCAGATAAAGATATAGATATATAGATATGTAGAAAGAAAAGAAGATATATAGATAGATTCATTTTTGTGCCAGAATCTTCTTTGGCCAATTATATAGAGTGTTTTATCTAAAGATTGGCAAGTGGTGGCAATAATGCTGATGCTCTGTCAAAAAAAAAAAAAAAAAGAGGGGGAGTCGGGCAAGTAGCGCAGCAGGTTAAACGCACATGGTACAAAGCACAAGGACTGGCATAAGGATCCTGGTTCGAGCCCCTGGCTCCCCACCTGCAGGGGAGTCACTTCACAGGCGGTGAAGCAGGTCTGCAGGTGTTGGTCTTTATCTCCCCCTCTCTGTCTTCCCCTCCTCTCTCCATTTCTCTCTGTCCTATCCAACAACGACCACATCAATAACAACAACAACAACAATAACTAAAACAATAAAAAACAACAAAAGAAACAAAAGGGAAAATAAGTAAATAATAAAATATCTTTAAAAAAAAGAGGGAGAATAGTAAACCTATTTACTATTTCTTGCACAATTAGTTGAATAGCTAGCATGAATTAGGGAAGTGAATGAAATCCTTGAGTGAAGGATTTATGGTGGCTTCTTTAGGCCATTCTACTAAATTGCCAAGTTTATTAGGTCTAGTTATAGAGAACTATTAAGCACTTTTTTAAAATAATAATTTTTTAATTATCTTCTTTTATTTATTGGATAGAGACAGCTAGAAATTGATAGGGAAGGGGGAAATAGTGAAAGGGAGTGACAGAGAGACATTTGTAGCCCTGCTTCACCACTTGCAAAGCTTTCCCCCTGCAGGTGGGGACTGGGGGGTTTGAACCTGGGTCTGTGTGCACTGTAATATGTAGGCTCAACCACGTGCACCACCACCCGGACCCTATTAAGCACTTTTAAAGTACAGAATTACCCTAACACTTGGAGACTTGAGCATATGTACACAATGCTGTATGTTGGTCATAGTCTGGAATATTGGAATATATGCAAGCTGAAATGGAATTGAATAGTTCCTTATGTTAGGAAAGATCTTGCCAGGTAAAATATATTGGGAGGTTGGCATCTCAAGAGTGACATCTCTAGATACAATCTGAAGAAAAAGACTTACTACAAAAGTAGCAGCATGATTTGGCCTGGTGGCATAGGCAGTGTCGATTTAGTTGAGATCATCAAGGCAGTATAATGAGATAAAGGGTCAGGAGAAGAGACAAGACATACAAGCAAAATTCCAGAGGCTCCAGAACCAGGAGAAATATGGTTCCTAAAGAAAAGGGGAAAACTTCTTTGTAGTCTTACAGTATAGAATTATAGTCTTATAAGAAGCTCAAAATTACAATAGTTATTATTAAATACAAGTTAGGAAATTATTTTTCTGTGATAACCCAGTGATTAGAATTAACCATAGCATATTTGACCTTACCATGCTTTATCTTTGTATTATATTTGTATAAATATGTTTCATATTTTAATTTCTTTTGTGAAAGAAAATTCCAAATATGCTTTCATGAGAGCTTCCTATCATTAACTAGGAAAACCTATTTCATTTTCCACCTAAGGGGCCTCCTTGGGCTGAGTTTTTGATATATATATAATTGTATATAGAGAAAAGACTCTACAGCACTGCTCTACCATAATGAGAAAGATACAGAAGGAAGAAAGAATGAAAGAGAAATCAGAGCATTGCTCAGCTCTGGTTTATGGTGGTGCTAGGGATTGAACCTAAGATCTCAGCACCTCAAGCATGTAAATCTTTTTACATAATCATTGTGCTTTCTCCCCAGTCACTTAAGACTTTACATCTGGTAGGATTCATGTGCTACTGGTAGAGCTATCTCTTGGCCTCAAAAATTATGACTCTTTCTTTCTTTTTGTCCTCATTGGAGCTTAGGTCAACTTTTTCAAATATAAAGACAGAAAGAACAAAAGATGCCATCACAACACTAAAGATTCCTTCAGTGTGGTGGATAATGAGGCTCAAATCTAGATTATGAGTATGACAAAGCAAGTGTACTATCAAGGTGAGATATCTTGTTGGTCTAGGAATTTTTTTTTCAAAAATTTTTAATTGATTTAATGATGAGCTGCAAGACTGTAGGATAAGAGAAGTACGATTCCACACACTTCCCACTACCAGAGTTCTGCATCCCATCCCTTCCATTCAAAGTTTTCCTGTTCTTTATCCCTGAGGGAGCATGGATCCAGGATTATTATGGGGTGCAGAAGATGGAATGTCTGGCTTCTGTAATTGCTTCTCCTCTGGACATGGGTGTTTGCAGGTTAATCTATACCCCAGCCTGTTCCTGTCTTTCCCTACTGGGGCAAGGCTCTAGAGAGGTGGGGTTCCAGGGTACATTGGTGAGATCATCTGTTCAGGGAAGTCATGTCGGAGTCATGGTAGCATCTGCAACTTGGTGGCTGAAAAAGCATTAAGATATAAAGAAGAATGATGCTCTCAATTCATACCAAATGATATTGCATCTGCTGATCCCAACGTAATCAATGCAATGAGTACCACCTTGGCATGATTCACTTTGGACTGTGTCCAGACATCAGGCATGGAATGTCAACCCTTAACTCTCATTATTCAGGCGAGATCTCTCCTTTCTCATAGGATTCTCTAATTCCATTTCAGGTGGTTCATTTCCTAAGAAAGTCCCAAAACCTAGATATAGACCAGGTCCCATGAGATAGGGCATATGTATCTATAAATTAGGGCAAAATATGTACCTGAAAGCAACAGTGTACAATAGTCTGCAGTAAGTCAGACCTAAAAGACACCATAAAGTCCCTAATGAAAAAATTTCTATTTATACTTAGATAACCTCCTCACCAACTTCCTATTACAGTTCTCTCACTCACTCCAAAGCTAACCTTATCAAAATAAGGACTACAAGAACTGAATAAGGGCAAGAGACTGACATACTTTAATGATGTCAGTCTTTAGTCACTATCAGGCCACCCCATCAGCTGGGGCCTTAGTCGGGAGTCCTGAGATTCCCAAACAGATATGATGGGCCTAGACCTTGAATAGATCCCTCTCTTCATTGTTACCAGTCATCTCCACCAGGAACAACATAATAGACCCCTTTGTGGAACCCCCCCATAGGTCCTTGCCCTCAACTTGGATCAACAACATTAGAGAATGTCCCATCCTCTAAAGGGAGAATGGACAACATACTCTATGAAATTAGGGCAGCTTGGGACATTCCTACTCATGACCACAGAATTTGTGATCTCAGATCTACAGGGATACAGAAGTCACATAGGCTCCTAAGCTGACCATGGGCCCCAGATCAAATCGATGGGCTTTACAGTCAATAATATTTATATACCTTTCCCATATTTGGGAGCTACTCTCTTCCCTGATCCAGTTTTCTGGTTCTTTCTTAGGCTATGGCATCATCTTCCCAGACAATAACTTGAATCCACTTGCATAGCAGTTGTAGTTATCAGGCTCCCCTTTCGAATAAACTAAAATAGGTCTACTAGCTATCTACAAAATGGAGACCCCAAATCTTCATCTGCAGTATTCCAGTCTAGGTTCATGACTAGTCAAAAATTTGTATTGCTTTATATGTTAACTCTTTTTTTTTCAGCCACCAGGTTCCAGATGCTACCATAATGCCAACAGGACATCCCTGGGCAGAGAACCCTGCCAATGTGTGCTGGAGACCTATTTCCTCAGGGCCCTGCCCCACTAGGGAAAGAGGGAGACAGACTGGGAGTATGGATCAACCTGTCAATGCCCATGTTCAGCAAGGAAGCAATTACAGAAGCCAGACCTTCCACCTTCTGCACCCCATAATGATCCTGGGTCCATACTCCCAGAGGAATAAAGAATAGGAAAGCTGTGTTGGGGGGGGGGTACTCATTGCAAACTCTAGTGTACTTCTGCTTTCAGGTATATATTTTGCACTAGTTTATGGATACCTGTGAACATATGCTCTATCTCACAGAACCTGTCTATATCTAGGTTTTGGGACTTTGTTAGAAAGTGATCCACCTGGGAAGGAATTAGAGAATACTATGAAAGGAAAGGTTTCACCTGAGTAATGAAGCTGAAGGGTTGTCATTCCACACCTGAAGTCTCTGGACACAGTCTGAGCTGAAGCATGTTGAGGTGGCAATCATTGTGTTGATTAGGTTGCGATCGGCAGATGCAATATTATTTGATATGGATTGGGAGAGGCATGTGGGAAAGTGGGCCCCACCCTAAGGTTCCAGGACTGGGGGAAATATAGGCTTTATAGTGGAGATGTGAGGTTCCTGCTGTCTTAGGGTTCAAAAAGACAGTGGATAGTTAATGTTATCATCACATTATATGGTAATTGGGTTAACTTTGAAAAGTCCTTTTGTTAGGGTTAGCTGTATAGTATACAGTATCTTGAATATTCCAACCTTTGGGTCCATGATTGCTCAGCAATTTGTTTGGCTTTGTATGTTAACTCTCTTTTCAGCCACCAGGTTCCAGATGCCATCAGGATGCCGGCCAGGCTTCCATGGACTGAAGACCCCACCAATGTGTCCTGGAGCTCTGCTTCCCCAGAGACCCATCCTACTAGGTAAAGAAAGAGGCACACTGGGAGTATGGACCGGACCAGTCAACATCCATGTTCAGCGGAGAAGCAATTATAGAAGCCAGACCTTCCACCTTCTGCAACCCACAATGACTCTGGGTCCATGCTCCCAGAGGGATAGAGAATGGGAAAGCTATCAGGGGAGGGGATGGGATATGGAGATTGGGTGGTGGGAATTGTGTGGAGTTGTACCCCTCCTACCCTATGGTTTTGTTAATTTATCCTTTATTAAATAAAAATAAATTTAAAAAAAAGAATAGGAAAGCTATCAGGGGAAGGGATGTGAAACAGAGTTCTGGTACTGGTAATTGTGTGGAGTTGTTTCCCTCTCATCCTATGGTTTTTGTCAGTATTTCCTTTTTATAAATAAAAATTTAAAATATATATAAAGTAGAAAAGTTGTTTAATAATCAGGAAACTAAAGATTAGAATATAGTAAATGAAATTAGGAATTACATTTTATGAATGAAATTTATTTAACGTTTATCAGAGTTTCTTCAAAACACAGGAATGAAAAAGAATGCTGTACACTATAATCTTCTTTGAATCCAAGCTAAATTTCTATAATTATTTTGCTGAATAGTTTTAAAGAAACTGAACAACTCCCTGCCATAAATAGTGAAGTATGGAGTGAAAGCCAGAATTAGAATGTTACATGGTTAATTGTACTGTACATTATCTTTATGTTATTTTTACATCATTTTATTTTGGGCAGAGTAGTGGTTTACAGTGCAATTGTTGGCACATGTCCAGTTTCTCATCTTACCATGATAGGTGTCTACAAAACAACAACACCCCCAACTTAGGTCCATTTCTACCAACCATGCACCAGGACTCCAAAGTCCTTCTTCACCCCCCTCCCCCCAACATCCACCTTCTGTCCCATTCCTACCTTCATTTCCCAGAGTCCTTTGCTTTGGTGCAATGCACCAAACCCAAGTTTTACTTTGTGTTTCTCTTTTCTGTTCTTGTTTAAGTTCCACCTGCAAGTGTGGTCCTCCAATATCTATTCTTCTCTTTTTGGTATATTGAGTCTTACATACCAAAATGATATTTTTTTATAGGCAAGAGTAAAAATTGTCTTCAAATTAAATGAGTAGTGCTTAAAACATTTGTAACTTTGAATGAAGCCAAGAAAAGCAAAGAGCTCTGCAGAAAGTCCGTGTTGGGGCCATAAGATTCAGTAGACCTTATGGTACTGGAGCAATCAAGTGCTTTTACATACCAGTATTTATTCTGTATTATGAGTATTAAGGTGAAATAAATTAAACAAATAGATATTTATTTTACTATTTCAACTTTTTTTTAGTATATCTATGCTGAGATTTAAATGTATCTTTAAACTACTTTCTAAGGGCATGGAGATAACCAACCTTGCATTGTACGTGCCTTACCCTCTATGTGGACCTGGGTCCAAATTCCTACACCATGGATGGCACCCGCAGCAGCACCATGGAAGTGGAGCAGTGCTGTGACCTCCATTCTCTGCCTCTGCTTCTCTATCAGAATGAAAAAAAAAAAGTTGTCCATGGAGCAGTAGAATTATGCATATGTGAGGTCCCAACACCACAAAATAAATAAAACAAGCCACTTCATCAAATTGAATTAAAATAGGTTAATTTTGATATAAAATCATGAACTGTAAGTGAATAGTTTGGAGCTTAAAGATGGGAAAGAGCCTTTAGACTGAAATTTTTAAATGGTGCTTACTCTTTTCTATTTCAGCTTGGACTAAATTTCCTAAGGAATTCTAGTAAATCAAATTGTTTCTGTAGGGACACAACACTTGTGTGACATAAAACAGCTCCCAGCAATTTACTAAATTGCCTTGTTCAATAAACTATATATTTTATAATATAAGTAATCACTTGAAGCATTTCTCCTCAGTATAAAGCACATGGGACAAAATCAAGAAAACCCTAAATGACAGTTGAATTAGTGTTCTGTTGGATGGTGCTATTAAAATAAAACTTGTACAATTTCTATCCACAAGTATTGCTGCTTATGGTAGTATTTATTATTTGCTGAATTCTGACAGTGAGCAGACACAGCCCTAGGCCACTTATAATGGGATTTAAACCACCTAGGAATCTGAAGAAACTATGCCAGTTAGTGTGAGGGTTGGGGACTGATGTCCATCTATATATATCTTTTCTATAATTCTACTGTTCTATTTTAATATAATACTACACACTACATATGTATTACTGTGTTATTCAAGTTTAAAATTATTAGCTTACACAAGTTACACACTTATTTATAATATAAAGTCCATTGATATTCCTTCAATAAAGGTCCCTGAAAGCAGTTTTTCAGAGATCTGAAATTAAATAAATCAATTCTGATGATGTACTTAAACAGTTTACTAAAATTATCATTTTGTATTTTCAGAGAAGGGAGCTTGTTCACGGCAGTTCATGTTCTTTGTTTTACGTCTAACAATTGTTTCTCTATTATATGTGAGTCTTTACATTAGGATTATATCCTACAGCAAGATTTTTTTTAAGAAATCCTAACAAAGGGATTTTTTTAAGTTAACCAAATTGCCAAATAATATGATTATAGCAATAACTATCTATTGCCTTCTTAAACCTAAGACAGCAGGAACCTCCCATATCCTCTATAGAGCCTATATTTCCCCAGTCATGGAACCTCTAGAATGGGGCTCACTTGCCTGCATGCTTCTATAAATTCATACCAAATGATATCCCATCTGATGATCCCAATCTAATCAACGCAATAAGTACCACCTCAGCATGCTTCACTTCAGACTGTATCCAGAGACATCAGGCATGGAATGTCAACCCTTCACCCTCATTACTCGGGTGAGACCATTCTTTCATAGGGTTCTCTAATTCCATTCCAGGTGATTCACTTCCTGACAAAGTCCCAAAACCTAGATATAGACCAGGTCCCATGAAATGGGGCATATGTTCACATGTCTCCATAAATCTGGGCAAAATATATACTTGAAAGCAAAAATACAGAATAGTCTACAGTGAGTCTGTATAAAGTTCATAATGAAATAGTGTCCACTTAGACTTAGATTCCCTCCTCACCTATTTCCTATTATACTTCCCTCACTCACTCCCAAGATATCCTTATCAAAGCAAGGACTGCAAAAGTTGAATAAGGGCAAGAGACTGGCATACTTTAATGGTGACTCTTTAGTCACTATCAGGTCACCACATCAGCTGGGGACCTAGTCAGGGAGTCCTGAGATTCACAAACAGACATGATGGGCCTACAGCTCGAATAAATCCCTTTTTCCATTGTTACTGGTCATCTTTATCAGGAACAACAAAACAGACCCCTTTGTGGACACCCATAGTACCTTGCCCCCTACTTGGATCAACAGTGGTAGAGAGGTAAAGAATGTTCCATCCTCTGAAGGGAATCTGGACAACATGCTATAAGCTACACCTGAGGAAGGTGGGTCCTGATATTGAGGCAGCTTAGAGTGTTCCTACTAATGACCACAGAGTGTGAGGTCAAATTTACAGGGATGCAGACATCACATAGGCTCCTAAGCTGATTATGGGCCCCAGATCACATCAAATCGATAGGGTTTATAGTCAACAATATTTATACCCCTTTCCCATATTAGGGAGCTACTCTCTTTCCTGATCCAGCTTTCTGTTTTGTTTTTTTTTTTTCCAGCTATGACATCATCTCCCTGGACAATAACTAGGATCCATATGCATATCAGATTTCAGGCTCAGGGAAAAAAAAAACCTACTATAGCCACAGGCCCTTTGGAATATAACTATAATATGCCTACTAGCTGTCTACAAAATGGAGGACCCCCCAACTCTTCATCTGCACTACTCCAGCCTTTAGGTTCATGATTGGTCAACAATTTATTTTGGATAGACAACCCCACCAATGTGTCCTGGAGCTCTGCTTCCCCAGAGCCCTTCCCCACTAGGGAAAGAGACACACAGGCTGGGCGTATGGATCAACCTATCAACTCCCATGTTTAGCAGGGAAGCAGTTACAGAAGCCAGACCTTCCACCTTCTGCATCCCACAATGACCTTGGCTCTATACTCCCAGAGGGTTAAAGAACTGGAAAGCTATCAGGGGAGGGGATGAGATGCGGAATTCTGGTGGTAGGAATTGTGTGGAGTTGTATCCCTCTTATCCTATGGTTTTGTCAATGTTTCCTTTTTATAAATAAATAAAAAGAAAAGAAAGAAAGAAACTCCCTTTTTTAGTAATCTCAAATATACATATGCAAATATAGATATGCATATGTGTATATGCTCATTATTTAACTAAACTTCAAAATCTATGTATCTGTATTATATATTTATTATATAATTTATTATATAGTTATTTATATAATACATAATAAATAATTATATAATAATTTATTGCACCTGTCAATTATATATTACGTTAATTATATATTGTGTTAATTATATATGTTAATTATATATGTTAATATATAATAAATTATTTGAGCATGTAAATACAGTACAAAGTTACAAAGAATATTTGAAAATCATGATTTAAATGATAGAAATTAACTATTTAGATCACACAAATACAATGTTGCCTCCTTAGAAGAGAACCATTTTCACAAAGCATTAAAAACAAATTCAAGGTTCAGCACATTTATGGGTGCTTCTTAGACAGAAAACCAGTTTGTAATTTATCTTGAGTTTTTATAAGAGTTTATTTATCCTGAGATAACATTGGAAAAGCTTTCCAGAAACAGGAAGGCATAAGTTTCTGGTTCTAATTTAAATAGTCATAAGATATGCGACCTTAATGCAGTAAGAGCTATTCCGGCCAGGGTAGTTTCTTCTATGGATCAAGTGTATTTTTTGTTAAGTTGTAAAAATTTAAAACAAATGTCTCCCAAGTTGGGGAAAGAAAGAAAAAAAAAACCTCAAGGGCATCATCAGTTATAGGTTGAAAACACATGCCCAAATAATTAACAGCTAAATGATGGGGGGTGGGGAGTAGCATTTCCTGAACAATTTGTGGCATTATTTAAAGTCTTTACTTAGAAGGCAGTTGTTTTAAAACGACTGGTTTTCTTTTTGCTCTTTCACTCAATAAACATTAGTGAGTAAATTATGTAAAAAAATATAGAAATTAACCAAAACAGAGAAGCATTGAACACTTTGACTTGTGATTTTTCCTTTAAAAATTCTTTAGATTTTTTTAAGTTATAGCCAATTTAATGATACATAAGAGAAAGCTATCAAAAATGTTCTCTACTACACCTAACATTCACACTTCTTTTATGTATTTCAAAAATTTACTGTAGTTGCCATTGCTTTTTGCATTTTATATAAATATTCTCACACACTGTATATAAGAGAAATATGATGCTTATCCACTATTATTTCATTAGAATTATTGGTGTATACTTTTCTTCCCCAAATAGATGAAGGTCATAGTTAAAAGTGCTTTTTAAAATGAGTTGGGAATTCTTCGTAAGGTACGTATTCAGCCATTTCTTTACTAGTGAACATTGAGGCTTTTGTGTTTAGAACCACCATGAACAGTGGTTCAGTAAGCATCCTTGTATGATATACTAGTCAGGCTGGATTAAAATATGATCTAGGGCTGGGGAGAGAGCATAATGTTTATACAGAAGGCTTTTTTGTCTGAGGCTCCAAGGTCCCAGGTTCAATGCCCAGAACCACCACAGGCCAGAGCTGAGCAGTGTTCCAGTCTGATTCTCAGACACAGAAACAGAAGACTTCCACAGCATTGCTTCACCACTTGCCAAGCTTTCTCTCTGTAGGTGGGAACTGAGGGCTTGAAGCCAAGTCCTTCTGTATTATAGCATGTGCACTCAACTAGGTATGCCACCACCTGGTCCCCAGATATGACGATCCTATGCATAACAGCTATGATATCTCCCTAGTTAACCTGTTAAGCATTTATTTAGGCAAAGTGAAAAAAATTTCCTCTGAATGCTTCCTCTCTTTTTCATTACTTGTATCCTTTAGTCACTTTTCTCACTGACTGCTGGTCTTTTAAAAAATTAGTTTTTAGGGGGAGTCAGGCCGTAGCGCAGTGGGTTAAGCACACGTGGAGCAAAGCGCAAGGACCAGCCTAAGGATCAGGTTCGAGCCCCCGGCTCCCCACCTGTAGGGGAGTCGCTTCACAGGTGATGAAGCAGGTCTGCAGGTGTCTATCTTTCTCTCCCCCTCTCTGTCTTCCCTCCTCTCTCCATTTCTCTCTGTCCTAACAATGACAACATCAATACAATAACAATAATAACTACAACAATAAAAAGACAACAACGGCAACAAAAGGGGAAATAAATAAATAAAATTTAAAAAATAAATAATGAGTTTTTAGGATCTCTTTTATACGAAGTATATTAAAAAGTTACCTTTTGTCTGCCCCGTGAGTCTTTTAAAAGCTGTTAAAATGTGTTTCCACTTTGTTTGAGAATTAATTGTTCAGAGTACAGTTGTTGACTCATAGGTACAACTTTTACCTCCCATGATGTGTATCTGATTCTCTCTGCTAACCTAGGTATTTTTTCCATCATCATGCACCAGGATCATAGTACTTCTCTATTCATTTCTGTCTCTCCTGGCCCAGAGTCCTTTACTTGAGTACAATACACCACAGCAAGCCCAAGTTATGCTTTCCCTTACAGTCCTTGCTTCTTTATGTCCACTGATGAGTGAGCTCATTCAGTGTTCATCCTTCTCTTTCCAAATATTTTTAGTGCATGCTTTAAAAAGTGAATTCACGGCACAAAGCACAAGGACTGGCGCAATGATCCCGGTTCAAGGCCCGGGCTCCCCACCTGCAGGGGAGTCTCTTTACAAGCGGTTTGCAGGTGTTTCTCTCTCTCTCTCTCCCTCTCTCTCTCTCTCTCTCTCTCCCTCTCCTTCTCCCTCTCCCTCTCCCTCTCTCTCTCTCTGTCTTCCCCTCCCCTCTCCATTTCTCTCTGTCCTATCCAATAACAACTACAACAATAAAAAAAAAACAACAAGGGCAGCAAAAGAGAATAAATAAAGTAAAACATTAAAATTTTTTTTAAAAAAGTGAAATCAATTTCCCGTAATTAATGAAATCAATTTTCCCTTTAATTGACAGCCTTTCTATATGGCAGCCTTTCTATATTGTTTCGAAACTTCTCCCCAGGTGAATGTTATTCAAATGTAGCCTATAATTAGGGATGTTTTCACCACTACATATTAGAGATTGCAATGGTAGAGGCTGGGTAAACTTCAGTGAATGAAGTAGGGGTTATGAGTTTATTAATATCTTTTCACACACGTCTTGTCAGATATAATCTCACTGATATACCAGGAATGATTATGAGGAGAAAGAAAGTGACAGAAATCTCAGGAGAGTGCTATTTTGTGTGATTGAGGAAAGGTCCTCCTCTTTTTTTTTTTTTTTTGTTCTGTGAATACTATAAATCCACTAAATAGATTTTAATAAGGATATAATTTGTATTCATTCAAAATGATAACTCTACAGATTGAAAGATAGATGTTGGGAGAGACAAAGTGAATGTGAAAGATTGGTGGTAATTTCTAGAACTGCATCAGGTCAGAACAAGAAGTGTTCAAGGAAGTAAATTCATTTTGGAAATATTTCAAAGGAAAAAGGAATGCCATGACTTAATGACTGATTGACTGGATGTATGTGGTGATAATAAAGGTAGAGAAACAAGCGTGACTTCCTGGCCTTACGGTTTAAGCATCTGTGAACTGTGTGGGTGGATGCTGAGCAGTTCTGAGGGAGAATCTATTTCCTGTACAAACCCTCTGTTGATGCCTAAAATTGAAACTTTGGAAATGACACCTATTAATCTTAACATTTTACTTATAAAGTCTTATTGATACATACTTTAAGTACAATAACAATAATTTCATCAACATTAAGTGAATGTTTGAATAAGTTTTGATAAAAGAAACCCAATGGTATAACTAGAATGATAATCATTACAGAACATTTCCATCACCCAAAGATTTCTTATTCCTCTTTGCCTTCTGTGTCTCTGGGCTAGCCCTGATTGTTGGCACTGGTTTGCTATCATTTTAGTTTTGCCTTTTCTACACATTTTAAAAATTAACTTTTTTAAAATTCTTTTCTGACCAAGGTTATTGCTGGGACTCTGTGCCTGCATAATGGCTCCACCTCTCCTGGTAGCTATCTCCTCCCGTTTTTTTCTTTTACTGATATTGAGAAAAAGGGAGAGAAAGTGGGAGAAGAAAAGAAAGATGCCTGTGACACTGTTCTGCAGCTCTTGAAGCTTCCTTCTTACAGTCAGGCATGAGGGGATTTAACCCGTTCCCTAGTGCACAGTATTGTATGAGCTCTAGTGGGTGCATCACTGACCAGACTCTCCACACTTTTAAATTAATGAAGTCTACCTTTCACTTACATTAATGTTCCTCAGATTTAGCCACATGGTTGAAATGTATCAGTGATTTGTTTCTTTTCTATTACTAAGAGATATTCCACTACAGTAATGTAATAAAAACCTATTCAGCAGCTGATAGACTTCTATATTTTATTTCCAGTTTGGGGCTATTGCAAATAAGGCTGTATAAAAGTTCAGGTAGTATTTTGTTTATGTATTTATCCCTTTTGGTAGGTAAATATCTAAATTTTAAGTTGCTGGGTTGTATGAAAAATGTGTGTTTAAGAAATATAAATTGCCAAACATATGCTAGAAAAACCATGTACTTCACACCCATATAAATATTTCGTGTGAGTTATACATCTTAGTAAACATTTAGAATTATAGATATTTTAAAATATTTATGTTAACTTAAAATGCATTATTTTTCAAGATTTATCTTGTATGACAGAGAGTTTCATATGAGAGAAAAGTCAAAGCACTACTACTTTACTTGCTGGATAGGGAACCTCAGATATGGAAGTCCTGAGCTCTGTCAACTAAGCTCTTTCTTCAGCCACCAGTATTGTAGATTAAAAACTTCCTCCATTCTAATTTGAGTTTACTATAATATACTTACGGTTTTAATTGGCACTTAATGCTTATTTAAGTAGTTGTTAATGATACTGAACACCCATATGTCAAACTATAAACATTTGTCTTTAATTCACCTACCAAAATTACATCAAAACTGATCATAGGTGGGACTGGCGAGATAACATAATGATTCGCAAAAGAATTTCATGTGTGAGGCTCCGAGGTCCCAGGTTCAATCCCTAGCATAACTATAAACCAAAGCTGAGTGATGCTCTATTATTTCTCTTTGTATCTCTCATTAAAATAAATACAATATTAAAAAACAAATAATACCTGTAAATTTAAGGTGAAGACCTTTTTAATTTCTAGGAAAAATATAGAGAAAACATTTCACTTTTAATCCCCAAATCAAATGGGAGCACTATGGATAATGCCTGCTGTGGTGTTTCATCTTTTTATCGAATTAAAAAATTAAAACTCACTAATAAAATTAGAAAAAAAATTGAAATTAAAATTAAAACACTGAGATTGCTAAGCAGTATTGGACAGGTACAAGGCTATGAATTAATTCATTGATTGTGTTTAGAAGTTGTTCTCCTCACCTACTGGCATACTTTAACGATGTCTCTTTAGTCACTATCAAGCCACCCCATCAGCTGGAGCCCTAGTCAGGGAGTCCTGAGATTCACACAGACATGATGGGCCTAGACCTCAAATAAATTCCTCTCTCCATTGTTACTGGTCATCTCTATCAGGAACAACAAAACAGACCCCTTTGTGGGCCCCCCATAGGACCGTGCCCTCAACTTGGATCAACAATGGTAGAGAATGTTCCATTCTCCAAAGGGAGGAAGGACAATATATTCTATGCTACACCTGAGGAAGATTAGTCCTGATATTGGGGCAGCTTGGAATGTTCCTACTCATGACCACAGAATATGTCTCAGATCTAGAGGGATGCAGAAGTCACATAGGCTCCTAAGCTGAATATGGGCCCCAGATGACATCAAATCAATGGTGTTTACAGTCAACAATATTAATACCCCTTTCCCACATTAGGGAGCTACTCTCTTTCCTGATCCAGATTTCTATTCCCTGATTATTTAACAATTTGTTCTGCTTTATATCTTAATGCTTTTTCAGCCACCAGGTTCCAGATGCTACCATTACACCAACCTGATTTCCCTGAACAGATGACCTAACCAATGTGTCCTAGAATGCCATCTTTTCAGAGACTTGCCCCACTTGAGAATGAGAGAGACAGGCTGGGAGTATGGATCAACCTGCTGACAGCCATGTCCAGAGGAGAAGCAATTACAGAAGCAAGACCTCCCACCTTCTGCTCCCCATAATGACTCTGGATCCATGCTCCCAGAGAGATAAAGAATAGGAAAGCTTTCAAAGGAGGGGATGTGGTACAAGATCTGGTAGTGGGAATGGGGTGGAATTGTACCACTCTTAACCTATATATTTAATCTTAACCTTAACCTGTCAATATTTCCATTTTATAAATAAATAATAAAAAAGAAACAAGGGCAATAAAAAAAGTTGTCCTTAGAAGGGAAATTAAAAGGCAAAAGAGATCATCCAGTATTCATTCTTCTATTTTGGGGGGTTAGCTCATTTAACACAATTCCTTCAAGCTCAATTTAAGGTTAGGCGAAGGGGATGGCTTCATCATTCTTAACAGCTGAGTAGCATTCCATTGTGCGATTGGACTCAGCCATCCTGAATTATTAAATATTTACTGTTCTAAAATTATAATCTTGGGGAATTTATTATGTAGCAGTTGATGGATAATGTATGTTAATACCTTGAAATAACTTACTGACACAACAGCTTAAACTGTGAGAATGGCTTTGGAGCTGGTAGGTGGACATTAAGGGGGTATTAGTGAAATGGTTGAGTACCTTGACTAAATCTTTAGTTTTATCTTGAAGTAATGTTTTACTTAACAATTTTAAATATAATACAGATATTTCCTGTTCATCCTTAATATCCATCCATCCTAATGTCTTAAATAACATTATCAAAACTAGGAAATATTGTACCTCTGGTAAATACTAAGCAACTACTGGCATAGTTTGGGTTTTTACCAGTTCTGTATGTCTATTAGTTATATGAATATAAACTTGTAAAGACTTGTATATCACACAAATATGTGTGACTGGCACACAAGAATGTTCCATTATCACAATGAAAATCGTTTTATAACTTAAATGTATATAGAGCCCCCAAATTCTACTTGCTAGAAGTCATGTAATGTTCTTTATCACTTTAATTTAGTTCTTTCAAAAATAATATATAAATATAATAATGTGTTTTATATCAGAATATTAATTTTGTAGTCAGGTACTATACTATATTGCTTAATTATTCCAAGAGTTTTATAGTGGATTCTTATATTTTTACTGTCATCTGAAAATAGTGATAGTTTTAACTCACTTCCTATCTAAACTCCTTATATTTATTTTTCTTGCCTTATTGCTATGGCCAGAACTTCCAAGACTATTGAAAAGTAACAGTGATAGTGGACAGGTATGTCTTATTCTTCATTTAATATTGATTTGTGCTATAGGCTTATTGTATATAGACTTCACTAAGTTGAGGAATGTTTCCTCAATATCCATATTTTTATTAGTGATTTAATAGTGACTTGTAATATTGTAAGATAATAGGGGTGAAGTTCCACACTGCTCCCACCACCAAAGTTCTGTGGTCTGGTACCCCACTCCCCCCTAAATATTACTTCTATATTTCCCCCAAGGTCTTATAAATGGGTTGACTACATTTTATTTTTAAGTCCATGTTGTTTCAATTCTCTATATTCCACATAGGACTGAAACTGTCAGTAGTTGTACTTCACACATCTTTATTTCACTAATCATAATCATTTTCAGTTCCATCCATTCTTTTACCAAAAAACACAATATCATCTTTTTCAATTGCTGTATAAAAACTTCACTGAGTCTATGTCCTATAGCTTTATTCAGTTATTTTTTGACAAGCATTTATATTGCTTCCATATTTTTTACTATTGTGAATTATAGCTGTGATCATGGAAGTATATATGTCCCTCAAAGTTAGTGTTTTTATGCCTTTACGATAAATACCTAAAAGTGATATTCTTGGATGATAAGGTATTTCTGTTTTTATGTAAGGACTCTCCACACTGTTCTCCATGTAGCAGTTTGTATTCCCACCAGCAGTGTAATATACTTCTTCTTTTTACACATCCTTACCAAAACTTATTTCCTGATTTGTTGATGTAGACTAGTCTCACTAATGTGAAGTGAAATCTCAGTGTGGCTTTGATTTGCATTCCTTTAATGATAAGTGGAGTGGAGCATTTCCTCATCTATGAGCCATATGTATCTCTTCTTTAGAAAGCTACCTTTCATATCTTTTGCTCATTTTGGGGGTGTTGATCTTATTTTTGTTGGGCTATATGAGTTCTCTATAAATGTTATGTATCAGATACTTATCAGATGTGTGATATGCAAACATTTCCTCCTAGTTCCTGAGTTACCTGTTTACCTTTGTGGAATGTTCTCTTAATTTTCTTGTAGAAATTTCTTAATTTGATGTAGTCCTATTTATTTAATCTTGTGTTAGTTTCCCTTGCTCATGGACTTGAGTCTCCAAATAAATCTCTGATCCTAAGGTAATGAAATATTTTGCCTATTTGTTCTTTTATGTGTTTTAAAATTCCAGGTTTAATATTCAGATCTTTGATCCATTTTGATCTGATTGTTGTGTATGGTGTTACGTGATGGTCCAGTTTCAATTTTCCACATGTGGTTGTCCAGTCCTCCCAGAATAATTTGTTGGAGAGACCTTCTTGTTGCCATTATAAAATTTTGACTTCTATCATATATCGCATGGTTGTATATGTGTGGATATTCAAATGCCCATTTTTGTGCAAGCACCACGCTGTTTTAGTTATTATTGCTTTGTGGTATGAACTAAAGTCATGGAGTATGATGTCTCTAATTTTATTCCCTCAAGAATGCTTTGATCACACAAAAATTTTTGAACTAATTTTTCAATCTTGTTGAAATTTTTATGGGTTTTTGATAGGGATTGTGTTGAATCTATAGATTGATTTTGGTAGAATAACCACTTTAATAACATGTATTCTCCCAATTCATGAACAAGAAATGTTTATCTTTGTGTCATCCTAAATTTCTTTTAGCATTTCCCTATAGTTATCATAGTAAAGGTCCTCCCCTTCCTTTGTTAGATTTAGTCCCAGGTATTTTATTTTATTTTTTTTTGCTTTCAATTATAAGTATGAATGCTTCCTTTTCTCTCAACTTTTGTGTATAAAAAATGTCATAAATTTATGTGTATTGACTTTGTATCCTGCTACTTTACCGAATTCATTGGTAGCTTCCAGTAGTTTATTTTGGTAGAGATTTGGGGGTTCTTTAGATATATTACCATCTCAATGGTAAATAATAATAGTTCTCTTCTTTCTTTCCAATATGATTTTTTTTTTGCCTGACTGTGCTGATAGGAGTCTATATCTAAATTGAAACGGAGTTGACATCCTTATCTATTTCCTGATTATAGGGGACAAGCTTTCAGATTTTTCCCACTGAGTATAATGTTAGCTATGAGTTTTTCATATATAGCCTTAATTATGTTGAAGAAATGTTTCTTCTACTCCCAATTTCAAAAGTGTTACTATCATAAGTGTGTGTGTTGAATCTTGTTAAATCTTTTTTTTTGTACCAATTGATATAGCCGTGTGATTTTAATCTTTTTGTTAATGTGATGTATTACATTGATTGATTTGTGGACATTGAACCATTCCTACTTGCCAGGAATGAATATCACTTGATCTCAGAAGGTTATCTTTTTGTATGGTATTGAGTTTGATTTGCCAAGATGTTGTTGGAGACATTTGCATCAAAGTTTATCAGGGATATTGGTTCTTAGCTTTCTTTTTGTTGATGGGTCCTTTCCTCCTTTGGAATTCAGAATGAGATTAGCTTCATAGAATGTGTTTGAGTCTTTTTAATACATAGGCTGAGTCTTTGATATGTCAACTTTCTCAAAACCTAGACCAGGGAGAACAGAAGCAATCGGTGGCACAGCTATATATAAGATGCTGGGTATTATACAGCAAACCCTAACAAAGGGACTTTTCAAAGTTAATACAATTACCAAATAATGTGATGATAACAGTAACTATCTAGTGTCTTCTTGAACGCTAATGTTGGTCATCATTTCTCCTTTGGCTAATTCTGCTTTTGTTTCTATCCATGTTGGTCATCACGCCAGGTTCCCCTATATTGCTTAGCACTGTGGTCTATTTACATAATCATTGTTTTGTCTGAGACCTGCCCTGCCTGCAGGATATTGGTCTAATCCCCACTGGTTAGAACCTTCACAACAGCTGCAAAGCATTGGCGCTCTTTTTTGCTCCACCCCCTTTTCTAGTCACTACTTTTTACCACTTGTCACTTCCTTTTGGGAAGATATAAAAGGAATTTTGTCTAATCAATAAACATTGGATTGGATTGTGTTCCTGCTCCCACGAGTCCCAGAGTCTCTCTCTCCTGTGATGCTAGCCCAGCATGAGTTCCTGATCCCTCTCCCACACAGCAGCCTAGGCTGGCTCTGGTCGAATTCTTTACAACCCAGAGAGCACATGCCTGGGAAGAAGCACCCTCAGGCTAGCCGGCACCCTAAGACAGCAGGAAACTCACATTTCCACTATAGAGCCTATATTTCCCCTAGTCCTGGAACCTTAGGGTGGGGCCCACTTTCCTGCATGCTTCTCTCAATTCATATCAAATAATTTTGCATCTGCTGATCATAACCTAATCAATGCAATGAGTGCCACCCCAGCATGCTTCACTTCAGACTGTGTCCAGAGACTTCAGGGGTGGAATGACAACCCTTCAGCTTCATCACTCAGTTGAGACCTTTCCTTTCATAGTATTCTCTAATTCCATTCCAGGTGTTCCACTCCTCAATAACATCCCCAAACCTAGATATAGACCAGGTCCCCTGAGATAGAGCATATGTTCACACGTGTCCATAAACCAGGGAAAAATATATACCTGAAAGCAGAAGTACACAGGAATCTGCTGAGAGTACCCCCCCCCCCAACAATTCAGCTGCACTATTCCAGCCTTTAGGTCCATGATTGCCCAACAATATATTTGGCTTTGTATGTTAACTCTCTTTTCAGCCACCAGGTTCCAGATGCTAGCAGAATGCAACCAGACTTCCCTGGACTGATGACCCCACCAATGTGTCCTGGAGCTCTGCTTCCCCAGAGACCCACCCTGCTAGGGAAAGAGAGAGGCATACTGGGAGTATGGACCAACCAGTCAACGTCCATGTTCAGTGGGGAAGCAATTACAGAAGCCATACCTTCCACAGTCTGCAACTCACAATGACCCTGGGTCCATACTCCCGGAGGGATAGTGAATGGGAAAGCTATCAGGAAAGGGGATGGGATATGGAGATTGGGTGGTGGGAATTGTATGGAGTTATACCCCTCCTATCCTACAGTTTTCTTAATGTCTCCTTTCTTAAATTAAAAAAAAAAAAGAATGTGTTTGAGACTAATCCTCTTCAATTTTCTGGAAGGGTTTCAAAATGGATGTTAGTTCTTCTTTGCACATCTTATAGTATTAATTAGTATAGTCATCTGGACCAAGGATTTTGTTTTGCAGAGGATTTCTTGTTACTGTTTCAGTTTTGGTAGTCATAGTAGGTATGTTTAGTCTACGTACTTCCTTTTGTGTCAAGCTTGGCTGTGGGTATATAATGAATTTGCCTGTTGATAATACTAATAGCTGCTCTATAGAATTTTTTTTTCTCTTTCTTTACTTTTTATTTTTTTGCCAGGGCACAGCTCAGCTCCAGTTTATAGTAGTGCTGGGGATTGAACCTGGGACCTTGGAGCCTCAGGCATGAAAGTCTTTTTGCATAGCCAATATGCTATTTTCATAGGCTATGTGGTATGACTCTAAGACTATGTCTATATCCTTTATAATATAAAATTTATTTGCATATAGGTGTTCATAATATTCTCATTTGAATTGTAATTTCACCTCTCTCATTTATTACTAATTTTATCATAGCTTTCTCTTTTTTTCTTAATGAGTCTTGCCAGTGGATTATATATTTTATTTATCTACTTGAAGAACCAGATCTTGATTTCATTTATCTTTTAATTTTCTATTTCATTGAATTGCACTCTAATTTTAACTATTTCCTATCTCCTGCTGACACTGGTGTCTCTTTGTTCTTTTCTAATTGATTCAGTTGTGATGTTAATTTATTTGTGATGTCTCTTCTTTCATAATTTGGGCCTGTATTTCTATGAATTTGCTTATTAAGTCTGTTTTTGCTGACTTTTGTAGGATATGATTGTTGGTCTCTTCATTATTGATGATAACCAGGTAATTTTTAGTTTCTCTTTTGAATTCTTTAGTGATACATGTATTGTTCAAAACTATGTTGTTTACTCTCTACATTTTGGAGGTATTGCTCTTTTCATTTTTGTGCTTCATTGCTAATCTTATACCATTATGTTCCAAAAAGAAACTTTTTTGTGATATCAATATTTACCTATTTGATAAGGTGTTTTTATATCCCAACATATAGTCAAACTTTCTGGATGTTCCTAGTGCACGTAAAAAGAATGTATATTCATTTTTTTTTGAGATAGGATATTAGAATATAAGTCTCCTCATGTGTGGTATCATTTTGTCCCAGTGATCTCTCTTTTGTTGTGTTTTGTGTGTTGCTGTCAATATCTCCCTTGATTTCCATAACTACTTGTTTTACATATTTGGGTGCACTTCTGTTTAGAGAATATTTATAGGTGGTGGTTATCTCTAATTGTTGAATTGATCCTTTTGATCAGTCTCTTTATGTCTCTTATTATCTTCTTTGTCTGAAAATCTATTTTGTTTGACCACAGAAGAGCTGTTCCTTCTCCTTTCCCACATGGTTGGCTCATAACACCTTGTTCTAGTCTGTCACTTTGAGCTTCTCTTTGTCTTTCTTTTAGACATGTGTTTCCTGGAGATATATGTAGATAGATTTTGTTCTTTAGTCCATTTAGTCTACTCTGAGTCTTTCCATAGGTGAATTTAGGCCATTCATATTCAGGGTAATTGTTAGTATATGTTTACTTAATTCATCCTGAATTTTGTTTTGAAGTTGTCTTTTGCTGTTGTTTATTCTTTTCCCATTTGATTCTACTTATAACTTTATGTTAGCATGTCTGATTTTTTTTTAATAATACTTTTATACAGTTCTCATAACTCCTGGAGTTTTTATGTTTCCTTTCATCCTGTAACTCCAGTCATGTTTGAGGCTAAACTTGAAATTCTACCTCTGCTGGGGCATTTAGCATGTGAATGTTTTCTTTTTTAAAATTTTTAATTAGTAATTTACTATTGATTTAAAAAATTACAAGTCAACAGGGGTATAATTCCATGCCATTCCTACCACCAGAGTTCTAAATCCCTAAACCCTTTATTGTAAGCTACAGCAGTTTTCCTAAGATTACAGATACAGGCTAACTATTATTTCTACAACTATCTGTCCATATTTGTATAGAATTGTCATTTTTTAAGGTTCTATCCTCTTTTATTTTTCCAAGTTATACATAACTGTATTAATACATCCAAATGCCCTTCTCTTTTTCTCCTCTCTCTGGGTCCTGATGGAGTTGGAGTTTAGAGCCCTATGGTCTCTTTACCCTATTACTTCTTCCCCACTGGGATTATGAATAAAAATAATTTTTGAGGTCCAGAGGTGGGAATTCTGGCTTCTGTAATTGCTTCTCTGTTGGACAGGGGCATTGGCAGTTCAATCTATAACCCCAGCCTGTTTCTGTCTTTCCCTAGTGGGGGCTCTGGAGGGGTGAAATCCTGGGGTACATTGGTGAGGTCTTCTGCCCAGGGAAATCAAGATGGAATTACAGTAGTGTCTGCAACTTGGTGGCAGAAAGAAAGGCAGCAAGATATAAAGTGGGACAAAATGGCTAATGACAGAAACCAAAAAATATGAACAGAGCAGATGAGAATAGCAATCTTAGGGTGGAGGTAAGAAATCCATTTTAGACATCTTCCTAGGTGCCCATGGCTATAGTAGTTTCTGCTTGAGTTTGATAGCTAACATGAAGTTGGATAAAAATATTGTCTGAGGAGATGGTGTTAGAGTAGAGAAAAGGGCTTTGAAATTTGGACTAGGGTAGAGTATCTCTCATTCTTGGGGAAAAAAAAAGCTATCTATGAATAAAGTTAACTCTTTATTCATTATATTTAGTACACTCTTTATCTGACAACTTAGACATTCTCCCAGTTGTTTAAGCATTGTCATTTGTTGAACCCAACTAGAATTGGGTTTTTAGGATCTGTCTTCTTTGGGCCTTCTGCTAGATTGCCAGTCTAATTTGATCTAAGTCTAATCAATTAGAGAATTTATGGTGACTTCTTAAGGCATGTCTTTCTTTTTTTAAAATTTATTTTTTATTTAAGAAAGGATAAATTAACAAAACCATAGAGTAGGAGGGGTACAACTCCACACAATTCCCACCACCCAATCTCCATAGCCCACCCCCTCCCCTGATAGCTTTCCCATTCTCTTATCCCTCGGGGAGAATGGACCCAGGGTCATTGTGGGTTGCAGAAGGTGGAAGGTCTGGCTTCTGTAATTGCTTCCCCATTGAACATGGATGTTGACTGGTTGGTCCATACTCCCAGTCTGCCTCTCTCTTTCCCTAGTAGAATGGGTCTCTGGGGAAGCAGAGCTCCAGGACACATTGGTGGGGTCTTCAGTCCAGGAAAGCCTGGCTGGCATCCTGATGGCATCTGGAACCTGGTGGCTGAAAAGAGAGTTAATATACAAAGCCAAACAAATTGTTGTACAATCATGGACGCAAAGGTTGGAACAGTGGAGAGGAAGTGTTGGGGGGGTACTTATTGCAAACTCTAGTGTACTTCTGCTTTCAGGTATATATTTTGCACTAGTTTATGGATACCTGTGAACATATGCTCTCTCTCACAGAACCTGGTCTATATCTAGGTTTTGGGAATTTGTTAGAAAGTGATCCACCTGGGATGGAATTAGAGTATACTATGAAAGGAAAGGTCTCACCCAAGTAATGAAGCTGAAGGGTTGTTATTCCACACCCGAAGTCTCTGGACACAGTCTGAGCTGAAGCATGTTGAGGTGGCAATCGTTGCGTTGATTAGGTTGAGATCAGCAGATGCAATATTATTTGATATGGATTGGGAGAGGCATGTGGGATAGTGGGCCCTATCCTAAGATTCCAGGACTGGGGGAAATATAGGCTCTCTAGTGGAGATGTGAGTTTCCTGCTGTCTTAGTGTTCAAAAAGACAATGGATAGTTAATGTTATCATCACATTATTTGGTAATTGGATTAACTTTGAAAAGTCCTTTTGTTAGGGTTTGCTGTATAGTATCCAGTATCTTGTATATAGCTGTGCCACCAGTTGCTTCTGATCTACTTGGACTAGGCTTTTGAGAGAGTCCACATATCAAATACACAGCCTATATACTAAAAATACTCAGTCTGTTTTTTAAAAACTTTGAGACATACAATTAATTTTCCCCTTTCATATTAATTAACTAGTGATTTATATGACTACACTTTACTAGGGGTGTACATAAGCTCTATTCCCATCACCAAATTACTTTTCCCATCCCACACACCCACCCCCTCCCCCCACTGGCCCAGGAAGCTGCATGTCTACCCCTCACCACAGGACTTTTACTTTGGTGCCCTACTTTCAATTTAGTCAGATCCTACTTTTAGTTTCCCTTTCAGATCTTCTTAGTCAACTTCTGTTGATGAGTGGGATCATCCCATACTCATATTTATCTTTCTGACTTAGCTCACTTAACATAATTCCTTTTAGCTCTGTCCAAGATGGGTCAGAGAAGGTGGGTTCATTGTTCTTGATAGCTGTATAGTATTCAATTGTTTATCTATACCACAGCTTTCTCAGCCACTCATCTGTTGTTGGGTACCTGGGTTGTTTCCAGGTTTTAGCTACTATGAATTGTGCTGCTATGAACATAGGAGTACACATATCTTTTTGGTTGGGAGTTATAGAGTCCTTAGGGTATAACCCTAGGAGAGGAATTACTGGGTCATATGGAAGGTCCATGTCTAGCCTTGTGAGAGTTCTCCAGATTGCTCTCCACAGAGGCTGTACCAATTTACATTACCACCAGCAATGTAAAAGGGTTCCTCTGTCCCCACAGCCTCTCCAGCATTTGTTGCTGCTGTCCTTTTTGATGTATGCCATTATTACAGGAGTGAGGTGGTGTCTCAATGTTGTCTTAATTTGCATATCTCTGACAATCAGTGACCTGGAGCAGTTTTTCATATGTTTGTTAGCCTTTTAGATCTCCTCTGTGGTGAATGTTTTGTTCATTTCCTCTGCCCATTTATGGATGGGGTCATTTGCTTTTTTGGTGCTAAGTTTACTGAGCTCTTTGTATATTTTGGTGATTAGTCTCTTGTCTGATGTATGGCATTGTGAAGATCTTCTCCCATTCTGTGAGGGGTCTCTTTGTTTGTTTAATAGTTTTTTTGGATCTGCAAAAGCTTTTCAATTTGATGTAGTCCCATTGATTTGTTTTTGCTTTAGTCTTCCTTGCAGTTGGGTTTATTTCATGAGAGGTGTCCTTGAGGTGTAGGTGGAAAAGTGTTTTACCGATGTTTTCCTCTAAGTATTTGATTGTTTCCAGTCTGACATCCAGGTCTTTGATACATTTGGAGTTGATAAAGTAGTTCAATTTCATTCTTCCGCATGTTTCAACCCAGTTTTCCCAGCACCATTTATTGAAGAGAGCCTCCTTCTTCCATTTAATACTCTGGGCCCCCTTATAAAAGATTAGATGTCCATAGGTGTGGGGATTAATTTCTGGGCTTTCAATTCTGTTCCACTGGTCTGTGTGCCTATTTTTGTTCCAGTACCATGCTGTTTTGATGATGAAGGCTTTATAATATAGTTTGAGATCTGGGAGTGTGATACCTCCATTTCTGTTTCTTTTCCTCAAGATGGTTTTGGCAATTCTAGGTGTTTTCAGGTTCCAGATAAATTATTGTAGTGTTTGTTCTATTCTCTTAAAGAAGCTTGGTGGAACTTTGATGGGTATTGCATTAAATTTCTATATGGCTCTGGGAAGAATATTCATTTTGATGGTATTTATTCTTCCAATCCATGAGCATGGAATGTCTTTCCATTTCTTGGTATTAGTTTCTATCTCCTTGCGTAGTGACTCATAGTTTTCAGTATACAAGTCTTTCACTTCTTTGGTCAATTTTATTCCTAGGTATTTTATTGATTTTGCTGAAACGGTAAATGGCAGTGATTTCTGGATGTATTCTTCTGATTGATTTAGTGTTTGCATAACGAAATGCCACTGATTTTTGTACATTGATTTTGTAGCCTGGCACCTTGCTATATTGCCTAATAACTTCCAGTAGTTTTCTGCGGGATTCTTTAGTTTTTTCTATGTATACTATCATATCACCTGCAAATAGTGAGAGCTTGACTTCTTCCCTTCCAATCTGTATTCCTTTGATTTCTTCCTCTTGCCTGATTGCTATGGCAAGAACTTCCAATACTATGTTGAAGAGTAATGGTGACAGTGGACAGCCCTATCTAGTCCCCGATCTGAGGGGGATGCTTTCGGCTTCTGTCCACTGAGTGTGATGTTGGCTGTAGGTTTGCTATATATGAATTCAACTATCTTGAGAAATTTCCCATCTACTCCCATTTTTTGTAGAGTTTTGAGCATGAATTGTTGTTGAATTTTGTCAAAGGCTTTCTCTGCAACTATTGAGATAATCATGTGGTTTTTGGCTTTGCTTTTATTGATGTGGTGAATGACATTGATTGACTTACAGATGTTGAACCAGCCTTGCATTCCTGGGATGAATCCCACTTGGTCATGATGAACAATTTTTTGATATGCTGCTGTATCCCATTGGCCAAGATCTTGTTTAATATTTTGGCATCTATGTTCTTTGTAATTGGATTCATTTCATTGATGATGAATTAAAAATGTATGCGGAAAAGAGTTCTACAAATATTTTCCTCTAAGTATATTAATGTTTCTGGTCTAACATTCAAGGCCTTGATCCACTTGGCATTTACTTTTGTATTTGCTGAAATATAGAGGTTCAGTTTCATTCTTCTACATGTTTCTACCCACTTTTTATAACACCATTTGTTGAAGAGACTCACCTTTCCCCATTTAATAGTCTTGGTACCTTTGTCGAGGATTAGATGTTCATAAGTGTGAGTGCTTACTTCTGTACTCTCAATTCTATACCACTGGTCAATATGTCTATTCATGTTCCAGTACCAAGCAGTTTTGATGACAATGGCCCTATAATACAATTTGAGACCTGGGAGTGTGATGTCTCCAATTCTGTTCTTTCTTCTCAAGATTGTTTTTGGCAATTTTAGGTCTTTTCTGATTCCAGATAAACATTTGTAGCATTTTTTCTATTCTCCTAAAAAATGTTGTTGGGATCTTGATAGGCATAGCATTAAATTTGTAGATGGCTCTGGGTAGTTTATTCATTTTGATGATGTTAATTCTTCCAACCCATGAACATGGAATATCTTTCCACTTTTTTGTGTTTTTTTTCAATTTCCTTGAGACCCATAATTTTCAGTATACAAGTCTTTCACTTCTTTGGTTAGGTTTATTACTAGATATTTTATTGTTTTTGTTGCTATAGTAAAAGGAATTGATTTCTGGATTTCAACTTCTTCTAACTTAGTGTTTGCATAGAGGAATGCCACTGACTTTTGAATGTTAATTTTATAGCCTGACACATTCCTGTATTGCCTGATGATTTCCTCCTTAGGTATTTCTATGTATATTATCTATCATGTCATCTGCAAATAAGGAGAGTTTGACTTCTTCTCTTCCAATCTGTATCCCTTTAATTCCTTGCTCCTGCCTGATTGCTATGGCAAGAACTTCCAACACTATGTTGAATAATAATGGTGACAGTGGGCAACCCTGTGTAGTACCTGAACTGAGGGGAAATGCTTCCAGGTTTTCACATCCGTGTATGATGTTGGCTGTAGGTTTGCTCTATATAGACTCCACTATCTTCAGGAATTTTCCATCTATTCCCATTTTTGTAGTGTTTTGGTGATAAAGGAATGTTGTATTTTGTCAAAGGTTTCTCTGCATCTATTGATATGACCATGTGGTTGTTGGTCTTGCTTTTATTGATGTGGTAGATCACATTGATTGACTTACGTATATTAAGCCAACCTTGCATCCCTGGGATAAACCCCATTTGGTCATGATGAACAGTCTTTTTAATATACTGCTGTATCTGGTTGGCTAGCATTTTGTTCAATATTTCAGCACCTATGTTAATCAGAGTTATTGGTCTGTAGTTTTCTTTTTTGGTTTTGTCCCTGTCTGCTTTTGGTATCAGGGTGATGTTGGTTTCATAGAAGCTAGAAGGCAGTATTCCAGTGTCTTCAATCTTCTGGAAGACTTTTAAAAGTAGAGGTATTATATATCTCATCATTTAGCTCACGATTTATAATATTTTAATGTACTGTTGAACTCAGTATGTTAGATTTGTTCAGGATTATAGTAACTACTTATATTTTAAAAAGTTTCTTTTTCAGGATGACATTTTGTGTTTTTTTTAAATTAATGGATTTTTTTATGTTCTTAAAAATTTTAGTAGTGAAATAGCTAAAGGAAGGAAAGATTTAAAAACCTAAGAGGCTAATATACAACATGAGTTATTTTCGGCCACCAGTCCATTCTCCAGTCAGCAGCAATCACATTCAGTTACTACAATTCCAAGAGAATGAGGAAAAGTGGCAAGCAGGGAATTGAAGTGGCAGGAGAAGCAAGAGGCTATATTCCACCCAGATGGCCCAGCCTTCCCCTTTGTTTGGCATCATGCATGGTATATTCCCAATAACTATGTATATCAGGGATCACCTACTGTATTCTTCATTTCATTTTTAAGATAATATCTCTGCCAGATTTTTGTATCAGGGTGATATCTGCTTCATAGGAAATATTTGGGAGTACTCCCATACCTTCTTTTTTTTTTGAAGAAATTGAAAACTATAGATAATAAATCTTCCTTGAAATTTTTGTAAAACTTATTGGTAAAACCATCTGTCCCTGACTTTCGTTTGTTTTGAGGAATACTTTTGTTTACTGTTTCAATTTCCTTTATTATAACTGACATGTTCATGTTTTAGAATTCTGCCAATTCAGTCCTGGGAGATAGTATGATAGATTGTCTTGATTCCGAGAATTTACTCATTTTGTCTGTATTCTCCTACTTAATGGCATATAGTTGCTTATAGAAATTTCTCATGATCATAACCGGCCTACTAGAGTCTTCATTCCTCTCTACCTCTACTTCCAAGTGGAGAGGGGTGAATGAATGAATGAATGAATGAATGAATGAATGAATGAATAAATAAATAAAAACTCTCATGATCCTTTGAGTTTCTATTGTGATTTCACTTTTTATGCACAATCATTTTTATTAAGGTCCCTCCCCTCTCCCTCTCTCTTTTTAAAAAACATTTTATTTACTTTATTTTTTTATTTGTAAAAAGGAAACACTGCCAAAACCATCAGATAAGAGGGGTACAACTCCACACAATTCCCACCACCAGAACTGCATATACCCTCCCCCCCAATAGTTTCTCTATTTTTTATCCCTCTGGTAGTATGGACCCAAGGTTCCCACTCTCTTTTTTATAAGCCTGTCCAAAGATTTGGCAATTTTACCCTTTTGATAAAAGGCATGCTTAGTTTTATTGATCTTATATGCATATTTTGATGCTATTTATCACTGCCCTAATTTTTGTTATTTTCTTCCTTGAGCTTAATTGGAGTTTCTCTCTTTCTCTCCCTCTCTCTCTCCCTCTGTCTCTTACAAATGGGAGGTTAGGGTACTTGAATCTTATTTTCTGATATGTGTCTGTATAGCTATGAATTTCTTTCTTTAGATTGCTTCAAATTATTGAAGCAATAATTTTTTCTGATAGATTGTTTCTTCATTTCCATTTGTTTCTAGAAATTCTTCTTTCTTTTACTACTTGGACAAAAAAGTTGTTAATAAGAACGTTTTGAGACTGGTGGTGGCTCCCATGTTAGAGTGTACATATCACCATGTAATAAGACCTGGATTCAAACCTCTGATCCCCACCTGAAAGGGGGAAGCTTAATGATCAGTGGAACAGTGCTGCAGGTATCTCTCTTTCTATATGCTTCTCCCTCCTTTATCTCTGTTATAGTCTCTCACACTTAATGAAAAAGAAATACAAAGAAATACATAGCAACTAAGAATGGTAAACCATGAATGCCCTAAGCCTAACAATATTCCTGGTAGAGAAAAAAAGGCACGTTGTTATATCTATATTTTTGAAGATTTTTCTACCTTCTTTTTGTGTTAATTATATTATGGTGTGAGATGTTCATAATGATTTTCATTCTCCTGAGTATATTGAGATTTCTCTCTCTCTCTCTTTCTATATATATATATATATATATATATATATATATATATATATCAGAATTTTTTATATGAGATCAGAATAATTTATATATTTTTTTCTTGGAGTGAAGATCTCTGAAGATGACTAATAGGCCTAATCTATCCATCTCTTCATTTAAATCTCCTGTTCCCTTCTTCATATTCTGTTTGACATATTTTACAGTGTAGTGTTAGAATTCACCATTATTCTGTTGTTTCTTACTGCCATTACTACTTACATTACATATTAATACTTTGATTCCCTTTTATTTGCTGAACAGATGTTAGAGTGTTAGTTTCTCTTGTTGAATCATTTCTCTAATCTTTGTATAATGTCCATAGAGATGGGACAGAGCCTTTTACTACTTTACCAATTGTAAGATCTAGTGTGTCAGATAAGATTTTAACTACTTGGTTTTCTTTGTGGTCTATTCTCTTCTATGATTGTTTTCTAATCTTTAACTTTGAGCCTAGGTTTGCTCTGTTGTGTTAAGTATAACTTCTGAAAACAGTATATGATTTCCTCATCAACACTGTTACTCTGCGGCTTTTAATGAATGAATTCAGACCACTGATGTTTGCTGAAATTATTGGTTTAATAGGTCCAATTGCTATTCTTTTGTCATGTCTGATTTTTTTTTAAATTAAATCCTTATAGAACTTCTTATAATGCTGGTCTAGGTGTGACAAAAACATAGGTGGTGTTAATATGGGAAGGCCTTATGAGTATATATGTTGCAACTTAATTTGTTGCAAAGGTATATAACTATACATGTGCAAGAGTGAGACTATGTAGCCTACTAGATGACAGCTATTTATTTATTTATTGACTTAGTTATTGTGAACACTATCCAAAGAAGCATGTCTGTGGTAATCAGGACTAGAAAGGAGGACGTTTACCTTCTCTTGCCTCTAAACTGCTAGGCCACCAATTTCCTCTTCAATATGTCATTTCCAGATGGTGTAGAATCTAGGGCCTGAAATCTATTACTAAGAGCAAGTATCCACCAAGATGAAGCTGAGCTGTAAGATCCAGAAGGGTCCTCTAATTCCTCCTTCTGAGAAATTTCTTCTGAAATGAAGTTATTGCAATTGCCTGGGAAGGGCCTTAATATCCATCTTGGCTTAGTTGATCTACAAAATACCAAATCTATTTGATTACTGTAGCTACAAAGTATATGTTAAGTCCTCAGACTTTATTGCTTTTTGTGTGTGCATAATTGCATTGTTTGATTTCTGTTTCAGACTATTTAAAAATATGTCTATTATCTATAAAATTGTGGAACTGTGTACAAATTTCTACATAAGAAGGGAATAATTTGGACAATATTGACATCCTTAATATGCTTATTATTTTGATATATGACCCCAATATATTTCTCCTTTTATTTAGGTCTTTAATCTTCAACATATAGGTTTTACAAGTGTTTGACTAAATTTGTATATATGTATCTCATTGTTTTAATGTAAATGACTTTGAATTTTAATTTTAGTTTCGAAGATTTTATTGTTAGGTAAATATTAGGTGTTTATTTCTAGATACAATGTATATGAAAATACGATTGATTTTTGATGATATCTTTATGTTCCGTGAAAATGCATTTTACTCTAGAAATTATATCTATGGTGAGGACTTTCTACATAGTTAATGATCAGTAGCAGAAAGGGCTATTAAATGCAAAGTATAGTATAAAATAAATATAAATTATATTTATCTTTATCTAATGTATATTACTTTTCTACTTATCTTACTTTATTGAATGGAGGTGAATTTATAATACTACACTATTTAGCATGGGTAAAATAGTCATCATTGCTTTGAACTCAATATCAGAAGAATAGTAGTTTTTTTTTTCCTCTTTTTAGATGGAGACAAGAGATAGAAAAGTAGAAAGAAGTGAAAAAGGCCATGAGCACTGAAGCTTCCTTCCTTCAGTCCAGTGGGGTCCAGGCTTAAACCTAAGTTGCACACATAGCAAAGTAGTTCACTATCCAACTGAGCTTTTTCGTGGGTCCTAGAGGAATAGTATTTAGTCATTCACTGTTAGGTGTAATTAAAAAATATACTTTTTATTCAGTTGAAAATCATTCCTGCAACTAATTTTTAATCATGTATTAATGTTAACATTTCCTAAATGATTTTTATTTTATTGTGTTTTATTTGCCACCAGGGTTATCGTTGGGGTTGACGCCACATGCTACATGACAAATTTATGGCTTCCATCAGTCTTTCTCTTTCTCTCTCTTTCTTCCCTTCCTTCCTTCCTTTCTTCCTTCCTTCCTTCCATATATCCATACTTTATTTCCAATTTATTTGTTTATTTGGATAAAGACAGAGAAATTGAAAGGTAAGGGGGAGATAGAGAAGGGGAGAGAGAGACATACCTGCAACATTGCTTCACCACTCATGAAGCTTCCCCCTGCAGGTGGGGACTGGTAGTACCCAGGTCCTGGGGCTGAGGAGACAGCATAATGGTTATACAAAAAATGTTTCATGCCTGAGGCTCTTGGGTCTCAGATTCAATGCTCAGCACCATCATAAATCAGAGCTGAGCAGTGCTCTAGCCTTTCTTTCTTTCTTTCTTTCTCTCTTTCTTTCTTTCATTCCTTATTTATTTATTTATCTTTTTTCTTTTCCTTTTCTTTATTCCTTTCCTTTTTTTCATTAAAGACAGAAAAACTGAGAGAGAAGAGGAAGCTAGGGAGAGAGAAAGACACACCTTCAGCATTGTTTAACCACTCATGAAGCTTCCCCCCACCCCAAAGTTGGGGATGAGGGGCTTGAGTCTAAGTCTTTTAGCATGGCAACATGCACCAGTACCTGCCTAGTAATAGATTTTTTTCTCTATCAGTGATATTGTCATGTAGTTTGCTTCTTTAGCCTGTTGTGGTGGTGTATTACATTGATTTTGGAATCTAAACCAATCTTATTTTCTTAAATAAATATTAGTGGTCATATTACATTATTTTATAGACTAGTAGACTCAATTTACTATTTTTTAAAATATATCTATATCGAATAGCTTATTACTCTGTATTTTTTGCATTGACTTTTTCTGTTTTTCATTAATTTTTATTGTTTTACAAGGCACTACTCAGCTCTGGCTTATTGTAGTGTGGGAGACTGAAGCTGTGACCTTGAAGCTTCAAGCATGAGAATCTTTTTGCATGACCATTATGCTATATCCCCCACCCAACTTTTCTGGTTTTGGTATCAGGGTGATGTCACATTTGTAAAATTGGTTGTGATGTGTGGGCTTCTATTTTGTATACCAGATCATGTAGAGCTGGTGTTACATTAAAATGGTCATGTAAAACATAAGGCAGACAATTTCTTTTGAAAGTATTTGAGTCATGATTTTTGTAAATCCCATAAAGATTCACAACAGTTTATGAGGACAGAATTACATTCCAAGAGACCTCAAGTCAGAACTACCTAGATTAGCTATTCTTCTGTAACTGATCATTAGAAACTATGTGACATTATGGTCCAAACTTCTGAGATCTATTTTGTCTGCTGTTATATGTTGCTTCAGGTGAGAGTTAAATACAGTTCCTCCTACTCTGTCATGGCTAGAACTAGCTTAAATCTTGATGCATATTTAGATATGAATGCTAGTAGCTAACTCCTGCAACTCTGTGAAAGATCTGTTGTGTTTTCTTAAGTTGTTTTTAGAGGAGAAAAGATTTAAGACTAGCTTTAGGTTATAAGAGGCTGAAAGCCAATGAGTGAAGAGAGTAAGAAAGGGCTGAAGACATCAAAATCAATATCCTACAGTGAAACATAGGTTGCAAAATGCAACATGTGAGAACCTTGTGTAAAAAGAACAGTTGGTTCCACTTATCCTGATGCTTTGTCATTTACCTCCACCCTACAAAGCAGTTCTTGGTCGATGGTAGCTATCATCTGGTGACATATGTAGTGACCTGTCTTAAGCAACATATTTTTCCCAGCTGCTCTTTTCTTCCTTCTAATGTTAGTAATGCATCCACACATACCACAGTCCCGCCTTTTCTCCTTTATTTCACCACACTGAATTCACTTGGTTCCAAGTTAAACTAGAATTTTCTTTCACATCTATGCACACATACTCAGACTCACTTTCACTTGCTCTCATTTGGCCATCTAAACCTCTTCTAGTTAGAGGACAAAAATTTCTCATAAGTCTTTTCTCCTTCAGAATTGCACTCTCTGTAAGTCAAATAAATCATGCCGATAGTGGCTGGTCACTAACAAAGCTAGTATTACACTGGGTCAAGGAAACTAACATTGGAATAAAATGTCATGTGACAAACAATTTTCATCTTCTTTTAAAGCAGCTTGGATAATTTCCACACTTACTCAGTATAAAATTATCATTGGATTAGGTAGGTTTATAAAAAAAAAAAAATCCGGTTAAAAGATACTCATTCTTACCGTTCAAAATAGTCTAGTGGGAGAAGCAGGTACTGAAATCATCACAAATCAAATGAATTATGCAAACCTTTGTAAATCTACAAAGGATGGCACTGTTTCAAATGAAAGGGAAGAAAAGTGGAGCTAGTTGAAAATTAGGCAAATACTACTGAAACAATATCAGCACCAACATAAGCAGCTGATAGGGGAAAAGCAGAGATGAGAATGCAAATAGATGGATGGGGCTTCTGAATACACCTAATCTAATCAGACAAATCACCTAGTCTAGTGTTGAGGAATCACAAATACATCCAATAAAATGTGCAATTTTTAAAATGTGCAAAAAATAATTTCCTTCTTTTTTTTTCCTTCTATGCTCTTGTTGAGATTATATGTGAATGACCTCAGCACTTGTGTACTAGTGGGAATGTTTCACTGTAACTTAATAATTGTTTCATTTCTTAAGAACTAGTGGTGATTTCATGCTCATTTTTTTTTTCAGTCTGTATAAAATGTGTCCCACAAAGAAGAATACGTGGATTCTCAAGTTACCCAGGTAGTTCGTGTGTGTCTGGAAACCAACACTCTAGACATATAGTTGTAGAAATTTTACAAGATTTGGAGATTGAACATTCTTGAGAGAAGCACCTACAGTGTCCTTGTGTTTATTTTTCAAACTCAAGACAACTCAAAGAAAGTATTCTAGGACCCAGCTTATTCAAACAATGGCTTTCCTTTGAAATAAGATCATCTGCCTCCCTTAAAGGCATAGTAGTCACCTTTGACATGAGCAACAAGGTAAAACAACAAAGGATATTGGAAATCAACCTCAGTGCTGGAATTTTTAAGAAACTGATTTGTATTGACTCCCATTTCTAGGTGTCTTGTATAGTCCATGGGCTTCAAATGGTGGGTAGATGAATCACTCTAAAGTCTGCTCTGAAAGGTTGAAGATTGATTTGAACTAGTAAAATATATAAAAAAGAAGGGTAGATAACTTGCAATGCTACAACAAATAAAGCAAGTATATTTAATGCCAATTTTTTCTCCAAAGATTAAAACTGACAGGTAGGTTAATGCAGACAGTAGAGTTTCACTCAGTTTGATACGTTAGCATGCAATACTTAACGTTCTTAATCACACTTTCATAAGGATGTGTCTTGTGTATCAGCTCTTTGTGAGAGTGTGTGTGTGTGTGTGTGTGTGTGTGTGTGTGTGTGTGTAAGATGAGAGAAGAAACTGATAGTAGTGATGAATGGAAGTCCGAAAGATAAGGTGGGATAAGGGATAGGAGCTCTGAAATGGCTGGGGCCCCTATAGTCCTGAGAACCTTTGAAGCACACTCCATGACGAATTACATTATATCCAGACTTAGAAAAGGCCCGGAGACAAAGATGAGAGGACAAATCAAAGGTCTTTGGAAAGTGAGGCTGCAGCTTTGTGCTCCTCTGCACTGTTTTGCTTTGTGTGCTGTGTGGATAGACAAAAGAAGGCACCCCAGGAAGGGGGCAGCACTTCTACCTGCACACACCTCAGCTAAGGAACCAGGGGTGGTGGTGAGGGGGAGGAGGGCGACAAGGATGCAAATCTACCCTCCTAGAGTGACCAATCAGGAGTCAGATGAAGGAATTGGGGTCTCCGCCCCACCCGGGATATGAACTGTGTGCGTGGTGTTCTGGGACCTTTGTCCAAGTAAAGCCAACTTGGAGGGCATCCTTTGGCCCCCCTTTTCTTGTGGGAATCTGTTTGCATCTCTGCTTTACTCACACCTTGCATCACAAAACTTATGTCCCTGTATCCCACCACCAACTCCCTCTCCAGTCTCTGTGGGAAATAGCCTCAGTACTGCAGTCACTGGTGGAGCGTGCAGAGCTAGTTGCATTAGACTGTTGGGTCTGTGTCCCCTGAGGACGGACTGTCCTGAGCTCTGACACCAGGTTCCTCCTGCCCACAGAAGGCAGCCCTCCTCCAGGCATCACTGTCTGCCTGGTGCCGCAGACTCTCGGCTGACTGTAGGTCTGTTCTATGATGGGGCTCCGGCTCTAGCTTGCTTGGCCTCAGAAACTCCTGCAACTTCCAGAACACAGAAAATAGACTCATCACCTAATTCGCCTGGGAGCCAAGAGCACTGCAGGGGTGCGGCGCTGCCAGCCCCCACCGCTCCTCCCCCACCCCACCCCGCCCGTATTCCAGCAGCCTCTAGGAGTCACACAGCAAACACCCCCCCACCTCCCACCCTTACCCGCCCCCCAGTAGACAAAGGGCCCGGGCAATCTCTCCGCCTGGAAGCTTTGCGCTCCGGGGAGGCGGCTGCGCCCAGGGTGAATCGCAAGGAGGCGCGTGGGGCTGGGAGCCGCTGGCGGCCGCGAGGTATGGGGACCGGCTGCGAGATGAGCCTGACTCTGACTCATGTCTGCTGCTGCTGTCTCCTCTACCAGCTGGGGGTCTTGTCGAATGGTATCGTTTCAGGTAAGTTCTTCCATGGATTTTTGAGCTTGCTTTCTTCCACTACCACCCTCCTCACTCCCTCCCCCCGTCCCCAGCCAACAGAGGCAGAGAACTCCTGGGCAGACTGGGCGGCTACAGGCTGTGCACCATGAGCAAGACAGCAATTAAATTTTTTTTAAATTAAAAAAAAAAAACAGCATACATGCGGGTGCAGATGAATAGAGGGCACGCTCCGCTCAGGAGCAAAGCGTACATCGCCTGGCCTTACTTTTTCTCCGAATGTGTGTGTGTGTGTGTGTGTGTGTGTGTGTGTGTGTGTGTGTGTGTGTGTGTGTGTGAATATTTGCAACTTTGCATTTGCAGCACCTGGAGGTAAACTGCAAACTCCCCAAATTGAGAGCCACTCTTTCCACTGGCAAAGCACTTGAGAGAATCATCTAATTGTGCTGGAGTCATTGTACCGGTTTTTCTTTGCAATACCACCAAACTTTGTTCACCGACTCCCACTTCCTCCACCCCATCCAGTAATTGTGCTTTTATTTTGAAAATGCCGGGGTCTGTAATCCGATCATCAGGCTTCACCAGTTGCATGCATTTCATGGCTAGACGGGTGGTCTCCTTGCATTAACACGAGAGCCTTGTGTGCTTAATGGAGTGTGAGAGCAGCAGCTACTGGAACCACCGCACTTGTGAGTCTTGTACTTCTGTCTGCCCCATCCCCAGGGCTGCACTTCGCCCCAGACCACGCGGAGTGGGAAGTCGTGTTCCCAGCACTCTGGCGCCGGGAGCCGGTGGACACAGCTGGTGGAAGCGGAGGCAGCTCGGATCCAGGCGGGGCGCGCGGCTTTGGAGGCGGTCGGGCACAGGCTGCGGGCAGCTCCCGGGAGGTGCGCTCAGTGGGCCCCGCGCCTTTAGAGGAGCCCCTGGAGGGTCATTCTGCTCCCCAGACCCTGCCCCCGCGACTGTCAGGGGTAGAAGAAGACGAGGAACTCGAATCACAGGAGCTGCCTAAGGGATCCAACGGGGCTGCCGCCCAGGACCTTGGTGCTCCCACCTCCTGGCAACAGCTGCCAAACCCGCAGCCTCCTCCGTCTCCACCCCCAGTGGAGCAAGCTGGGCAGGATGGCGACGAGATGCTACTGCGGATCCCGGCCTTCTCCAGGGACCTGTACCTGCTCCTCAGGAGAGATGGCCGGTTCCTGGCGCAGCGCTTTGCAGTGGAGCAGTGGCCAAGTCCTGGCCCACACCCAACTCAGGCATCAGAGTTCCCAATCCCTCCTACTCTGCCGGACACCTCCTGCTTCTACACCGGGGCAGTACTGGGGCACCCCAACTCTCTGGCCTCTTTCAGCACCTGTGGAGGTGGCCTGGTAAGCTTCCTTTCTTCCCCAGTTCTGCATCATTTCCAGCCACTCCTCTTCCCCAAGCCCTTGGACCAGACTGATTTGCCTGCACCTTGACCCTTCCAAGAGTTTTCACTGAGCTTCTTTCTACTCTGCATCACCTATGAGTCCACTCTTCTGCCTTTTTCCTTTTAGGTGTCTGTTAGTTTCTTCTGAACACTTTATGAAGCTTGTCTTCTTGTAAGTCCGCCCACTGGTTGCTGGTTCTATTTCCTCTGATTCCCCAGGGTTTTCTAAAATTAGCCCACCACTGTGATATCTTTGAGATTTGAAGAATCACTTCGTTCACTGCTGAATGCCTCTAGGTACACCCCCACCCCACCTCAACCCAGGTCCTCATCTATTATCTCTGTTTATTCCTTTTCCATGCCTTCCTTCAAAGTTGTCCAGAGTTCCTTAGGGAATTACATTCTGACAGCTGTCAGAATTGAAATATATTTACTACTTTGAGTGAACATCTGTTAACTGTTGGTGTGAGAGACATGAATTGAAAAGAACTAAATTGAAAGACAGGGGAGCTGTTAGCTAAGGGATCACATTAGAGTCCAACCAACATTCAAAGGGTTATGATTCTAGGAGTTAATATGCTTTCCTAAGGTTTACATTGTGCTTGGCTATCATCTTTCCACCCCTCCACTCCAAGGAGGAAAGTAGTATTGAGGGTGAGAACCTTGCTGAGAGACTGGTTTAAAACTGGAAAGTAAAAGACATTTGCTTCATCTGAACTACAGAAATCATCCTTTGAGCCCCCTTGATCCAGGATTTGGGATAATTACTACCTCCTCTAAATTGGTCTTTCTTTGTGGTAAATTATAGTGGCATGAAATGTAGCATTCAACCCATTTTTAGCTGTATAGCTCAGTGACATTAGGTAAATGAGCATTGTTGTGCAGCTGCCACCACCAGGTTCTCTACTGGCTTAAGGGAAAAAAAAAAATTCACAAAAACATTGAGGATAATCTGTGACTTTGTTTTGCCTTTGGTAGTGAGTTATTGACAAAATCCACAAGGACTTGCTTGAGAGCAACCTGTTTGTTTGGAGAAAATTCCAGGAACAATGTATAAGAGAAATATCAGCAAAATCAAAGTCACTGAAAACCACAAAGGGGGGGGGTGTGCTAAAACTCCAAATTAAAATGAAACTGGAAATTTTTACCTATGCCTTCTTGAGGACCCATAGTCAAATGATGTAAATTGCTGGACAGGGTTATATTTTACCAGATGCTCATAATGATGAATATTTAAATATGGACATTTTTAGCCATGAGTGAAAAAAATGGCATGGGAAAATTGCACGAAAACTTATAAAATGTTTTCTGTAGAACTGATGTTAGAACACTTCTCTGGTGGAAACACTTTGTGAGGATTTGACTGTCTACTAATAGTTGGCCAGGGATTAAATAATTAAATATAGAAAGACCCTGGTGTGGCAGAAGCAGTAAGGGATAAAGCATTTCACTGTGTTGAAATGTGGGCTTTGGGTCAGATTTTCCAAATGAGCTATGCCTTCTCTCCATACTTAAAGAAGCAAAGTTAGAATTATGAGTAGATTTTTTTTTTTTATGGAATGAATAGAAGTTTGACATACCTCCCTGTTTATCATGTTGGACTTTTACTCACTTTTCCTATTTGCCACATATGTACATATTCTGAACTGGGAAGTCTTTGTTACTGAGGAAAACTGAGATTGCCAGCAATACAGTGTAGCAGTCAGACTTTGAGGAAAAAGTTAGGCAAATAACCAAGAAGGGTGGGTTTGCTACTCCAGACTATCATGCCAGCCCGTTTCCCTATGAGGGTAGATTAGGAGAGAGCATAACTTGTTATCTGAGCTCTAGTTCATTACCTTTCTGGGTTTCAGTCTTCACAAGAGTAAGATAGTTGGAAGATTTAATTTAGAAGTTGACTAACAGAATTTAAAGTCTAGTGGGTGTTAATTGCCTTCTAGGTTCTGCATTAAAAGCCAGAATCTCTTGCCTTTTTCACAGATCAGAAGTGCATCATATACAAAATAACACATAGGTAGTCATGAAACAGTGACATACCCACAAGATGAGGCTAATGCTTTACCTGAGGTGAAACTCAGCTAAGAGAGTTGGGGAAGGGATTCCTAAAAGCAGAGGAAATTTACTTGAATTTCAAAGGATTTGGGGCTGGGGAGTGGTGGCTCTCTCCAGGCCAAAAAAAAAAAGGGGGGGGTCGGGGGAGACTGAAGAACATTTTATGTAGAGGGGAGAAACTGAGTGGTGTTGCTAAATTATAGAGCCTATCAATGAGATGAAAAGAAAATAAAAGGCTTCTATAACTAGACCAAGAAAAATGCAATGAAAGAAAATGATACTAGAATGCATGGTAAGATCAGACATCAAATCCTTATTAAGCAGAATCTGGGTCTTTACTCCTTCCCTGCTGATTGGTATAGAGCAACAGATTTGTTCCTCTTTATTTCCAGAATTTGAAGTTCTGTGATTATTTTTAATTAATTAATTAATCAATTAATTTTAATCTATATTTAATAGTAGTTTACAAGATTTTGAGATTGCAGATACAATTCCACACCCCATCCACCACCAAGGTTCTATGCCCTTACTCTCCCACTATAGGTCTCAAACTTTTAGAGACAGTTTGCTGTTTCTTTTTGTGGTTGATGATGATGTTTGTTTGTTTGCAAATTCATGTGTTACAGTTCCCTAGATTCTACATATAAGTGAGATCATCCAGTGGTATCCAGTGAGATATGTCTTTTATCTCTTTACTTAAGCATAATCACCTTCATTCAATTCCATCCATTTTGTCCAAGAGGACACATTTGTTGTTTTAACAAGAGCCAAGGCTCAGTACTCTGGCTTAATGGTGGTGTGGGCACTGAACCTGCAGTTTTGGAGCCTCAGGCATGAGAGTCTCTTCCATAACCATTATGTTGTGGCCAACTCACCCTGCCATTTGTAATTCTGTTTTAAACTTGGTTTTTATTGAGGAAGTGTTATTTTACTACACTTTTATTGTCTGGGAGGTAAATTTCACATTTTCCCCCAAATATATGTTAACTCATTTCATCCATCACAAAAGGGCCCTTTCCCTCCTGTGTAGGACATTGTGTCCCTTCTGCCTGCTCCCTACTCCCTTAGGGACCCCAGATATACACACTTAAGGTTCATACTTGTTAAATTCTACTTGTTCCATTTCTTTACTTCTGAAACCCTTCACGTGAATGAGATTATTCTATATCTATCTTTCTCCTTTTGGCCTATTTCATTTAGCAAGATCCCATTCAGTTCCATGTTGTAGCTAAAAAAAAAAAAAAAAGCTTTCATTCATTTTCTATTACAGCTGAGAAGTATTCCATAGTGGATATAATATATACCACATTTATCTGTTGTTGGGCACTTGGACTCTTTCCAAATCTTGGTTACTGTGAATAGTATGACCATGTATTTGGCTGTGCATGTATCTTTTTTGATCTATGTTTCTGGATAGATCTCCAGTATAGGAATTGTTGAAATTCTGTAATACTAATGTATGAAAGCATAGCATCTTTATATGGGCTAGTTATGTTTGAATACAACCGCCTTCAGTTTGCAACAGGTCTTGCTTCTAAGTTAGTAAGAGCTTTCTAGTTGTCAGTTGCTCAGAAAGAGTAGATCACTAAATTTACCTTCTCCTTCTTCCTTTTTTTGGTAGTAAGCCTACTGAATATACTAAAATAGAAAAAAATATTTTAATTTCTATAAAAAATACAATTTACAAATTAAACAGAACCCATGGTCAAATGCTACCTCTTTAAAGTATTACTATTTCTGGATCTTATTTTCCTTGGCTATAAAAAGCACAAAATTATATATATATATACATACATGTATATATATTACACAATGTCCAAAGTATTATTTCAATATCTGTCTCTTCTTAGTAATCTTTTTGTGCTGTATACTATACCTAATGTATACATAAATACCATTATCCATTAGACATCTGCTTATTTTATATATTTGTTTTATTATTTTATTAGTGATTTGATATTGATTTACAAAATTATAAGATAACAGGGGTTATCTTATAATGCCACACTGTTTCCACCACCAGAATTCTGTGTCCCCATTCCCTCCACTGGAAACTCCAGTAGTTCTCCCAAAGTCACAGAAATGGGTTAATGACTATTTTTATAACTATTTATATTTATATATATTTGCCTTCCCCTGCCCCAAATGGTCCTGTCTTCTCTTCCTTTCTAAGTCACACCTACACCTAATACAAATTATGAATGGCCTTCCTTTGTTCATCTTCCTCTATCATTTCTCCCCCTCTGGGGATATGGACCAAAATTCTTTATGGGGTGCAGAAGGTGGGAGTTCTGGCTTTTGTAATTGCTTTTCCACTCAACATGGGCATTGGTAGGCTGATCCATACCCCCAGCCTGCTTCTATCTTTCCTTAGTTGGGTTGGGTTCAGAGAAGTGAGGTCTTGAAACCTATTGGTGAGGTCCAATTAGATATTTGTTAAGCAAGTTCTAATAGCAAGTCATTGAGTCATTGTTCAGGTACAGAGAATATTTAAAAAAGTGGCAAATAGGTCTTGATACATTTTAAGGATAGTCCCTACCTGACTTGCTCCTCAGGCATGTAAGCAGAAAAACACAATAGGTTGGAAGCAGGAGATCCCAATAGAGTGCATGTGCTATAATGTGTGCTGCCTGAATTTGATCTTCTGCACCACATTAGAATACTATGCCATCAAGGGAAGCTCTAGTGTGGCTTCTCACTGTCTTCCTTCCTTCCTTCCTTCCTTCCTTCCTTCCTTCCTTCCTTCCTTCCTTCCTTCCTTCTTTCCTTCCTTCCTTTCTTTTTGTATAAATCTTTTTATTTTTATTATTATTTTTTAAATTTTCATTTATTTGATAGAGACAGAGGAAGGAAGATAGTGATGGAGAGAGGCAGAGAGTCACCAGCAGCCCTGTTTCACCACTTGTGACTCTTTGCCCCTGCAGGTGGGGACCAGGGGGCTTGAACCCAGGTCCTTGTGCACTGTCGTGTATGGTGTATGTGCTTAATCAGGAGTGCAACCGCCTGGCCCCTTCCCTGTCTTTCTCTCTGAAATAAAAGGAATGATAAAGTTGTCCTGGGAACAGTAGACTCTCTTTGTTTTTACATATTAAGCAAATTTAAAAATCATCATAATAATAGATTGTGTTATGTACAAATGTAGGTTTATCTAAGTGCTAGGATGATACTGTCTCCTTCATTCATCTTTTTATTTCCAACACATTATAAGGTATTTAGTTTCTAATTAGCATTCTGTAAGGTTCTCTAAGTATAACATATGCAGCAAAACAGTCCTACCTTAAATAGCAGTCACTAACAAATCAAGACAGCAGGATCAACACATTATATTTCTTGAAAGCGCACAATTATGCATAAGGGAAAAGCCTGATTTTGTAGGAGGCGTACATACCTGAGCACACTGGGAAAGGTAAGTGAGCTCACTATATATCTTGTCTATGATTCTGTTCCTATGGACTATTAAGGTAGCTGTCACAAGTATGTACCTTTATATAAGTTTGGATGTGAAACTATACCCCTGAAATCTTATAAACCACTGTTAAATTCTTTTTTTTTTAATACTCAACAATAAAAACTGCAAAACAGAATTGCTTAATTTACTTTCCCAGAATGGTAAAGGTGACCACTAATATTTGTCTACTTAAGTTTGGAATTTTGTACAATGGTCACAAAAATCAGTTCTCGATTCAGAATCTGTAGCCTTGCATAAATTCAAAATTTTCTTAATTTTTAAAAATCTCTCTTTGGGATTTACTCCTTTAGTTGGATGAAAACTTCGAATGTGATACAGACATTTAGAAGCATCTATGAATGTTGCAACCTAGACCAGTTATACTACTGTACATGCAGAGAAAGGAAATGATGCCCTGAGCAGAAGGGGCCCTGGAGCCACAGCATCATTATCTGTTTCTGACGTTCACCTATTCCAAGCAGCAGGTTTCAAATAGGCACTGTCAAGCAGGAGCAGAGATTAGAGGCAGAGTTGTCCTGGGCTTTTTGGTGACACCAGAGGATAGTCACCATTGTCAGAAGATGAGCTATTGGCTCTTTGCACCCAGCAGAAGGCTCCCCTGTCTTTAGTTAATCAGGAAAGATTTGGGTGACTGAACTAAGCACAGCAGGTAAGCAGGGATGTCAAAGGGAGAATTCATGTTTAAGTATTTAAGTATATCATACTCTAAAGACATATATATATATATATATAATATATATAAGTAAGTCATCACTATGATTATTAAGCAATGACGTTAAAAGAGTAAATAGAGGGGGCCATGCAGTAGGTAGCACAGCTGGTTAAATGCACTTGGAGCAAAGCAAGGACTGCCATAAGGATTCAGGTTTGAGCCCAGGCTTTCCACCTGCAGGGGGGTTGACCCGCTTCACAAGCGGTGAAGCAGATCTGCAGATGTCTATCTTTCTCTCGCCCTTTCTGTCTTCCTATCCTCTCTTGATTTCTATCTGTCCTATCCAACAACAACAGCAATAACAACAATAGCAATAACAACAAGGGCAACTAAATGGGAAAAATGGTCTCCAGGAGCAGTAGATTCATAGTGTAAGCACTGAGCCCTACAGATAACCCTGGAGAAAAAAAAATGAGTAAAAAGAGTGCTGGAGATCACTCACTGGGTATAATACATGCCTTCTGGTACATGAGGACCCAGGTTCCAGCTCCATCTCAGTATGGAAGCACTATGGATGGCAGCAGAGGAAACTCCACAGATGGTGCAGTGGTGCAGTGGTCTCTCTTTTGTCTCTTTTCCTGTCTTTGTCTAAAACAAAAATAATGAAAAAGTTGTCCCTTAAAAGTGGAGAACATGGTCAGAGGTAGAGGGAAATAGCATAATGGTTATGCAAAGAGGCTCTCGTGCCTGACGTTTCAGAGTTCCAAGTTCAGTCTCCCGCATTGCTATGAACTAGACCTGAACAGTGCTCATGAAAGTGGAGAACAGAGGAGGTACTCATGTGTGAGGCTCCGGTGCCATAAAAACTAAACAGTAAGAGTGGATATGTACTTGTGGGAAATAAGTAAATAAATAAAAACAGCTATTAACCCGGAAAAACAATTAGATTCAATATAAGTATACTATATATATATGTAAATATATATATATTCATTATAATTGATTACTTCATAGAAGGACTGATGAACTATTGACCTGGAAGATCCATCATCCCATAGTCAAAGATGATGACAAATACATGTAAATGTGAAAAAACAAAACAAAACATGAATTATGGCTCTACATGATTCAAAATTTCCCTAATTAGAGTTAACTTTCTAAAATTATTTTATTATTTATTTTGGATTGATACAGAGAGAAATTGACACGGAATGGAGAGAGAGAGAGAGAGAGAGAGAGAGAGAGAGAGAGAGAAAGAGAAAGAGAGAGAGATGGAGAGAGACGCACTTGCTTCACTGTTCCTGAAGCTTTTCCCCTGCAGGTGGAGACTGGGAGTTTGAACCCAGGTCCTTGCTCATTGTAATATGTGCACTCAACCGGATGTATCATCACCCTGTCCCCTGGAGTGAATTTCTTTTTTTTTTAATATTTATTTTATTTATTTATTCCCTTTTATTGCCCTTGTTTTTTTTATTGTTGTAGTTATTATTGTTGTTGTCGTTGTTGGATAGGACAGAAATGGAGAGAGGAGGGGAAGACAGAGAGTGGGAGAGAAAGAGAGACATCTGCAGACCTGCTTCACGGCCTGTGAAGCAATACCCCTGCTGGTGGGGAGCCTGGGGCTCAACCGGGATCCTTACTCAGGTCCTTGCGCTTTGCACCACATGCGCTTAACCTGCTGTGCTACCGCCCGACTCCCTAGTGAATTTTTAAAAAATAAGTTAAATGATAGACTTTTCCCCCATCAGGGTTATTATTGAGGGCTCAGTGTCTGCATGACTTCACAACTCATTAGACTTTATTGTTATTTTTCTGTCTTCTAGCTATAGAGTGAAAAACTGAGGAAGGGGGTGGGGAGAGAAAGACTATAACACCATTCCACCACAGATTAATTAAAGCTGGGTTTTTGTGCATGGTAAGGTGTGTGCTCTACCAGGTTATACAATTTTAAAGATTCATACAATTATATCCTATATGTTTGATTCTATTTAAATTACTAAATGATCATTTACCAGCCAATATCTGTTTTCTTATTATTTAATATTGATTTACAAAATTACAACGTAACAGGGATATAATTCCAAACCATTCCCACTACTAGAGTTCTGTATCACCATTGTTTCCATAGGAAGCTACAGCAGTTCTCCTGAGGTTGCAGATATGGGCTAACTATTATTTCTACAACTACCTGTCTATATTTGTGTATATTTGCCCATTTTTTTCATGGTCCCATTTTCTCTTCCTTTCTGAGTCATACATACACCTACTACTTCTGCTTCTACTGATATTGGCAGGTCAGTACATACTCCCAACCCCTCTCTCTTTCCCTAGTGGAGCTGGGGAGGCGGGGCTCCAAGACACATTGTGTGGTCCTCTGCCTAAGGAAGTCAGGTTGGCATCATGGTATCATTAGGAACCTGGTGGCTGAAAAAGAGTTAATATATAATACAGAACAAATTGTTGACTAATCATGAACCTAAAGGCAAGAATGTTGCAAATGAAGATTGAGGTCTCTGTTTTGGGAAAAGCTAGTAGGTTTGTTTTAGGTATATTCTAGAAGGCCCATGACTTTACTTTTTGCCTGAGCCTGACATCTAATATGCATGTGGACCGAGATTATTGTCTGGGAAGATGCTGTCATAGTTGGAAAAAGGAGTAGAAAGTTGGGTCAGAGAAGAGAGTAGCTCCCAAATATGGAGAAAGTATATAGATATTGTTAACTGTAAACCCCATAGCTGTGCTAAATATTCAGAAATTTTTTCTAAATGAATTATTCCTTGCTTCAAGGTTTGTGTTATATTCTACATGGCTTTTCTTTGACTCATGTTCTTACCCTTCCCATTTCATCACACTTTGATTTACTATGTGTCCAATGTCTCCTTAATAACATTAAGGACATGTTTCAAAAAGGCATCCTCAGGGCGTCGGGCGGTGGCGCAGTGGGTTAAGCGCATGTGGCGCAAAGCACAAGGGCAGGTGTAAGGATTCCGGTTGCAGCCCCAGGCTCCCCACTTGAAGGGGAGTTGCTTCATGGGCGGTGAAGCAGGTCTGCAGGTGTCTATCTTTTTTTCACCCTCTCTGTCTTCCCCTCCTCTCTCCATTTCTCTCAGTCCTATCCAACAACGAACAACGTCAACAATGGCAATAATAATAACCACAACGAGGCTACAAAAACAAGGGCAACAAAAAGGGGGAAAAATGGCCTCCAGGAGCAGTGGATTCATGGTGCAGACACCGAGCCCAGCAGTAACTCTGGAGGAAAATATATATATATGAAGTAAAAAAAAAAGGCATCCTCAGACATCGCAGCTTAATATTTAGATGTCATGGATGGGACAAAGTATGACATTCACAGTGGGATATTATGCAGATAGTTCAGTCTGACTTAAGAAAGCAATATCATGTGTTTGGAAAATAAGGAATAATTGGAAGTCTTTCTGATAGATTTTTAACCTTATTTTATTTATTATTATCATCATTATTATTTTTGTTGTCACTATGGTATTACTGGGGCTGGGTGGCAGCATTACAAATCCACTGCTCCTGGAGGCCACTTTTTCCTTTATTTATTTGACGGGACAGAGAAGTTGAGAGGGGTTGGAAAAAGAAAGAAGGAGAGAGACAAAGATACATGAAGACCTGCTTGTGAAGGTCCTCCCTGCAGGTGGCAAGTGGGGGAGCCAGCACTGGAACCTGGGTCTTAGCGCATGCGCAACCTGGTGTGCAACTGCATGGCCCATATATATAGAAAAATATATTTCTTTATTGGGGAACCCATAGCTATATTTTGTTAGGTTAACAATCTTGACATACTTGGGGCAATGCAGGAACTAGTAATCTCTTCTGCATTACAATTGAAGGGGCTGAGGGGAAGGAAGTAATTATTCTTGAGATGAAGTTTTAGGATTCTCCTAGCCAAGTGAAAGACATAGTGTCATGCAGAGCACATTTAGAGTGTAGCTAAACTGAGCACATCAAGTTGTCTATGTCTCATGTTTATTCCAGTGCCAAGTCCCAGATATCACATCCCAATTATTCCAACTATATAAAGGTTATCTTCTCTCCACATCTTTTCTTTTCCTTTTAAAATATGTATATATATTATTTTAATTTTTTTGGTATTATCTTTATTTATTGGAGAGAAGCAGCTAGAAATTGAGATGGGAAGGGAGTGATAGAGAGGAGGAGAGACAAAGATATACCTGGAGCCCTGCTTCACCACTCGTGAAGCGTTCCCCCTGTAGGTGGGGTCTAGGGACTGGAACCTGGGTCTTTGCTCATTGTAACATGTGCATTTAACCAGGTGCACCACCACCAGGCCCCTCTCTACATCTTTGCTAAGACTTGTTTCTTGCCTTTTGAATAATAACTACTTTCACAGATGTGAGGTGATATCTTATTATTCTGCTTTGCATTTCCCTAACAATAAAAGATACACATATTATTGCATTCTTTGCAAAGTGTCTGTTCAGATTTGATGGGTTTCATCCCTGTCTAGCATTTGTTAATTGTTCTCACTGAAAAATACACTACTGTGTAGATTACCATGTTTTTTGTTGTTGTTGTTCATTTGTTTTTTCAACTCTATTAATCAGCTGATGAGTATTTGGACACATCTGATTTTTGTCTACTCTGAATATAAATATGAAAGTTAACATATAGGTCTTTGTGTAGATAAATATTTTCAAACTTTTTTGGGGAAAATATCTATGAGTAGAAATATTAGGTCACATGTAAAATTGCTCAATATTTTAAGAAATGTTTTCAGGGTTTTATTCCAAAATATTTTACCAATTCACATTCCCATGAGTGCATTAGGATTTCAGTTTCTCTATTTTGCAAGACTTTTTGGTCTCTCTTTGTTTATAACTATTTGCATAAGATCAGTCATGTCTCATTGTAGTTTTAATTTGTACTTTCCCAGTGGCCAATTACATTGAGCTTCTCTCTATGTGCCATTTTATAACCAAGTTATCATCTTTGGTGAAATGTCTATTAAAGTCTTTTGACTACTTTAAATTAGGTCTTTTCTCTTTTGACTATTCAGTGTTAAGATTTGAAAAAAAATGATCTGAAGATGCTATTGTTCTTTTTTTTGTGTTTCAGCGGGTATAACAATGAAGGTCTTAATAGGAAAGGGCTGTAGTGGTTTAACAAGGGATTTAGTGTTGAGACTTTATTTATGGGCAGGGTTAAGGAACTCAATGAATAGAGAACACCAGATGTAGCAATAGCAGGAAGCTGTTATATTCCTTGTATACACTGATAGCACAGGTGAAGTTACTACAGTCAGTTGAGATCTATAACTCTAAAAGCGATTGATGAAGGCTGTAATGCCAGAATTTATATATACTCTGGATAAAATCCCTGGCTTGATATTAGCTCTAATGTTTTAGTCCAATCCATGGGTTCTGTTCATTTTGTAAATAGTATCTTTTATAGAAATGAAAACTTTTCTTTAGTAAGCACAGTTCATCATATTTTTCCTGCAAATTTGTTTCCCATAAAATGTGATTTTGATGTTGTATCTAAGAATCAGATGTCTATGAAAGTAATATTAACTTTCTGCCATGTTTGACCATAATGTCAGGTCTTAAAATCTGGTCTATGAACCACTTTTGATTTAGCTTTCATTTATGTTGTGAGGTAAGAGTCTAAACTGGTCTATTTGCCTGTATATATCTCACTCTAAGTCACTTAGTTTTATTGGATGGGACAGAGAGAAATTAAGTGGGAAGGAGGTGATAGAGAAGGAGAGAAAGACACCTGCAGACCTGTTTCACTACTTGTGAAACTTAGTCCTTCTCTCCTCTACCCCCTGCAAATGAGGAGCTGATGCTCAACCCAGGGTTCTTGTGCTAGTCCTTGCACTTAGTACTATGTGTACTTAACCTGGTGTGCCACTGCCCAGCCCACCCAGTATATATATCACTGTTGTGTTATATCACTATTGTGAAAAAAGATCAGAGTTGTTAGGGCTTGTATTCAAATCAAATGAACTAATAAAGCTAACAAAATCCTATTCAGACTTTTTCTGGAAGTAGATTTTATTATTTTCTTTACCAGAGCACTGTTCATCTCTGATTTATGGTGATGTAGGGTATTGAACTTGGGACTTTGGAACCTCAGGCATGAGAGTTTCTGCATAACCATTATGCTATCTAGCCCCACCCCCTAAGAGTAGATTTTAGTTAGAAACAGTGTGATGTTTTCTTTTTCATTAAAATTTTCCTTACTTTTTATTAAATGCACACTTGTATTCAGCCTGTTGAGTTTTCTTATGTAATAAAATTCAAAATTTTCAATGCTTTTATTTTAATTAAAAACCAAAGCAATACTATCTCTTTGGTAATGCGATTTTATAGAGATGCCATCCAGTTATAGAAATCATAACGGAAAACAGGAAAGTAAAGACCTTCTAAAATTTATCTACTGGGAATTAATTTAATAATGATATAAAGAAGTTTCCTAAGGGTTAGAAATACAGTGTTTAATTCCAAAAAATAGTTCCCTACATTTTAGCACCTCTTACATGGATGTGTCATAACACTAATAGAAATTTAGAATTGATGAAATTTGATATCAAAGTGATGTGGACATGGTGTCATTTTTAGAAATGAACACTTATGAAAGTCTAGTTGCAACTGGTTTCCTGGAAAATGTTGGTTCAGGAAGTAAAAAGGGGGTGATATTTGAATGGTCACATGCAAATAATTGGTTTTGAAAAATAATGCATGTAGATATACACAGGAAGCTATACAGATTTTTTTAAAAGACTGCTTAAATTCCTATGCTTTAACTGATCACTGTACAAGACTAAGCCAGATTTTTATCTCCATAAACCTTATACTAATTGTGAACTTTAAGAAATCAATTAATAACCCAAGAATTCCATCAGGAGAGAGGCTCTGGAATAGGCAAAGAAAAATGGATAGGTCATATTACAAATATCACTTGAGAGTCAGATACAAATAACAACTGGTAAAATGGTAAGTAAAATGCACCAAAGTAGAAGGCTCTGGGATGGCTGGGGGTGTGGTAGGGGGAAGAGTACAGGTCCTAGAAACGGATGACTGAGGATCTAGTAGGGACAGTATTGTTATATGGAAAACTGAGAAATGTTATGCATGTACAAACTATTGTACTTACTGCCAAATGTAAAACATCAATCCCCCAATCAAGAAAAAAAAAAAGGTAAGTAAAAGAAATACTTTATTACACATTTAATTCCCATGGTTGCTTATTTGGCACTTTAAGCTTCTGTGGTTCCTTGTTGTCAAGTCTCAAGAGTTTCCATGATCTGTGTCACTTGAGGAAGGTAGAGTCACGAAGGCAGTTTGTGGGTGGAATGATGAAAGAGAAATCAATCTACTAAGGCAAATTTAGAGTGGATTTAAGAGTAAGAATATAGAAACGTCATTTCTTTTTTAAATGCTTTTGAAATATCACTGTAAAGCATCCCTGGGGACAACCTAATGTTGAACATTCATAAAGTTTAAAAGGCCTCCAAAGCATTTGCCTGTCATTAGCTCAGTTGCAGTATTTTAGTAAGTGTTCTAATAACTTGGCTGCTCTTGTCTCTGGCTGTGGCATCTCTACAAGAGCACAGTGTCCAATTTGGGGGCATTTGGTCACATGGTCTTACATGTTCTGGACATATTAATAACTCACCATAGGCTTGTAAGAGAACACATCAGACTCTATATTAGAACTGCATAATCAACTGTCTACTCTCATTTCTTTCCATTACCTATTCCTCTAGAAGATACACATCCAGTTCTATGGTGTATGTTTGTATCACCTTCTATTCCTGTAATTATGACACGGATTTCAGTAAATTAAGCTTGGCAAGTGAAACACCACACACACACACACACACACACACACACACACACACACTATAAGTGAAAGAGAAGTGAGTTGAGGACCACCATAGTGATATGGATGGTTATAGCCATGACATAACAGAGGTTTTGAAAGTACCTTGTTTCTTATTTAAAAAACTGTATAATAAAATCTTTTGATAGTAGTAAATCTATATATTTTTAGAACATCCAAAATGTTGTATATAAACCTAGTTATTATAGACTGAATTATATTTAAGGGCTATATATGATGTTGCCATATAAGATGAATCTATTGTGAGAGCTTTATAAATGAAACAAAAACCCTTAGTTTAGTATCACTTTTTCAGGACAAGGCTGGGTTGTATAAGCTTGATACTTTTTTTTTTTGTAACTGTGCTACTTTATATGTATTTTGAAAATGCTTTTTTTACTTTAAGATTCATTATATTTTTCTAGGAGAGAGGAGAGAGAGAGAATGAGAATATGAATATGAATATGAATATTCAGGTAACTACTCTGGTAAATGTGGTGCTTGTGATTGGACCAAGAGCCTCAGGCATGTAAATCATGTGCCCTGCAAACTGACCTGTTTTCCTAGCTACAAAAGTGTTCATTCTTTCTGTATCTTGTCAGTGATCAATACAAATGACAAGAACCACATCTCTAAGAAAAGAAGGGATACTATACTAGTTTCTTCTACTGAATACAAGACTAGCAACTTTTTTTAAAATCAGATTAATAAAGTCAGTAGTTAGAGATTCTGCCTTTCCTATTTGTATTGATTCTTAGAAAGACGAGAGCAAGACTGTAATAGGCAATATTTACTAAGCACTACTTCAGCCACATTCATACTGCCATCAAGCGTGGCTTATGGTCACAGAGACTCACTAAGATACATGCTCTCAATTGATGTTATAGGTAAAGATATGAAGCTCATGGAAATTGAATAGCATCAAAGCCTTGGAGGTGAAGTTATATATGTGGATGGATGTGTGTGATAAAAATATTTTATTTCAGTTTTATTTATCAGGTATTTATTACACATTTGTATAATTTTAGTCTTTGATCCAAGTTCTAGTGTAGACATTGATGTGGAGTGGTATAAGAGTAGATTTTGCTGATATGTGCTCAGAAATATCATTGCTAGAAGAACAAGTATTTTCATTTATATTTGTTTAAAGATTCTATATACTATTTTTAGGACTGCAGAAATCTGTATTCCCATCAGAGTTTCCCTTGTCATTGTTATTTTGCCTATCTGTGTCAGTCTCATAGATGTGAAGTATTTAATGTTTTAATTTCCATTTATCTAATGATAATTGAGGCAGAACATTTGTTTTTGTAATATCTTTGGGCTATCTAATTTTTAGAGAAATAGCTATTCAAATCACTTAACCACTTTTTCTTTGGTCTGCATTTTTTGTTTTTGAGCTTATGTTATATGTATGTATGTATATATTTTTGACACTAGCATTAAAATTGGGGCTTGGTGCTGGCACTATGAAACTACCACTCCTGGAAGACACTTTTTTCTCCCTTTTTATATTTTATTTGATAGGACAAAGAGAAACTGAGAAGAAAAGGGGAGATAGAGTGGGAGAATGAAAGATAGACTCCTGCAGACCTGCTTCACCATTTGTGAAGCGACTCCCCTGCAGATATTCAAACATATTTTTATAGATTGTTAGTATTTCTTTCCATGATTTGCTTTTCTGTGGATTACATGCTAATCATCTACGCTCATTTTTCTACTGATATATTAGTCACTCAAAGATATAACTAGGTACTTAGATCTCCATTGTCAGAGCTATTCAAGTGTACACAAGAGTACAGAGATTAATAAAGCTAACACTCAATTTTCATGAATGTTAATATTCTACCACTCTCAATTTGCATTTGTTGAAACAGTCATGGTAGTCCTACAATGGATTTCTATTCTGAGTCCCCTTATGTAACCACTATTCTCAAATTTCTATAGATATTTTCCATCCATATTTTAATGATTTTATAATACATATATGCAGCCATTAACAAATAACATTGTTCTGCCATTAAAGCTCACATAAAATTATAAAGAAATACTTATGGAATATGAATTTTAAGATCCAGTTTGTATTTTTGAGATTTATACAATTTGACTCTTAGAGTTCTAGTCCAGTCTTTAAATTGTAATATTTCTTTGAATATAATATGGTTATCTGTTTTCTCATTGATGAATCTTCATTCCTTTTTTTCCCTTTTGCTTTCTGGAATTACAAGCAATGTAATTATGATCATTTGGGGATAAATTTTTCATGTATGTGTATAAAAGTTTTCTTGTGTGGATAACTTTCAGTAATAATTATAGTTTGTTGGTGTCCACAGCTTCTATTAAGTATAATCTTTTTTTTTTTTTTTTTTTTTGCTACCAGGGTTATTGCTAGGACTCACATCTGCACAATTCCAACACTCCTAGCGTATTCTATTTTTCTTTTTCCTTCTTTCAGACAGAGGGCAAGAGACAGGAGACAGAGAAGACAAGACTCACTATTTCTCCATGTCTCATGAAACTGTCCATTAAAGTGCCCCCATATGGTGACTGAAGCCTCAAACCTAGGTCCTCATGCATGGTCAAGTGTGTGCTCTACTAGGTGAGCCATCTGATGCTCCCTGTTATTACATCTTTCTTTATGACAACTGTTATATTCATCTTCTTGCCAGTTGTATACTTTCTCATAACTGTACCAACAAATTCCGATATAGTCAGTCTGTCATATGTTCTTATAATTTTCACTTCTAACTCAGTAACTTGTAGAAAAATATGAGAAACTCAATATGGAAAAAGCTAGAAAATAGCTTCAACTTAATTGATATACTGGGCGTGTGCAAAATTTCGACACTTCATACATATGGGAGAGTAATCAATATAGGCTGTGCTGTCAGACTGGTCTTAGCAAATTTAAAATAACCAAAAGAAATGCTCTAGCACTGGAGAGATAGCATAATTGCTATGCAAAAGTCCTTCATGCTTAAGGCACCAAGGTCCTAGGTTCAATCCCCAATAGAGTTGAGGGGTGCTCTGGTAAACAAACAAACAAATTATGTTTTCTGTCGGGTCCAAATATTATTTCAGCTTACTATATGTTATAGGTGAATATGATACAATTTTCCATAGTAATTGTTAAAAATCAAACCATAAAGTTTGAGATCAGTAAAACAGATGGACATATTTTATCTTGAGTAACTGTACAATTTTTAGTTATTTTTTTAGTTCCTAAAGAGTTTCAAGGTTATTTTTATTTATTTAAATATATTTTGTCTAGCTAGCGTCATGAGAGAGAGAAAAATGACCCAGGAACTAAGCTCATGGCAGCAAAGCAATACAAATCTTTATTCATTTGAGCACCCCAGAGTTGGGCGGTAGCACACCTGGTCAAGCCACGTGGCACAAACGGCAATGGCTTGCATCAGCCTCTTGGTCTGCACTCCCACCCTCCTCCAGTTTGGGCCACTGAAGAGATAAGACAGAAACGGAAGTGTCTTGACAATACCATACATGGTTAAGAAAGGGGCAGAGAAGGGCAAAAGGGGCCAGGAATGGTATGGACCTCCCCAGCAACTGTTGCTAGGGGTTCAACTGGTAGGACTAGCAATACCCTGTGGGGAATTAAGAATGAGACCTTTAGTCATTTGTAAGGCAAAGCAGAAGATTGATATGTAGATAACAAAAGGACTGGCCATAGTATCAGGGAATGTGGGGTGGAGCAGGCTTAATGTTTTATAGAATGCTAGACTTCAGGAGGTGGAAAGATGCAGGATGGTTTTGTGAGGCAGGGAAGACTTAAAATGGCCACCAACCATTTGAGGTTCATGTGTTCTCCCTTTTGCTCAACCCCTCTGTAGAGAGAGAGAGACTTACCAGGAGGGACTCACCTCTCAGGCTCCACCACATCCCCACAACCTCCCTACATCTCCCCCTTTCCTTTTATCTAATGGCCATATTTAAACGGATCAATGTCTGTAAAAGACTCCATTTCTGACAGAGGAATGGCATTGTAGGGTGAACAGAAACCTTTTGGGCAGGTGCAATCTTTATTGATTTATTAGAGATAGTCAGATAGATTTATTAGATAGAGATAGCCAGAAATTGAGAGGCAGGGGGAGGGAGAGAGACAGAGACAGCTGCAGCCCTGTTTACCACTTGTGAAGCTTTCCCCCTGCAGATGGGGGGCCAGGGGCTTGAACTCAGGTCCTTGTGCACTGTAATGTGTGTGCTTAACCAGGTGTGCCACCACCCAGCCCCTTAAAGTTATTTTTTAAATTATTTATTTATGACGGAGAGAAATTGAGAGGGAAGGGGAACATAGGGAAAGAGAAAGCAGCAGCACTGCTTCACCACTTGTAAAACTTTCACTCTGCTGGTTGGGACTGGGGGCTTGAACCTAGATCCTTGCACGTTGTAACATGTATACTCAACCAGGTGGGCCACCACTGAGCCCCAAGATTATTTTTTTAAGGGATTTGATGGGTTGGTCCAGGATCATGAGGTCCTGAGTTCAATCCCTGGCAGCATATGTTGTCCGGTTTTCTCCCGCCTCCTATCTTTCTCATTAATAAAGAAATAAAATCCTTTTTTTAAAAAAAGGATTAAATGGACACTTTCCAGATGTAGAAAAGGCTTTGATCTTGGATATGAAGAGCAAGATTGTTAATTTTCAGCTCATAATGCTATTTTTGTTAAAGAAAATATAGTTCATTTCATTTATAGTAAACTCAAAACGCCCAGCCATTTTAATATGGCATGAATAAGTTACATCGTTTAAAATATTACTTTATAGAATTCAAAACAAATAATTTAACTTTATGGCCTTTGAGACCTGTTTTTGAATTTAATAGAAGTGTACTCTCTGTAAATATAAAATAATATTAGAAGAGATACAGTTCAGTGGTCTTGCATATTGTATTGATCCTCTTGTAAATAGTCAGGGTTTTGCTCATGGATAACTGTTTGCTAATTAATATAGCTACAGTTTAAATGTTTGTATTTTTCTCCATTTTGTGTATGTAAACACATTAATCTTTCTTTCTTGGCACTCGTATTGAATCCTAGAAGGCATACCATTTTTTAGATGAGCTTTTCTCAGTTTGAAGTAATTAATCTTGGTTTGCTGATATAATTAATTTCAGATTGTCTGTAGGGAGTGGCCTGTGTCCTTCCTAATTAAAAGTTTAATTCAGTAAAATATGTGTCTTAACTCTTTAAAGCAATTTACTATGACATATACTGAATTAGTGAAAATTGTCATTCCTTTGTATTATTTTGAATAGTTGCTGAGTGAAGTCTGAAGTAATCCTATTCATATTTGGGCTTAAGGTCTAAGTTTGGTCTTGTTGAATAAAAAGTCAGAGATGATTTATAAGAACATAAAGTGACCATAAGGCAGTGTTGTAACTCTGCATTGTATGAATAGTGGTATGATATTTAAATTTTTAGGTTAAAAAACATTAATCGTCTTAGTAAAGGAAATATACTATAAAAATGTTGAAATGAAAATCTAAATTATCTAGAGACAAAGCACATAGGACTTTGCCAGGTAGAACACAGGAATAATTTACTTTCTACTGAGATTTATGGTTATATAAAGTACTTTCACATATATCATTTCTTGTTATGGACAAGAAATTTGTAAGATAGAAATGAGTTACTTTAATTTCACTCAATATTGCCTTTGTCCCAAGATTTCCACAGACACATTCCTATTTTTATCTGCCAAGCACCAGCCCAACCCCTGAGACTGTCAAGTGAGCCCAATTTGGCATGAATATTCCTTTAAACTAATAAATGCTGTTTAAGGAAATTAATCCGAAGTATGGAGTATATTTTAAAATGTTTTGAAGTCTCAGTAGCTTGTGAATATCTGGCTTTTAAAGTTACAATAGAGCCTATTTAGTTTTATTTCATCATGCTTTTGGCTTACTAATCAAGTCTGTAGATAGTAATTCTTATGTCATTATTTTTAAAAGCCAACACTTATGGAGTGCCCATTATAAAAACTAAAGTGTGATTTATACATTCATGTTAAATGATCCATAGATCTTATCACTAAAAACAACAAAAAAATGTTTATTGGATAGAGAGAGAAATCAGGAAGGAAGAGAGTGACCTGCTTTTGAAGCTTCCCCCCACAGATGGGGACTGGGTGCTTACTAATTGTAACATACATACACTCTAGTGGGAGTGGCAACACCTGACCCCAAATCTTCTTTTCTTAAAGCTTACTATCAACAGAAAAGGAAATGGCAACAATGAGAAAGAACAGAACATGCTGAAGGAAAGAATTACTAGGAAATTCCATTTCCTCTTTGGTGCCTTGAAGTCACCTTTTTCTGATTTGAAATGTCTTATTCTATAATATCCTTTTGGTAGCCAAGGTGATCTCATCTTAGTAATAGGTAGTATGATATTCATTGAAGTAATTAGGAGATGTCCACTTTGTTCAATATCTATTGTTTTATGGCAGCTTCAATTTTCAAACACAATTGTGGGCAAGTAACCTTTCCTTTCCTAATGCAGTGATCTCAAATATTCCATTTTATCTTTTATGAGAATCTGATCAGGATCATTGTTTCTCAGTTTTCTGGGCAGATGAGCAATTTAGATATTATGCCCTGAGGTTCTTTGGTTTTGTATTTCCTAAGAAGAATGTTTTCAGATATGTTCATGTTTTTTAAATGCCCACTTTATATAAATTGGAGTATAGCATTATTTCTTAAAAGTGTTTGTTTTGGTGGCACTCTCTGTAGAATGCACAAATTACCATGCTCAAAGACCCAGGTTCAATCTCCTAGGGCCATACTTGCAGGAGTCAGAAAATCTTGATGAAAGGTGAAGCAATATTGCGGGTATCTCTTTTTCTCTCTCCCTCCCTATTTCTCGCAGTTTCTCTCTGTCTTATCAAATAGATAGATAGATAGGGAAATTGGATTGATCATGCAAGCACTAAGCCCCAAACATAACCATAGTGGTAATAAAAATAAAAACTTTTGGAGTCGGGCGGTAGGCAGTGGGTTAAGTGCACATGGCGCAAAGCACAAGGACCTGCTCAAGGATCCAGGTTCAAACCCCTGGCTCCCCACTTGCAGCCGGAGTCCATCCACAGGTGGTGAAGCAAGTCTGCAGGTGTCTGTCTTTTTCTCCCCTTCTCTGTCTTCCCCTTCTCTCTTCATTTCTCTCTGTCCTATCTAACAATGACATCAATAACAACAACAACTACAGCAACAATGAAAAAACAACAAGGGCAACAAAAGGGAAAATAAATAAGTAAATGAATATTAAAAAAACTTTTTTTTACATATTCAACATTTATTTCTCAATTTCTGTGATCAACTGGCTGTAATAGTCCCACATATGCAATTAGAAAACAATCATGAATCAGATTATCTTCCTTTATAAAGTTGTACTGGTCCCGATGTGTGGTGGATTAATTTGGTCTTCTAGTGCCACATTCTTTGGATTTCCTTTATGCTTTATGTGTATTCTATTTAGACTGAAATGAAATAGTCACTATATGCTCTTTGATCTACAGTTAAAAAAAAAAAAACCCATACACTAACAACTGGGAAAGCAATAAATACATAACAAAAATACACTAATTAAATAGAAATATATAATTTGATCCTAAATTGAGGGGCAATAATTTAGCCATTACTGTTTGAGAATGAAATCACAAAGCTAATCAGCTTGCTTTTGGATTACTTTTGGCTGCTTTAAATTACAAGCCTAGCTCTGGAACATGAGTATGTGGGTTTGAATCCAATTTCCTTATTAGTACTCTGCTAGTTATGTGACTGTAGACAATTTACTTAACCTCTCAATGCCTCTTGTTTCACCTTTTCAGCTTTAGTAAGTTACTTAACACGACACCTAGCTGTAAGGGCTATAAACGTTCTTGTTAAATGAATGGAGATGAGTAGATAGAAAACATTTCGGTCAGTCTATTAAGTAACAATATATATCTCTCAAACTGCTTAGATATTCTGAAGTGAATTTTGAAATGATTTACTCATGCAGTTTGTACATTAGTTTAAGTTGGTCTGAGGAAAAATTTATAATTACCCTTTGCATCCCAGGAAATACCTGTTGGTTGATTGAGCAGTTAAATGAAGTTTTCTTGCCAAGATTCTTTCCCCCAAATTCTTTTAATGTCTAATGCTAAAATACCATCTAGGAATTGATCTCCAAAAGGACTCTGGCATGTCTCCATTCATTTATGTATAAGTAACTTTCCACATGCAGGTGATCCAAGTAATTATTAATTTGTAGGAAACAGAAGACAAGAACATGTCTTGGTAGCCTGCTGGGGACTGTGTTAAGTATTTTACAAGGTAACAGTGAATGAACAGTATTGTGTGAAGGGGAAATTAAGTGTTTTAAGTTCCTATGTTGACTCTACCAAGTCACATGTTAGGTTAAGTACAATTCAGAGATGAAGTCTAAATGTTCCTGATATGAGTACTTTTTTTTAATTGTTGTTGATGTTGTCGTTGTTGGACAGGACAGAGAGAAATGGAGAGAGGAAGGGAAGACAGAGGGGGAGAGAAAGATAGACACCTGCAGACCTGCTTCACTGCTTGTGAAGTGACCTCCCTGCAGGTGGGGAGCCGGGGGCTCGAAACGGGATCCTTATGCCAGTCCTTGCATTTGCGCCACCTGCGCTTAACCCACCGCGCTACTGCCTGACTTCCGATATAAGAGAACTTCTAACTCTTATGTCAGTACACTCTTGATTACAGATGGAATTAGAAGATTTCAAATTGGACTACTGTTATTTCTTTTGGAAATACGCATTTTGTAATCCCATACCTCTTTTTAGACTTATTCTCATAGATCTCACTTGTCCTCCTCCCTCCCCTTCTCTTCCTCTCTATTATAAGAAATAGTTTGCATTGCCAGTCAGTCCTACATTTGCCCCTTCTTTGTGCAAATATTTCTATCTGGCAAAACTGCTGAGGCACTGAGGATGCACATGTTCATTGAGGGACTAGTACAAAATTATATCCCAGTGTATTACAGTGTATACAAATATTTCTCTACAAATACTGTTTCAGATTACCTGTTAACTCTAGTTATCTCTCAGACTTTGGTAGTGCCTTCCTTGATATTGCATTTCCAGGTTGGTTACAGTAATATAGCATTAGTTACTAATTCCATTTTATCTTTTCAAATCATCAGCTGATAGAGTTGCTTCTATTTTGGTTTTCTAATGTGACTTGGAATTCTTCTATTGAACTTTTTTTACCCCAGAATTATTTATTTTGATTATATTTCTTTGTTGCCATTGTTGAAAATTATTCCAGTCTAATCTGACAGATTTATTTGTAGTTATTTTGTCAGAAAATATTTCTGTATTCTACTGTTTTATAACTGGAGAACATTGTTCGATACAATTACTAATTTTCTGGTGCACCTTTAACCAGGCCTTCATTACTACAAAATTATAATAGTTTTCTATGATTCTCCTTTAATATTACTGTATTTAAAGATAAGTACTTAGGTTAAAAGGCAAGTTGCAGAATGATGCTTAAATTATATTGTTATTTATTTTTAAGATAAAAGACTATGGATTTTCTTGTTGATGCCTGTGTATGTATAGAGATCTAGAAAGATTGATTCTGATCACATTTGAAATATTTTTTAGAGACAAATAAAAAGGTCCAGGGTTGAGGGTAGTTGTCAAAGATATCTTTAAACTTAGTGAAACTTTTAGAAAATATTTTTTTCTGCGTGTATGTGCATTTCTTATATGTTTAAATATATGTGTCTTTATATATTTAATGTAAGTATATTTGTTTATTTTTTCAGCCAAAGCACTGCCAGCTTTGGTTATTGGTAGTGCAGGCAATCACACCTGAAACCTTTCACATAAAAATACCTCTAAGCCACCCTTGTGATAGCTCCCTGACTCATATAAACTTATTTGTAAATACTCAATATATCTGGTTAGTTATTACATATTATAATAAATAAACACTATGAAAGCATTACAAATATATAAGACAGACATGTTTGTGTTTTCACTACTTATAGCGGCTGTTACATTTTTTATGTTCTTTTTTTCTCTATCATTCTGTTTTCCTATTATTACTTTAAAATTTCACATTAGCCCCTAGGAGGTAATGCAGTGGATAAAGCTCTGAACTCACGAGTATAAGGCCTTTAATTCAGTCTCCAGCATCACATGTGCCAGAGTGTTGCTCTGGTTCTCTCTCTCCCCCTCTTCTGTCTCCTTTGTTAGTAAATTAATTCTTAAATAATTCAAATGAAAGTGTACTTATCACATTGTAGAACTTGGACTGGGTTTGGTGTATTACACCAAAGTAAAGCTCTCTGAGGTATGGCAGAGGGGGGAGCTTTCAGGTCCTAGGGCAGGATGGTAGAGGAGGACCTAGGCTGGAAGTGAGAGTGTTTTGCAGAAAACTGAGACATTTTACAAATGTCCCAATAACTGTGCTTACTGTAAGCCACTAATCCCTCAAGTAAAAAAAAATGTATATATAGCTTTTATATATTTAAAGAAACTCATCATGACATGCATCTTTATAGTATTTCTATATAGGCTTAAAGTCCAATTTGAGAACTATGTAATATATTCTCTCTACTTGCCATAATTTAACATTATTATTATTATCATTATCATTATTATTATTATTATTATTATTATTATTATTATTATTTACCAAAACACTGCTTAGCTCTGGCTTATGGTAGTGCAAGGAACTGAACCTGGAACTTCAGAGCCTCAGACACAAGTGTCTGTTAGCACAACCATTAAGCTATATAACCCTTAGCTTATTATTTTTAATGAAGGGTTTTGAGATAGCTTTCATTGTCTCTTGTGTGCCAAAGACATTTTCATTAAACATTCATTTCCATTCTTTAAAGTTGAATAAATTTGGGTCTGAGCAGTAAAGAACGTGGTTGAGTACACATTTTACAGTGTGCAAGGGCTAGATTTAGAGCCCTGCTCCCTACCTGCAGGGGGGTACTTCATGGGTGGTGAAGCAGGTCTGCAGGTGTTTATTATCCTCTCTCCCTCTCTATTCTCCTCTCTGCTCTCAATTTCTCTCTGCCCTATCAAATAAAATAGAAAAAGAAAAAAATGAATAAATTCAAATCTAAGAATATTTACAAACATGAGGACATCAAAGCAAAATGGAAAGAATAAGGGTATTAAGAAATTGTTTTAGGTAAGGAATGGTTACTATAACTGAGTACTGACAGATGAACCATCACTTACTTACCTTACATCTGAGAAGGTGCTGGTGCTTTAGATGTAACCTTAGGACTTCTGGTTGAAAGTGTGGTGAAGACTATTTATGAAACCTTCACACAAGTCTGAGGGTTACAAATCTCCTATGGGATTCAAAATTGCTTCAGATCAGTAATTGCTCTCTTAGTGATAGAAATGCTTTAACAGAATATTAAGTATTAATTTCTTACTTGAGTATGTTCTTGTCTGCACTTGCCATTCTCACCATGTGATACATAGATGTAATATTCCTGATGTAGTTTGATATATTCAGAGTGCATTGGGTTTCAAGGTTTACACTAGATTATTTCGCTCCATATGGTATATGATCTCCCAAAGTTACCTTTAGTATATCAGTCTAAAATTATATTAGCTTTTTTAGCCTTTGTATTCCCTGATGGGGGATGTATAATAGAATAAAAGATAGGGAGGAAAAAAGGCCACGTGTATTTATTAAGTTTTCCTTACTCATTACTCAGATATTTGTGTTCAGGTGATTTTGTAGTTATGAAACCTGACCTACTAGGGAAAGAGAGAGGCAGGCTGGGAGTATGGATTGACTTGATAAAGGCCCATGTTCAGCAGGGAAGCAATTACAGAAGCCAAACCTTCCACCTTCTGCACCCCATAATGACCCTGGGTCCATACTCCCAGAGGGTTAAAGAATAGGAAAACTATCAGGGGAGGGGATGGGATATGGAGTTCTGGTGGTGGGAATTGTGTGGAATTGTACCCCTCTCATCCTATGGTCTTGTCACTATTTATATTTTATAAATAAAAATTAAAAAAGAAAAAGAAACAGGTCATGATGCTATAATGATGTCAATCTGGGCAGACAGCCTCACCAATGTGTCCTAGAATGCCACTAGGGACAGAAAGAAACAGGTTGGGGGGGTATGAATCAACCTGCCTATGCCCATGTCCAGCAGAGAAGTAATTACAGAAGCCAGACCTTCCATCTTCTCTTCCCTCCATAAAGATCTCTTGTCCATACTTCCAGAGGGATAAAGAATAGGGAAGCTTCCAATGGAGGGGACAGGATACAGAACTCCGGTGGTGTGAACTATATAGAATTGTATTCCATTTATCCCACAGTCTTGTTTATCATTATTAAATCACTAATAAAATAAGAAAGAAAGAAAGAAAGAAAGAAAGAAAGAAAGAAAGAAAGAAAGAAAGAAGGAAAAAGATAAAGAGGAACAGGCCATGTGAGAAATTTGTTAGTAAAAAATTTATTGCTCTCGTTAGTACGGAAGAACACCAATATATATATATATTTTTTTTTTATTTAAATTTTTAATTTAAGAAAGGATTAGTGAACAAAAGCATAAGATAGGAGGGGTACAACTCCACACAATTCCCACCACCCAATCCCCATAACCCACCCTCTCCCATGATAGCCTTCCCATTCTCTAGCCCTCTGGGAGCATGGACCCAGGGTCGTTGAGGGTTGCAGAAGGTAGAGGGTCTGGCTTCTGTAATTGCTTCCCCGCTGAACATGGGCGTTGACTGGTCGGTCCATACTCCCAGTCTGCCTCTCTCTTTCCCTAGTAAGGTGTGTCTCTGGGGAAGCTGAGCTCCAGGACACATTGGTGGGGTCTTCAATCCAGGGAAGCCTAGCCAGCATCCTGGTGGCATCTGGAACCTGGTGATTGAAAAGAGAGTTAACATACAAAGCCAAACAATTTGTTGAGCAAACATGGATCCCAAGATTGGAATAGTGGAGAGGAAGTGTTGGGGAGGTACTCACTGCAAACTCTAGTGTAATCCTGCTTTCAGGTATATATTTTGCAGTAGTTTATGGATACGTGTGCGCATACGCTCTCTCTCACAGAAACTGGTGTATGTCTAGGTTATGGGACTTTGTTAGAAAGTGAACTACCTGAGATGAAATTAGAGTGTACTATAAAAGGAAAGGTCTCACCCGAGTAATGAAGCTGAAGGGTTGTCATTCCACACGTGAAGTCTCTGGATACACTCTGAGGTGAAGCATGTTGAGATGGCAATCGTTGCTTTGGTTAGGTTGTGATCGGCGGATGCAATATTATTTGGTATGGATTGGGAGAAGCATACGGGAAAGTGAGCCCTATCCATGGGTGCCAGGACACCAATATATATTTTTATAAAAATTATTTAAGCACTTCAAATGTGGGGTAGGGGAAGATATTTAAATTATTTGAAAGTTTTAAATGAAAAGGAAATGCATGCTTTACTCTTGTGGTTTCATATGGGAGACAGGAGTTAATGTCTACAGTCACCATCTGTTTTTTAAACACTGCTTCATACAGTCATTTCTTGCATCTCACGCATTAGCTGACACAAAGTACGCTTGACAAGTACTGGTGAGTAAATAAATAAATGTATTTATTTGACATTTATGTGATTTTTGAAAAATAAGTCACAACACATTTTCCCTGTATCTGAGTACTAGTGCTGTAGTCCTGGAATAGTTTTCTCTACTAATCTTGTTTCTATGGTAAAATGAATTCCGATCCACTCTCTAGGGATATGTAGGAGGTTGGCAACATCCCTGTTAATTTTGAGGTCACCACTAAGACCTGGCAATGATGAGTACTTCCCCAAATTGCAGCTGTGCAGCCTTCTCAGTGGTCTCATTCAGTTCTACTTAAAGCACACAACTGGGCTGGAATTCCATGAGATAAGTGCTGCACAAACTCATCACCATGGTGAATAGCTCTGAAAAAAAAAAATCACTGGGTGACTAACTCTTTAACAACTAGGTGAATAACTCATTAAGTGCTAGGGTGGAAAGTCATTATTTACTTTTATTTTAAGAAATATTATAGGCCAAGCAAAGTTAGTTATAAGTTTAAGTTGTCCACAGGAAGTGACAAAATGGAACTTGCAGAATTTATTGATTTGCAGTCAAAGAGCGTTCCATTGTTCTAGATTTTTGGATTCCTGATTGCAAAAATGAACCGGAGCTAGGATAGGAACTTAAAACTTGTAAACTTGATCAATATGAATGAGGCATGGCTTCCTCAGAGCTAACTGAATGAGTGGCTATGCCTATCTTCTTTTAAAAAGTTATTTCTATAAAGAGTTTATTCTGAATTTTAAAATTAACTATACAAGTCCATATTTTCTTCCTTAACCTCACTGATTCTTCCTTTATACTCTCCTTCCTCCTTCACTGTTCTGTCTCTACTTTCCCATATTAGAGTCTCCCTTTGGTCTTAGATCTTTTTCTACCTCAGTTCACACTTCCTTTCTGGATAGCATTCATTACAAAGGAGTAAAAAAAATCAACAAGTGATCTTTATATTGGGAACTCTCAGATGTGTGTCTCTAGCTCAGATTCTTCTAAGCTTTGTACCCTTTCTGCTTGATTTCTCCACTTAGATGCCTTACAGCAATATTAAACCTAACACAGTCCCATAAATTTTTAGCATCCCTGCGCCTTAAATCTGTTTCATTCTCAGTGTCTGACACTGAATTTCAAAGGCAAAGATCTGTCCTACTTGAGTACTTAAGACAGAAACTTAATTCTCTGTGTCTCTATTCCATCATCTAAACCATAAAAAACTTTAAAAACATTTTCATATATATATATTTCCCTTTTTGTTGCACTTGTTTTATTGCTGTAGTTATTATTGTTGTTGTTATTGATATCGTTGTTGGATGGATAGAGAGAAATGAAGAGAGGAAAGGAAGATAGAGAGGGGGAGAGAAAGATAGACATCTACAGACCTGCATCACTACCTGACTCCCCTGCAGGTGGGGAGCCAGGGCTCAAACCAGGATCCTTTCGATGTTCCTTGAGCTTCCCCCCACGTGCACTTAAGTGCTGCACTACCGCTGGACTCCCCATAAACAACTTTTGATGACTATTTTCTGGATTATTTGAGAATCCAAATTCAATTTCAAATGCATTTACTTTAGTTCACATCTTGCCACCTATACCTTTTATTAAAGGAATAAGAATGCATATATATAGTGAAATGTTTCAAATATTATTAATAAAAATCTGAATATACTATCATTGTCTTCATAATTATTCACTGCAAACCCCTCTGTTCTATTCTTGCTGCTGTTATCTGTGATTTCTGCCACTGAACAATGATACAATAAACGTGTGTGTATGTGTATGTGTGTGTGTGTTTCTGTCTATGGCCTTTCTTGTCTTTCTTGAATCCTCCAGTAAATTTAGTCACAAAATGTCTGATATTCATCATCTTTAAATCATCCAAATTCATATCAAGATACTTTTGTTACATACCTAGTACCTTCAAGCCATCTTTTTAAATATATTTTTTTCAGATTCTTTATTAACATGAGGGAGAGAGAGAAAGAGAGGAGGAAGAGGAGAAAGAGGTGCTGGAGGAGGAGGAGGGGGAAAGAACAGAGCATCACTCTGGTACACAAGATGCCAGTGGTTGAACTCTGAACCTCATGCTTTTGACTTCATGAACTCAGAACCTTTAGCCCCTTCATCACCTTCAAGCTTTCTTAGAAATTACTATTTGCAGTTAAAAAGGGAGAAAGAAATACTGATTATTTCCTGCCTATAGAGCTTTCTTTTATTCCCCTTACTTTATGCATAGGGCTTTCTCAAGGATTAAAGCTAGAAGGTAGAATGAGAAAAGTGCTTCAGTCATTAGTGGCATCATGGGATGGCCACTCTCTGTGTTCTTGGGAGATTCCCCTCCTCAGAGGATCCCATTAGTCTGTAGAGTCTCACATTTTTCATCTTATAAGATTGAATTTATTTTCTCCAGGGCAGCATTTTCAACTCCTGCCTCTGCCTTTAGATGTCTGATACTTCCAGGCTATCCTTTAACTTTGTTTCTACTGTAAAACAAATCACAGATATAAATAATTGTTTAAATTATCAATGTAAAAATTGACAACTTCTTCTGGAGAAAGACAATCTAAAATTTGCCGGGTTAGCTTCGCGGGTGGGAGAGAGATGACCAGGGACTCATGGCTGAGTGGGACTCAGTTCAATCTTTATTGATGAGGAATGCAGTTCAAGCTATATAATCTAACCTCTCTTCATTAGAAAGCCCTGTCCTTTATATCTCGGAAGTGTCAGGTCGGAAGAGGATGTATGTAGGATAGGGGGTGGGGATTAAACCAGTGCGGGTAAAACAAGGATTATGGAAATAGACCACAGCATCAAGCAATGCAACAGAAGGGGTCTTAGAAGCAGATTTAGAAGCAGACCAACAAAAATTGACCCTTGTGAACAAATAACACATTATGTTTCCTCCTGAATCATAATCCCCTCCTAGGTGGGTTTTGCCAGCCTCATTCTCTGCTGTAGCAGGACTGAATGGGTTAAGCTATTATAACCTTTTTAATGAATAAGGATTATTATATGTTTAGAGAATGTTGTTGAGCAATTAAAAACCAGATCAACAAATACTATTTGCTACTAAAAAGAGACAAAGAAGCTTAATAAGGGAAAAGTAAGCAGATCATAACATTTTTAGCATATGTTTATTGGTATATAGACACACACAGAGATACATACTTGCTTATATGTATGCTTGTTATAGACATAGATAATATGTAAGATTCGGGGGTGAAGTTTTAACTACTTTTTAAATGTGCTGTTATTTTAAAACCCTGGTTTGTGAATAGAAAGACTTTAAAGACGGAAAGTAGAAAAGGGATTTTATAAAAGAGGAAGAAGGAAAGAAAAGCTCCCAACTTTGCCATGGGATGGTCATTGGGCCTCTATTGTTGGAGGAGACAAAAAGTTGAATCCCTCTGTCCACTCTAAAAAGCAGCATGCATGCCTTTGGCAGCTAGCATGTCTGAGCATATAAAACAGTCATTTCAAGATAAAGTTCAGAGCCTTCAAAGCAGTATTTTTTTGTCTTCTGCTTTGTGAGGGATGGGGTCTGGAGTTGCTATTGATAGCATATTTTGGACATCTACCATCTGTGAAGTGTCAGATCCTTAGTGCAAAATCTTTTAAAGATGAGAGTTATTTGGAATAACCATCATATGGCAGGCTCAGCCTTTTAAAAATAATCTCATAAAGACAGAGTGTACTTAATACTAGGCAGTTTTCTTTGAATCCTATCTTTACCATTTTCTGTTTTCTGAACTTAGGGCACAGTAAATCTTTTAAAAGCTCACCTTTTTCAACTATAAAATTGGTGAAACGAGTATATGTGTCCCATGCTTCCTATCTGACTAGGTGAAACAATCCACATGTAGTTTCTGGAATTCAAAAACATTATCCTTACCTACTATTGTTTTCTTATAGTTAAAAGCCTAAGAATATATGCATATTTTAGTCCAATAACTGTAAAACTCCATCATAAATAGAAATACCAAGTTAATAATGAGGTGCTGGCTTGTAGAGAATGCTGATATGACTAAGTGAGATGATGAAAGCTCAGAGACAATGCAAGTAGATCTTGAATTTTGAATGGAAGCACTGGGTTGATAGAGATTTGGGAATTATCTCCACAGAAGAGGATATAAAACCACAGACACTTTTTGGCTTGATAGTGTTTAATTCAACTGATTATTATCTAAGGATATCCTTATAGCTCCATCCAATCCAAATTAAAATTTATAAAAATACAGTATTCTTTCCTGGAAGACTTTCTCATTGAGTACTTTATGGATATCTTACAAGTCCTACTTATCCTTTAGAACTTCACTTGAGAAATCTGTTGATAATCTTATGGTATTTTTCCTAGAGGTAGACACCTTTTTTTTTTTTTCCTCTTGCCCTTATTGTTCTTTTCTTAGTTTTTCTCAGATTAATTATATGCCTTTGTTTCTGTATTTCTGTATTGATTCTGTTTGGTGTTCTCTCTGCTTTCTTGGATCCACTTATCTTCTTTCTTGTTTAGTTGGGGAAGTTATTTGTGATTATTTCTTCCCATATATTCTGCCCATTTCTCTCTTCTGTTCTGGAATATCTATGATGTGAAAATTGTTCCTTTTTAAAAAATATTTATTTATTTATTCCCTTTTGTTGCCCTTGTTGTTTTATTGTTGTAGTTATTATTGTTGTTGTTATTGATGTCATCATTGTTGGATAGGATAGAGAGAAATGGAGAGAGGAGGGGAAGACAGAGAAGGGGAGAGAAAGATAGACACCTGCAGACCTGCTTCACAGCCTGTGAAGTGACTGCCCTGTAGGTAGGGAGCCTGGGGCTCGAACCAGGATCCTTAAGCAGGTCCTTGAGCTTCCCGCCACATGCACTTAACCTGCTGCTGCAGCCCAACTCCCAAATTGTTCCTTTATAATGTTCCACTAGTCTATTTTCTTTTTTTTTAATATTTATTTTATTTATTTTTTCCCTTTTGTTGCCCTTGTTGTTTTATTGTTGTAGTTATTATTGTTATTGTTTTTGTTGGATAGGACAGAGAGAAATGGAGAGATGGAGGGGAAGACAGAGAGGAGGAGAGAAAGATAGACACCTGCAGACCTGCTTCACCGCCTGTGAAGCGACTCCCCTGCAGGTGGGGAGCCGGGGTTCGAACCGGGATCCTTATGCAGGTCTTTGTGCTTTGCGCCACCTGCGTTTAGCCCGCTGTGCTACAGCCCGACTCCCTGTCTATTTTCTTTTTTTTGTTTATCTTTTTCCATGTTTTCTCTGCATCATTCTGAGGAATACCATTCTTTTTTCTTTATGGGGGGGGGTGTTAATGGTTTACAGTCAACAGTAAAATACAGTAATTTGTATATGTGTAACATTTCTCAGTTTTCCACAGAACAATTCAACCCCCTCTAGGTTGTCCTCCATTACCACCACCACTCCAGAGTCTTTTACTTTGGTGTAATACACCAAAGAACACCGATTTGACTTTCAACTTCTGTCATTCTGCTATTCAGCCCTTCAATTGTCTTCTTGAGTTATTGTGGCCTTTATCTCTCCATTTTCTTTTTGAATTTGTCTCATATTTTCTCTTAGTTTCTATTACCCTGTTGGAACTTTCCTCCACTATTTTCCTCATTTCGTGAACTAATGCTTTGAAATTTTCATCAAAGGGTTTACTTGTCTTTGGTATTATTTGGAGCTTTTATTGCTCTTTTGTCTTGAGTCATTAATAAGGAAACAAAGAAGAATAAAGATAAAGCATGATGTAATAGTGGTTTAGTTCCCTCAATGAACAGGAAATGAGGAAGTAATTAACCAAGTAGGATTGAAAACAAAAGTAGAGGGTGCCCAGTTATTTTCCAGTTTTGTTCATTGTGTTTTGTTATGCTTACATGAGGATCTTAGACTTTGTCTATATGCTATATTATTAGTTTTAGTAAATAAACATTGCTATATGATAAACTAAGTCAGTCTGCAAACATTGACCAAATCAAATTTATTGCTTTGTTTAAAAGTTGTAGGCAGTGTCAGTACTCTTCTATAAAGACCATTATTATTATTTTAAATAAATCGCAGAGAACTGTGCTAAGGAGATACTATAGTGATTATGCAAAAGACTTTCATGCTTGAGGCCCTGAGGTACCAGGTTCAATCCCCAGCACTGCTATAAGCCAGAGCTAAGCAATACTCTGGTATCTATCTATGTATCTATGTATGTATCTATCCATCTTTCATTAAAAAAGTTAAAAAATTAAATCAGAGACATATAGAATAAAATATCAGAACCTGTAAGAAAAACAGCTGCTTGTTTTCACATAAATGTTAATGGTGAATTTGTAAAATACTGAAATGCTTGCTAAATTGTCAGTGATATTCAATGGCAAAATACAGATGTCTCAATATAAGAAAGTGCACATAACAGAGTAAGATAGGAACCAGCTATTAGCACTTCCTTTCCAAATATTCACATGAAAATGTCTCTAGATAATTAAGTACATTATGAAAAATATAATAATATGGAAGAAAAACTATTATATATTTACATTTATTTTAGAAACTATATGGAGCCATTTTACTCACATCTTTTTTTTTTCTTGTAAAACTAAAATGAAAGCATTTACCTGATTGTGAACACTGCTGAATTTTGAACTGCTGAACACTGGGCACTTGTGCAAAGAGGTTAATATGGGTCTGTGTTCTTTCATGCATTTTAAAGCTACAGCATAGATTAAACAATCTATTGATAAGTGGGAAAGTGACAAGTTCATGGGGACTTAGACAGGTGGGGTACCGAAGTCTGGTGGTGGGAATAGTGTGGAATTGGACCACTCTTATCCTATGGCCTTGTTGATAAAATTAATAGTCTGCACAAGTGGGCAGACTGGAGGCAGAGGTGGTGTTGCAGTTGTGGCAGGAGCCCACAAGGGCAGCCCTGGGCAGGGTGTGGGGGTCAGAGTGGGGGGGGGGGAGCTGGGAGTGGATCATCAGAGCTTTCTTTTCTTACGCTCAATAAATCTGTCAGGGAGTTGGGGTGGGGAGCAGCCATAGCTCTGGGGGCCCTGCTGTCCTGGCCACTTGAGGCTGTGCCCTGAGAGTCATTACAACTTGGGGGTGGGGGTTTGGGAGAGGGCAGGGGAGGTTATTAACCATTTGTCTGATGTATGACATGTAAATATCTTCTCCCATTCTGTAAGGGATCTCTTTGTTTGAGTGGTAGTTTCTTTTGCTGTACAGAAGCTTCTAAATTTAATGTAGTCCCATGGGTTTATTTTGACTTCCTTGCAATTAGATTTATATCAATGCCTATAAAATTCCATTTTATAAATAAAAATTAAAAAAAATATTCAGATGGAAAAAAATCCTGCCAATGTTTTCCTCTAAGTATTTGATAGTTTTTGGTCTAACCTCTAGGTCTTTGACACATTTGTAGCTTACTTTTATGTGTAGTCAAATATGGTGGCTTAGTTTCATTCTTTTTTTTTTTTTAAATAAAGGTGGAATATTTATTATTCTTAGTTTTCCAGCCAAAAAAATTCTTAAAAATGCTTAAAAATTCTCAGAGGAATAAAGAATAGGAAAGCCATCAGGGTAGAGGATGGGATATGGAGTTCTGGTGGTGGGAATTGTGTGGAGTTGTACCCCCCCTCTCCTATAGTTTTTGTCAGTGTTTCCTTTTTTTTTTTATTTAAGCAAGGATAAATTAACAAAACCATAGGGTAGGAAGGGTACGACTCCACACAATTCCCACCACCCAATCTCCGTATCCCTCCCCCTCCCCTGATAGCCCCCCCACTTTCCATTTCTCTGGGAGCATGGACCCAGGGTCATTGTGGGTTGTAGAAGGTGGAAGGTCTGGCTTCTGTAATTGCTTCCCTGCTGAACATGGATGTTGACTGGTCAATCCATACTCCCAGTCTGCCTCTCTCTTTCCCTAGTAGGTAGGGTGGGTCTCTGGGGAAGCAGAGCTCCAGGACATATTGGTGGGGTCTTCAGTCCAGGGAAGCCTGGCCAGCATCCTGATGACATCTAGAACCTGGTGACTGAAAAGAGAGTTAACATATAAAGCCAAACAAATTGTTGAGCAATCATGGGCCCAAAGCTTGGAATAGTGGAGAGGAAGTGTTAGGGAGGTACTCACTGCAAACTCTAGTGTACTTCTGCTTTCAGGTACATATTTTGCAGTAGTCTATGGATACGTGTGAACATAAGCTCTCTCTCACAGAAACTGGTGTATATCTAGGTTTTGGGACTTTGTTAGAAACTGAACCACCTGAGATGGACTTAGTTTCATTCTTATGTATGTTTCAAGCTTGTCAAAAATTGGATGACAATAGATGTGGAGGCTTATTTTTGTGTGCTCAATTCTATTCCATTGGTCAATGTATCTATTTTTGTTCCATTATCAGGATGTTTTGATTAAAATTTTCCTATAATATAGAACCTCATAACTGCCTACATGTTAGTCTGAGTATATTTTTCTTTAAGCATTCTATGTATCAGAATTGTAACCAGTGGAATTCTGACTCTGGGCTTAAATTGTTTAAGCAGTTTTAAATCTAAGTTTTTTTTTTTCTTAAAAAATTAATCTTATGGGCAGGGGTAGATAGCATAATGGGTATGCAAAGAGACTCTCTTGCCTGAGTCTCCAAATTCCCAAGTTCAATCCCCCCATTCCCCACCATAAGCCAGAGCTGAACAGTGCTCTGGTCAATAATCATCATCATCATCATCATCTTACATAGCTAGCTTTATAACTATTCTTAGATATCTAAAAAATTAATCTCAGATAATCTGTCTGTTATACCATGTCTGTTATCTAGGTTTGAGCCTGATCCCTATTGTCTTGAAAGAAACTTTAGTACTGTTTTGTCTTTCTCTGTCTCTGTCTACATCTCTCTCCATCTCTCTCTCTTACCTCAACCTAGAACTGTAAAGTCCCTCCCAACACAACAACAAGTAAAAAAAAAATCTTAGAATTGGACTTTTAATTTTGAACTTAATATAATATATAAACGTGATGATTTTAATGATACATAACATATTGTAGTATTACTCCAATCACATAGATATATATGTATAATACTATATATATATGTGAGCTGGGTCTGCACAATAGCTACCCTGGGAATAGGTCTGCTTTGTCATGAGCACTATTCAGGTTTGAACCTAGCCCCACTGTTTTTAGGGATAGCTTAGTGCTGTGATCTCTTCTCCAGTCTATCTCTGTGCCTCATTTTTCTCTTTTTTTCTTTTTTAACTGAAATAATCAGCCAGGAGTGGTGAAGTCCAATGAAAAAAGCCAAACCAAAAGAAAAACTAAAATCAAACAAACAAAAAAACTATATAGGTTGTCTACGTAGTCTTATGGAACTGTTGTATATATAAAGTTGCTATAACTGTTTTCTGTCTACATGACCTGTGGTAGGTTATGAAACCAAGTCATCTTACTCTGTCCTTTCAGTTATTAAATTTGATATGATAGCATGTAGTTAACTTTTATAGAGTGTATTGTAATATAAAACAACAGTGCTTAAAATGTATTGAAAGAATGTAACAAATTACAAATGTATGACTTTGGGAAACTGGGTTTGTATCCCACATATTCGGTCAGTTCTATCCCTGAAGTTGAAAACTGACTGGAATTCAGAATCACAATGATGTGTATGAACAATCTAACAGATTTCTCTCTTTTTACAATCTGAACCAATGTAGTATAATTTGATACCACTTATCCTCAAGCTATTTACATAAGTATCATATGATAGATGATGATTATATATAATTTTTAATATTTGGTATTCACTTATTATTCCATATCAAATGCAGGCTCAGGGGAAACACTGGATTTCACATAATTACTTTAGATTTCAAGTTAGTGTGGTTGGGGAGGCTCAGGAATAGAATACAGTGTTGCATGGGTGAAGGTCCAGGTTAGTCTCAACCTCACATATGCCACAATAGTGCTCTGAACCCTCTCTCAAAAATCTAACAAGTTCAAGTTAGTGTCATATTTGGAGCAATGAAAAGGTGGATGGAAAAAAGAACTCACTGAAAATCATTAAAATAACTCAAAGTTGTGTGTGTATGTGATGTTGACATCAGTCTGAGTACATATTATTAATAACTTTAAAAATCTTTTTTATAGGGAGTCGGGCTGTAGTGCAGCGGGTTAAGCGCAGGTGGCGCAAAGCACAAGGACTGGCATAAGGATCCCGGTTCGAACCCCGGCTCCCCACCTGCAGGGGAGTTGCTTCACAGGCGGTGAAGCAGGTCTGCAGGTGTCTATCTTTCTCTCCCCCTCTCTGTCTTCCCCTCCTCTCTCCGTTTCTCTCTGTCCTATCCAACAACGACAACAACAATAATAACTACAACAATAAAACAACAAAGGCAACAAAAGGGAATAAATAAATAAAATAAAATATTTTAAAAAAAATCTTTTTTATAAATATATTATTGGATCAAGGCAGAGAGAAATTGAGAGGAGAGGGGGAGATAGAGTCAGATAGACAGTTGTAACCCTGCTTCACCACTGGTGAAGTTTTTCCCCAGCAGATGGAGGCCAGGGACTTCAACCCGGGTCCTTGCACACTGTAATGTGTATGATTAGCCAAGTGCACCACTGCCTGGACCCTTGAGTTTATATATTTGTATTATCCTATTCTCTAAATAAATCATGCATATGTTATGTGTGTGAGAGATAAGGACTGAGAGAAGATAAGGAAGAGAAAAGGAAGCAGAGGTACTAGAACTGCTATTCAAATAGTTGAGAATTTTATTAGTGATGTAAAATTCAATAAAATAAAATTGTAAATTCAAAGGTATCTTGTATAAGTATATAAACGATAAAATAAGGCAACCTAGTACTACTATCCAACCTTTCTGTTTAGAAGCTGAAATACTAATAATGAAAGGAATAATCGATTCTAAACATCTACATAAAATATGTCTTATTGTAGTTTTGTTTTCTTAAATGGTATTTGGTAGAATAACTAAATAAATGTTAGATACTACTATGCTGATTATATGTGGATCAGTTTTAAATAATATGTACATAGTTTTCAATGGTAAAACCAAGATAGAATTAAGAACTCTGATGTTATCATGTTTACTTAAAAATGCTAGTACCATGTTATTATTTCTTCAAATATACTTGTATAGACAAAGCATATTTCATATATTCATCATGGAGTGACATAATGAAAATTAAAGAAATCAAGTCATATATTTCTCCATATAAATATTTCATAGTTATAAAGCATATCCATGTTCTGAAAAAGGAAAGTGAAAACTAGTTTTAGCTTCATTATATTTAAAGAATACTAACTTATTAACAACTACCCTCTATTGCTCATAACCTTAGTCTGTGGTTTTTAATGCTACGTCTACAATTTACAAGGTTTAAAACCATGGCATTGTATGTAATTGAACTTGTTTATCTACACAGTACTTTGTTTTTTCCCATAATATTATTCAATGCATTAAATGCTTTGGGACCATTAAGGATCTTAATATAATAATTTCAATGCTATGCCTCCAACTTTGATATGTGAATTTCTTTATTAAATAATGAATGTGAAAAGTTGGATTATTTGATTCAGGCAATTAAATACTGTATCACTCTTCTGTTCATGTTTTACATGTCAGTAACCCCACGGGTCTCCCAAAGTGAGCTTTTAACATTCCAGAATTTTTACTGTGCATCTGTTGCTGGCATCAAGCCTCCCACCCACACAGGCTAGGACTAACAATATGAAATCTATGTTAGTGCAGTAAAATACGCAAAGATGTAGTAATAAAAATAGGAAGACAGTGACCTTAATAGTGGGGTTGTTAAAAGAGCTTCACCAGAAAACTGTATCCACATACATGAAAGAAAAGAAATGATGTGATTTAGCAGAAAAATCTAGAAAGTCATTCATTCAGGTGCTATTTCTTATATATCTTTTTTACATTTTATATTTCAGATGGGATTTATACAGCTCAAGGAGGACTTCATATTTATCGAGCCACTCAATGATAGTGTGGCCATAACAGGTCACCCACACCGTGTATATAGGCAGAAAAGGTCCATGGAGGAAAAAGTCACAGAGAAGTCAGCTCCTCACAATCGTTACTGTGGTGTAATTTCAGGTAATACCTTCTCCTGATAGAATTTAGTAAATATGTAATACAAGATGAAACTTAAATAAAAAGTTCTTTTTCTTTCCTCTTGCTTCCTTCTTTTTTCTCTTCTCTGTCTTCCTCCCTCCATTCCGTTCTGCCTACCTATCTATATAGTAACTTTAACTTTTACATTTTTTTCATTATGATTAATTTTAGCATTGACTCTAAGGTTAAGACAACTACATCAATTTTACACTTTTTCTAGGAAGTATAAGATTTTAATAGCAAATACGGAATTCAAAAGGACTCCAGAGGTTAATATACAACTTATCTTATATCTGTCTTGAAATATGAAATGCTCCTTATAGGGATACTTTTCACCTCACTGGGATAGAAATGACTGTGAGTGAATTCCAGATATGCTGAAACTGAATACAGTGAGCTTATGAGTTTATTTTTAGTCCACCTTACTGAGTACATCATAGATAGCTCTGTACTTTGACCATAGTATACTATGCTTCTCTTTCTTTGTATTTAGTCCAGGTACAAATTATGTTAGAAGTTAAAGTTTGCAGAGAAATAGTAAGAAGAGTAAAAATGTATACTTTCTGCTCTTCTCAATATTCAAATACCTTAAATCTGGATATATCAGAGGCTCAGAAGCATTGTTTTCCATCATATCATTGTCTCTATGTGCCAGTTATTCACAAAAATAAAGTGGGAATACTGTTTATATACCTCTTTACTTCCCCTGCAGATCCGTGGCACTTGCAAGAATGGCAAAGAAAACAGATAATTTCTATTACCTAAGAGAACCTAAAAATAATAGCTAGCATTCAAAACAAAAATAATTTTGCCTAGGGAAAAAAGTTGACATCTTATCCAGATAGTTCAGGGAATATTTACTTATTTGAGAAGTACTTCCAATTAGAATTGAGGAAAAACTAATGTACTCAAAAATTATTGGTGTATAGACTTTGAAACTTATCTGCAGGTTTCAAATAAATTATTAGTGTAGTTAGTTGCAGAATATCACTCCTGAAATTGGTTATGGTATTTGAGACTTGTTTAGCTAATTATATTGTGATAATAAGTAACATTTGCAGAGGCCATAAGACGCTCATATCTTCCATTGTGTAGAATGTTCACATTCAGAAAGAATTCCATCGGTTTGCTGTAAATAAGTAAATATATATTACGTGTGTGTGATGTGTATTTTCTTTTTTCAATATTTGTAATATCAGTCTGTATGAGAATACTCTTCAAAAGTAAATCATTTTTTTTATCACACTAGTCCATGTAAACAATCCAGTCAACTTAAGTAAGGCACACACCCAACTTAGATCTGTTCTATTTTTATTCTTTAAGCTGCAGATACAAAGGAAGTATGAGGAGAGAAAAAAACTAAAGTTATAGCATTATTAACAAGCCAAAAATTTTCACTTTTTTTTGTGTTTAGCATGCATCAACATCTTGGCATCAACAACCTGGATTTCATCAATTAAGACAATTGCTTTGTAAAATTATACTGAAAAGTTACTTTTGAGACATCGTATGTTCCGATGGTTGTAAATGCTTATGTATGTGGATGACACAAAGAAGACTTTTCTGCTATTGTGCAGAGAAGAGTTTTCTAGAAAATTATTAACTTTAATATGCTGGCAAAGCATAAAGAGATGGTTCATATTTGGCAAGCATTGTTCATAAAGTTTTCAACTATCTTTCTAGGTATAATTTATATATTAAAGTTGATTCATTTGAATCAAGTACTTGCATGCGAAACGTGCTGAGATATCACTTGTTGGATGATTTATTGAGTTTACCTATTTTTCATATTCTTAAGAATCTTGAATTTTAAAATCATCAGCGGATATAAATAAAATGGTCTTTTACCTATAGTATGTATCATTCTGTGTAATTGTAGCTCTCTGCCCTTCTTATTCTAGACTGATGTTGTAACACATGGGGCTAATGAGGCAATTTTGGGTAATGTTGCAGTATTTATTTTTTTGAAATTTAATTAAACATTTCCCTAATTAAACATTTTTCCCCACTGGACTTTCACTGGGGCTCACTGCATATAGGATGATTTCACCACTCCCAGTTGCCTTTCTTGTTTCTTCTTGACAGAGGGTGAGAGAGGAAGAGAGACACAGAAAAATAGATATCTACAACACTGGCCTCCTCTTATGGAAACCTCTCCCCTCCACCCCCACGTGTGGGGACTAGGACTTGAACTCAGGTCCTTGTGCAGGGTAATGTGTGCACTCTACTGAATTCACCAACCCTGTCAATTTACTTATATATAAACTATACGTTACTTATCCACCTCCCTTTCCTCCTGCTTTTTTCCTTCCCCTCCACCTCCCCACCCTCTTCCCCTTTTTCTTCTTTTTCTTTTTGTCACCAGGGATACACCATCAGGGCTAACTTTTTCAGTTAGAAGGAGGGAGAGAGAGAGAGAGAGAGAGAGAGAGAGAGAGAAAGAGATGGACAGGGGATAAAACCCAGGTTGCATGCAAGGCAACACAGGTACCTTCCCAAGTGAGCTATCTCACCAGTTCTCCCCTTAATCCATTTAATACCTTAGGCATATTATGCTTAGTTACATTGATTAGATGCATTTTTGTCATAGGGATCTCCAGTACTTTATGATAATTTGTTGTATTCTTCTGTCAAAAGGTATGGGGTGGGTAGAGGCACATGATTTAGGTCAGAGGTCACAGTTTAAAAGAAGAGCTTCAGTTTTACTCCAGTTATTTATTCTTGTTCAGACCTCTTAAACTTTCCAACTTCAGCTTTTTTTAATTTACTATTTCTTATATATTGGATAAAGGCAGCCAGAAATCGAGAGGGTAGGGGGATGAAGAGAGGGATAGAAACCAAGAGAAACCTGCAGCCCTGCTTCACTACTAGCAAAGCTTTCCCCTTGCGGGGGGGGTACTGGGGGCTCAAACTTGGGTCCTTATACACTGTAACATGTGTGCTCAATCAGGAGTGCCACCACCCAGGCCCCACCAACTTCAGCCTTTTAAATTTGTAACATATACAGAAATGGGTACCTCATAGGCATCTTAGGATAAATGAAAACTCCCATTCTCAAAAGGTGAACAGTGTATTAAATTAAGCAAACTGATACATAGACAATTATACTGTAGTATGATGAGAATCCAGGCTACTGACAGTAGTGATAGTGCTGAGGGTAGAGAATGAACTGATTGTCAAAGACCAAATATGATTATTTTCTACACAGAAAAAAGGGAGATAAATATTGTTGCTTAAATTAATAAATTCTGGAATTAAAGGGCTTATGTTTTGATCCCTACGTAACCACGCCCTAGCTCTGTGACCTTGAAAAACTTTGTCCCTTTGAAATTCCCTTTACAGCACAGAGTAAAATGATACCTAAACTTCAGTGTTGTTTGCTAGAATAAAATGAGATTCTCTGTGACAATGAAAAATACATCTGAAGAAGGTCAGGTCGGGCGATATCACGGCGGGTTAAGGGCACATGGCTCGAAGCACAAGTATTAGGGTAAGGATCCTTGTTCAAGTCCTCGGCTCCCCACCTGCAGGGGGGTTGCTTCAGGAGCAGTGAAGCAGGTCATCAGGTGTCTATCTTTCTCTTTCTTTTTCTGTCTTCTCTCTTCTATCCACTTCTCACTGTTCTATCCAACAACGACAGCAACAACAGCAACAATAATAACCACAATAACGATTAAAAAATACACCTGAAAATGTTCACTGATCTTGTTAGATGGTACAGAGTATTTTAAGCAGAAAAAAAACTTGTATGAAAACATAATCCTAGAGTTGAAATCAGGATTGGGGTTGGGGGGGGGAAGATAGCACAGCAGTTTGACTGCACACATTACAATGTGCAAAAACTCAAGTTGCAGACGCCACTGGCCACCTGCAGGATGAAAGCTTCATGAGTGGAGGTATTCAGCTGTCTCTTTTTACCTCTCCCTATCCCCCCCCCCAATTTCTATCTAGCCTATCTAGTGAAAAGAGGGCAATGGGGGGTGGGGGAGAAGGACAAATGTCTACTTGAAGTAGAGGATTCATAGTGCTGGCACCAAGCCCCAAAGATAACGCTAGTGGCAAATAATAAAATCAGAAAAAAATACCCTCCCTCAAAAAGAGTCAACATGCAATATGGATATGAGATAGGTTCCTGAGAGGTAGTCATGGACAGATTAAAAAAGAAAATTGTGTGGAGGGGGCTGGCGGTAGTGCAGCGGGTTAAGTGCACATGGCGCAAAGCACAAGGACGTGTCTAAGGATCTGGGTTCGAGCCCACGGCTCCACACTTGCAGAGGAGTCGCTTCACCAGCGGTGAAGCAGGTCTTTAAGTGTCTTTCTCTCCCCCTCTCTGTCTTCCCCTTCTCACTCTATTTCTCTCTGTCCTATCCAACAATAATGACAGCAGTAACAACAACAACGATAAACAACAAGGGCAACAAAAAGGGAAAAAAAGAAAATTGTGGTGTCTGAAGACTTTAAGCAGGCAATTTTGCACACCATTTTGATACAAACTTATAAGCATGCTCGAGACTCAGTGTAAGAGATTCATAGAGCTGAAGGAGGCAGTTATTAAAGTTTTGAGTAGTATAAGTCATCATCTCTATTTTTTTTTGTAATTTTTAAAATAATTTTATTTATTTATTTATTATTGGATAGAGACAGAGAGAAATTGAGAGAGAATGGGGAGATAGAGAGGAAGAGAGACAGAGAGATGCCTATAGACCTGCTTCACTGCCTGTGAAGTGACTCCCCGGCAGGTGGGGAGCCAGGGGCTCGAACCAGGATCCTAAGCGGTCCTTGCGCTTTGTGCCACGTGCACTTAACCACTGTGCTACTGCTGGACTCCCATCATCTCTATTCTTAGAGCTTAATTAACAAGGCCACCAATGGCATAACTTCCATACACTTTTTATAACAGTTGTGGAGACTACTGTCCATATGTAGATAGAGGACATTGTGGAGAACACACACTGAGCATTGGTGAAAACACATTTTAGAATTTCATCTCTACCTGGAAATATGTGGTATCAACTGTATTGTCTATGGGCAGGGAATGGTCTCAAGCATTAGGAGGTGAAGCATGACCTCAGCATAGTTGATGGAGGTAATGAAGACATCAAAGGCAACAAGTTAATATAAAGATTACTTCAACATGTACAATTTTTACATGTTGTGGCTAACTTGTATGAAACTGTCTACCATGCAATCAAGATTTTTTTTTTGGGAAACTTAGAATGTTTGAGATGGTTTGTTAAACATTTATTGTAAATAAGAACACGCTGACTATTTGGCGTCGACTCCACTGCTCTAAGCAGCTGCAAAACAAATAAAGCGTATTTTTCTTTCTCTCAGGTGACCTCTCTACCACAGCTGGTACACTTAAAAAAACTTCCCATTTTATAACTATCCCCTTCATTTCCATTTTAGCTCTCCTCCTATTTTTCTTTCCTTTCTGTCTCCTCTACTGGCTTATGTTTTTCAAATGTCCATGATGCCCCGGAATTCTGGCATTATACAGGATTCCCTCCATCCTTTTCTGTTTCTCAGTCCACATCCTTTCCAGGAATTGATTCCAGAAGCATAGGTTTGCTTTCAAGTACACTTTCAAATACATACTTTCCATTCTAACCTTTCTCCTGACCACTGGATGTTTAGTAACTTCTACTCAGGAATTGTTGCCACCTTGAATTTAATGAGCTTGAAGATGAACCCATTATCATAGTTCCTTCCCAACTACTTTTTTGATACCTCACTCTCTCTACCTAGTTACTCAGAAGTAAAAGCTAAGTGAGTCTTCCATACATACAAACTAAAGAACAGCAGCAGCAGCAATACTAACCTCTTGCTCCAAGTCCAATTGATTTCATTCACAATGTCTTCATTCTCTCTAATATGTTGTCTATAATTCTTACTACTGCATCTTTTTCTTTTTACTTGTTTATCTGTTTGTTTGTATTTTATTTTATTTTATTTTATTTTTACTACCATCAGGGCTATTGCTGGGCTTGGTGCCTCCCTGACAAATCCTTAGCTTCCAGTAGCCTTTTGTTTTTGTCCTTTTCCCTTTTTTTTTTTTTTTTTTTTTGTTCTTGTTCTTTGATAGGACAGATTGAAATTGAGAGTGGAAAGGGGCAATGGGAAAGGGAGAGAAAAAGGGAAAGAGAAAGACAGACACCTGAAGACTTGTTTCACCTCTCAAGAAGCCTTCTCCTACAGTTGGGGACTCAAACCCAGGTCTTTATGGATGGTAATGTATTTCATGACATTATTTTCAAATGTGATGCCTATGACTTCTCAGTCTTGAAGATTTCTATGTGTTTCTCATAACGGAATAGTAATTGTTGACAGTGTCAAGATGAGTCTTTCATGTAGTTGTTAAAAAGAGCCCCGCTAACTAACATGTTTACACAAAAGTATACTGATGTATAACTGTAGGTAGACTTGAGATTACAACTTATGACTAGAAAATTTGTCCCTACTTGTACTGTATTTCAAAGTATTTATAAATTAATTTCTTATTTTGTCTTTCATCATGGTCTTGGTATTCATTATTGGTATTACATAAAATTGCATAACTTTACTTTTAGCTGCAGTGATTCTGTTCCAAATGGCTACTAGTGTTTTCATCGTTTTATTTCTTTGTTTTGATTTACGATATAGTGCTTATTTTCATTAACTAAGGAATCCTTATATTTATTTTCATAACTTTTTGCTTAACTTAGTTATCTGACTTTATATGACATTTGTATGTTAAGTAGGTTTCCAATCTGTATTGCCACTTTAAAAAATGACTAGTAAATTACAGAGATAGATGATGCCAGTAAAGTTTACTGCAATGGTGGTGAAGTCTTGTTCATGTTACATCTCAGTTGATCCTAGAAATCTGGTCAAGGGTTCAGGACATAAATTTTTCCTGGCACCCTGAAAAAATATTAGAGGGAAGAAAAAATGAATTAGGTAGTAAGTAAAATATATAACAGAGTAAAATTAAACCAGAAAGTCAAAGCCAAACAGGACTCTCAAAAATTGGAACAATATTGAAGAGAAGAAATTTACCAGAAACAAAGATGGTTGACTATAACTGTGAGAATAGTTTTGTCTAAACTCAAGACAAAGATGGAAATATGACTAATTGAACACACAGACTGATCTCCATGGGACTTCAATAAACACCTACTTTCTGCCAAAATGACTGAACTAAAACTATAAGAAAGAGTTATAGAAGATGTCAATCCACAAGTAACAAAAGTTTTTTTTTTTGAAAAGGAGATGATTATAGTTTAGTGCCATAAAAAGATTTGTGTAAATGACAGGGAATATAACTGCTTACTCAAGGATTTTGAACATTGCCACATAAATGCCAAAATTTCTTACAACTAACAGACCTGTACACCAAATAGCTACATGTAATGGCATATGCTATACCTCAGAAAAAAATATTTTCAATTTATTACTAAACACAGGAAGTTGCATAGATATGTCTAA